>NC_091741.1:40889376-41251876 GCF_043380555.1 Nothobranchius furzeri | reverse complement strand
AATACACTCTCGTTTGTCTAGGGCCTCATCCCACAATGCGTTGCGATGTTGCATCACAGCCTCTTTTTAGCTATAGAATACCCTTCTACAAATGAAATGAGGATCAAAATGTAACAATTTCTGAATAAATTGCAACTGGAAATGTTTGCACGATTGTTGCAATTTTTGCCACAATTATGTCACATGCTCCACGTGATCTGACTTAATAGAAATTCCCACTAAATTTAGTGTAAGTCCAAGTGAAAATGTTCATATTTTTGCATAATTTTGTGCCTCCATCTAATTGCAAAGTCACAGCCCCGAGAGATGCAGACAACAAATGGGCCCGGACTGAATGATGGCGTTTTTATTTCATGAACGGACATCTTTTGTATTATCTTCCTCTAAAGACATGAGTGAGGAAGACATAATAACCTTAGATTTCAAGGTGAACTATAATAACTTGCTCCTATTCTCCTAGGGTTGGATCACTTGTGTCTCCATAACAGCATCTTGACACATTTTATTGGCTCTTTGGTAAATACTTAACACCGACCTACTTATTCCACACAGCTGTCCTGCTGATATGACCCAGGTTTCCTGAGCCACACGTTCCCATGCATGCATGCCACTTTTTAATGCAGTTTGTTTCATTAGATATCCAGAGTGTTGCAGAAACTACTTAAAGGGACTTTACAGAGTTTTGAATTTTTATGCTCGTGATCGCCTCCTCAGGCCAAAAGCGTAATGGCAGCTTCAATAGTAGGCTCGAGCACGAGGCGCACATGCTGCACGTGCACACTCCTTAATGAAAATAACAGCTGAGACAGTCCTGTGTGTGTGTGTGTGTGTGTGTGTGTGTGTGTGTGTGTGTGTGTGTGTGTGTGTGTGTGTGTGTGTGGCCCAGAGGACAGGAGAACGTGCAGCTAATTAATTAAATAATTTGGTTCTGTAGCTTTCTCTTCAGCACAGCCGACAAAGGTTTATGATGGGTCAGTCCTCCTGCATGCTCAGATCATTCCCTTCCCTTGCTTGAAAAATTGTTCCAAAATGAAAGTTGAACCCACATCTTTTTTATCTGTCAATTCAATGCCGTTCGGCGAGTCTCAAATAAAAATTTGGGCATCTTACTGTAAAAAAATATACCATTAATGTAAAAAAGAAACTCAAAATGAACTATGTTCACATCCAGAATCAAACCTGGGTCTTCACGAGAGTCTAACGTCTTACTAGGTGAGCTAAAGCACCAGTGACTTTTTTGTATCTGTAACATTTATATCCTTGATGACAGCTGAAACAATATTCAAAGAACAGTTCAGAGCGAAAATGGCTATTTTATTGCTAATTTGCAGGAAATATCTAGAAGAAAGTTCTACAGAAAGCACCTAAGGGTCCTCAGAAATGTAGCTAGCTTTGTCACTAGGCGTTAGGAACAGCGACAAAGTGGCACTGCCTCTCTCTCTGCTGCTAAAGCTACTGATAGCAAACGCTACGGGCTATGCCTGAGCGTGAACGCGCATGAAGCAGCCTGCTCGACCCGAGCATCTCTCTTTTTCTGTGATTTTACAGAAAAACAGGCAATCACAGTAAAAATGCCAGGACTCATTCTACAGGACCAGGATATTGCAGGAGAACGTATGAAGAAGACATTTATTATTTCTATACATGTTTTGGCTGTCAAACTTCCATAATGCCCCTTTAACTAAACTCAGGAATTTGGGCTCTTCCACATATTTCCAGTGATGACAAAGCAGGAAATCATGCAAATCAAAAGCGTTCTGAAGTCAGCTGCTTAAATCACGTAGTAAAGGTCTCCTTATTGATGCAGCATTCCCACTAATCTTTAAAATGTTGAATAAATCCTAGAGAAATTAGTTTTGCATTTGACATCTGCCTCAGCAGAAAGATGCATTTGGAGTCTTTCTCTTTTTATGATTGCCAAGTTGCTGTTTATGATTTTAGACCTGGAGAGAGCCTGCATGTCAGAGATTTCTGCGTCTGTAAGAAACTTAATTAAAGTATTCAGCTTGTAGGGCGACGGTGGCACAGGAGTTGCTCACCCCGTAATCGGAAGGTTGCAGGTTCGAGCCCCGCTCAGTCTGTCACTGTCGTTGTGTCGTTGGGCAAGACACTTAACCCAAGTTGCCTGCTGGTGTTGGTCGGAGGGACCGGTGGCGCCAGTGCTCGACAGCCTCGCCTCTGTCAGTGCGCCCCAGGGCATCCCCACCAGTGTGTGAATGTGTGTGTGAATGGGTGAATGACTGATTGTGTTGTAAAGCGCCTTGGGGGGGTTCCAGGACTCTAGAAGGTACTATATCAAATACAGGCCATTTACCATTTGTACACAGATGCATAAATAGGATAAAACAACACAACCTCTGGATTTTATATATGGATTTTCTTTCGGATCGTGTGTCTTTAAATCAAGAAAATATTTGCATTTAATCAACAAACTGTCTGAAGTTGTGTTTAAGCTTCTGCTGCATGTGTCCATGGGTACTTATCACCCTGCATTATCTTGCTGTCCTGGTTTCACATCGTTTTGTAGCTTAGTTTAGCTCTGTGGTAATCATAGCCTGGCTTCCTTCAAAGATGGGACCAGCCCACCCACCCACCCACCGCCTGAGCAGCTGCTTGTTTTATTCCCAAAGCTGAGAGGAGTCATTTAATGTCCGCCTCTTGTTGCCAGCTGCTTCCCAGCCAGCCTTTATCACCGGTATCCAGTGGTGCACATCATTTTGTGCATCGAATACTTCTGCTACGCCACTGAGCCGGCAAACCCTTAGGTACTACGTATTTATTAGACCTGGCTGTCTTTCTGCATTTTAAAGAAAATACATTGTTTTACCACTAGCTTTTAATCAAATGTATTTAAAAATCTTCATTTTAAAGGACACTAAACAGTTTCCTGTCCTCCTCCCTTTTGGTTGAAAGTGGAATTATAACTGTTGTAAACAACCCTGCTGCAGCTTGCTGTAGCTAGCGCTAAAAACGAGCTAACGCTTACATGAGCCAGCTAATATTGAAATAAACTAAATAGATCCACACTGTTGGAAATATCATGATTACAAGTCCAGGAGCAACAAAGCCAGGTCACCATTAGTCCTTCACTTCATAAGCCTCCTTTAGCTCCTTCATAAGAGTATAGGCTGCAATGGTGTTCACTTTACACAAAAACAGAAACCCAAACGAGACCCAAGAAGCAGAATACAATATGATAAAAACAAAAATAGCATGAACAGGCTGAATTTTCTGTTTCACACCAAATCCTGATGACTTTGTAGGATGGACAAAATTAAATGGAGGTTTTCTTTTCTTTTAGCTTCTTTTATTACTTTTCAGTTTAAAGTGACAATGTGTACTTTTTATCATTAATCTCTGGAAATTTCCATCTAAATATTGTAAATTCATTAAAAGATGCCCAGTTGTTGAAAAATATTGGTGGTTTCATAACATATAACCATAAAAATCTGTCCTAAAATACATTGGAGCGGGTCTAAGTCTCTGAGCGACGCCATATTGGATGCCATGTTTCCTTCTATGGAAGCCCGTGAGGACAAAACACATTTACTGATTTGTAACAAATTGTTACAAAACTTTCACCAATAATAAACTTTGTTTTACACATTTACATCTTCACTCATTGCCAATGATGAAAGGGAATCTGATGTGCTTGTTATTTTGCTGGAGGTTGCGCTATCTGTTAGTAAGGTCTTACGCAAACACAAAAATAATGCTTGCTTGCAATGATTTAGGCTAAGGATGCAACAATACCACTTTTTTCCAAACCGATACGATACAGATACTTGGATCTGAGTACTCGCCGATACGATTACCGATACAGATACTTCTACCACACAAAAAATGCAGTGAATTGGAATACAGGTTTTATTTTCTTCTGTTTTCAATAGGAAAAGACTGTAAGGTAGATAAAAAGTAATATAAGTGATCACAAAACTAAAACATTAGGTGAACAGAAACGACAAGTTACAGGGAAGTCACTTTCAAGCAACCGCATTTGTATCATTTACTGGTATCTGTTAACTTATACCGATACTGGTATCAGTACCTGTATCTGCACCAATACCAATACCAGTATCGTATCGGTGCATCCCTAATTTAGGCATGTACTGCCCCCGATCACCAGGGAAAATACACACTGTCACTTTACATATATATTATTACAATTGTAAGGGTTGTATTGACGTATAGCAGGTTGAAATACTCCAAAAAATGGCACCACAGCATGTAAAAATGTAAACATTAGCTCTGGCAAACTTGTTCTATGGTAGGTCCGCAGGGTTAACCAATAGTGGACAATGTTATTTGATCACTTGTTCATGCTTTACGATGTGATTTTCAGTTGTAGTGATGTGTAGTTGTTTAAATTTGAATAAACAAATAAATAAATACATTATAAATATAAATGTAATTGTGGGGGGAAAGATTGACGAAATGGAAAAAGTAAGAAAAGCAGACAAACTTTTAAGTAAAAACTAAAGGAAAGAAAATTTGTCCAAGTCAATTAGAGCAGGGGAAAGAGCCGCAGCGAACTCCGCGTCAGTCGCCGTGTTCATGAGAAACTCGGCGTTGTGGCGTGTGACGTACGCTGCTCAGCGCTGATTGGCTCGGTTAGAATTCTAGGGGGTGGGGTTATTTGAATCGGAGAGTTCCCAGACCCTCTCTCTGTGCAGAATTAAACAGAGGAGGAGTCTGGCAGGCCAGGCTAGTGGGCAGCCCTCAGATTGTCGTTCATGAGTCCAACAGCAGAAGGGAAGAAACTGTTCTTGTGGCGAGAGGTTCTGGTCCGAATGGATCTGAGCCTCCTGCCAAATGGGAGCGAGTCAAAAACACTGTGCCCAGGTTGAGACGGGTCAGCTGTGATCCGACCTGCACGCCTCAATGTCCTGGAGGTGTACAGGTCCTGTGGGAGTTTGCGGCCAATGGCCTTCTCATCAGAGCCTACAATACGCTGCAGCTTCTTCTTGTCTCTGGTGGTCGCTCCAGCATACCACACAGTGATCGAAGAGGTGAGGATGGACTTGATGACTGCGGAGAATGACCTTAAAGGATTCATTCCTGCTAGAAACCACTGCAAATGTATTGCTTAAACAAGTGAACCTGACATTTAAGTTGGAAGGTAGATGTTAATAGCATCTCTACTCACTCACCACAGAAGCACGTGGATGTTTAAGGCAGACAAGCGTCATCCATACACTGACCTAGTTTCACTGAAGCTGTTTTACCAGATGGACTCAGTTCTATTAGAATCCTGTTAAATCGCCTCACTACCTTTAACTTCAGAACACTTGGAGAGATCTGAACTCCATGCTGAGACCACTGCTGGGAATATCTTCTACACAAAGTTTAAAGATGTGAAAACGGCTCCTCTAACGCTTCAAACCCCCTGCTTAGGTCTAATATGCTCTTAACGGTTTAAGCAAAGAGCTCCTCGGCTCAATCAAAGCTAATTCTACCTCTTAGGTTTCCCCTTTTACATAAAACGCTCCAAACTGCTACGTCATCAAATATTTTCTGTAGATGTGTTCAAGTTGGTGTAAAAGACGCTAAATTACAGAGTAAACAACCAACGGAATTCTTATAATCTTCATTTCTCACGAGTTGGTTCAGGAGGAAGTTAGGACCCAAGATGCAGTGAACCAGAAGGACGAGGCAGGGGTGGAAAGTGAAATAAAATCCTTTATTTTGGGATAATCCAAAGGCAGGGAGCCAAAAACCAAAAAAATCCTAAATGACTAAATAGAGATCCAAAACACTAGAAGCTAGAGACACTAGAAGCACTGGAGACACTAGAGATCAAAACGAGAAGTCTGACAGAAACAATGGACCGACAAACATACAGAGACACAGACAGGGTTATATGAGAGGGAGATGAACTGCAGGTGTGTGGGGAGAGAGAGAGCAGGTGAACTGAATTACAAATCGGGGAGGACACTAACATGACCTAAGAATAAAACCTAAAGACAAGAAGAGCAGGAAACATAATTAATAATCTAAGGAGGGAGAAAAAAACCACAAACACCAGTGGGAAAAACACACTAAAGAGACTAATAACATGAAAAGCTGAAACTCAAGGAAAATGACCTAAGAGAAAAACCTAAAAACCAGAAGGGCAGCAAACATAACTAATATTCTAAGGGGGAAGCTGAAACTAAAGGAAAACACTACAGAAAGAAAAACTACAGGGGCGTGACTAAAAGGGGGCCACGGGAGCACAGGACCTGGGAGGGGGAAACCTAGAGGGCTGAAGATCTGGGGGCATATGGGGAACACCAGGAGACTCAAGAGGAAGACGCAGACAAGGACACATGAGGGCGCTAGGAGACACAAAAGGAGAACCTAGAGAGGCATGGAGAACACAAGGAGAAACATGAGGGGAGACGCAGACTCAGACCATGACAATTTCTTATAAAACATCTATTAACAATGGAGCGTTTGACCATCTTCTCAGCATGAGAATCAGTTTTGCTGATTAAATCCCTACTTTTCAATGCTTCAGGTTTTGAGGGATGTGGAATCAAAATCGATTTACTCTTATTTTAAACTTTCACGTTTCTGTGTAATTAATCAAGATTCAGGGCTGCGCAGTGGAACAGTGGTTAGAGCTGTTGCCTTGCAGCAAGAAGGTCCTGGGTTTGCGTCCCAGCCTAAGATCTTTCTGCATGGAGTTTGCATGTTCTCCCTGTGCATGCGTGGGTTCTCTCCGGGTACTCCGGCTTCCTCCCACAGTCCAAAATCATGACTGTTAGGTTGATTGGTCTGTCTAAATTGTCCTTTGGTGTGAGTGTGTGTGTGTGTGTGTGTGTGTGTGTGTGTGTGTGTGTGTGTGTGTGTGTGTGTGTGTGTGTGTGTGTGTGTGTGTGTGTGTGTGTGTGTGTGTGTGTGTGCATGATTGTTTGTCCTGTGTGTCTCGGTGCTGACTGGCTCTCTGTCCGCCTGATTGCCCATTGACCGCTGGAGATAGCCACCAGCCCCCCTACCCCCCCCACCCCCCATGCGGCCCCACATGGACAAAGCGGGTTCTGACTAGTAATGTGCCGGTCACGAACGAACCGGCTATAAGAGCTGGCTCTTTTAAGTGAACGACATTGGGAGCCCTCCCCTCCCCTCTTGCTTTGGTGAAAGCTGCAGGCGATTGGTCAACATGTGTGACTGCGTGTCCAGACTGTCCACACACAGAGCAGTAGGGGCGGGGAAGAGGGAGGATCAGACTCAGACACACAGCAGAGCACATGCGGGTGGAGGGAGACGAGAGGGAATGAGGAGGAGGAAAAAGGCGAGCGAGAGAGAGGAGAGTGCGACGAAGACGATGAGAAAATGAGCGCCAGCAGTTGGAAAGAAGAGATTTCTTAAAGTGTTCAGTTATTAAATCCGTAGAAATGATAAATATTTGATATATTGCACTTTTTACATTAGTAAATCATTTTGCATATAGTTTTGCATTATGTTGGTTATAAATGTACTCTACACAACAGAAAATCTGAGGAGCCACTTGGGAGCCGAAAGAGCCGGCTCTCTAAAAAGAGCCGGAATTCCCATCACTAGTTCAGACAATTGATGGATGGATGGATGGATAATCAAGATTCATACAGGACACAGATTAGCAGAATATCTTGGTCTGCTAATCTGAAAATTATTTTTTTCCATTTTCAACAGTGTTACGGATGTAAAAGCAGACCAAGTCATTATTCACCAGAGACCTGTTTCTGCTCTCTTAATTTTACTTTAAACATTTAGGAAAGTTTCTTTTATTTAAAGCCATACTTTGTTGCTTCTCTTACAAATCTGTCTCAGTCAAGATCTCTTCACTCCTTTTCATTTTATAATCAGACAAATGTATTAACTTAAACTCTTTGTGCTGAAGAAAAACTATCTGGTTACACCTTTGGTTGTCCCCTGACTTCTTGTGTCGCCACAGCAAATCATCTAGCGCCATCTGACTCTCCCCTCTACATCCTCAACTCACCCTTCAATTAGCTTCATGTCCTCTTACACGCATCTATAAATCTCCTCTGGGTCTCCTGCCTGGCCGTTCCAACCTAAGCATTTATCGACATATCCACTATCTCTCTACAAGTCCAAAAATACCTCAGACTGGCCGGTCTGATCTCATCTCCTGAAAGCATCAAGAAGTCGCAGTTAGTTTTTATTCAACATTAACAACATTTATCCTTTAACAGACTATTGTTGTTGATTCATATCTAACCACTTCCGCCCTTAAAGGGGCATTATGGAAGTTTGACAGCCAAAACATGTGTAGAAATAATAAATGTCTTCTTCATACATTCTCCTGCAATGCCCTGGTCCTGTAGAATGAGCCCTGGCATTTTTACTGTGATTGCCTGTTTTTCTGTAAAATCACAGAAAAAGAGAGATGCTCGGGTCGAGCAGGCTGCTTCATGCGCGTTCACGCTCAGGCATCGCCCGTAGCATTTGCTATCCGTAGCTTTAGCAGCAGAGAGAGAGATAGAGCCACTTTGTCGCTGTTCCTAACGCCTAGTGACAAAGCTAGCTACATTTCTGAGGACCCTTAGCTACTTTCTGTAGAACTTTCTTCTAGATATTTCCTGCAAATTAGCAACATAACAGCCATTTTCGCTCCGAACCGTTCTTTGGTTTGACGTTGTTTCAGCTGTCATCAAGGATATAAATGTGAGAGATATAAAGGACAGCACTGGTGCTTTAGCTCACCTAGTAACCCCAGGTTTCCACGGGAGCCGTCAGCAGCACGTTACTGCAGCAGCACGTCTTGCTCGCGTAAACTGCTGCTTGGCCCTTCCCACGAGACGCGAAGCAGCAGGGGAGCAGCTGTCACCGACAGAGCACGAAGTCACACGAGTGACTTCGTCAGTAAACACAACAACAAGCAGAAGAAAATTACAACATGGTTTGTGTTTTATGTTCTGTCCGTTTTATAATCGCCAATACGGACCAGGAAAACAAAGGAGACCGCTAGCTAGGTGATAACTTCTCACGGGGCCGCACAGTTAGTAACTTTTTTTAAAGTAAAGCAACCGGAAGACAGTACGTTCTTTATTCTGAAAATTTCGGGAGCTTCTCTCCATTTCCGCGTCCGATTTCCTGTCTTTCCTTCCCCAAAAATGTCGAACTTGACCCGTTTTAGAGGCGTCGCGCGTAGAAAATAGAACCGGCACGTAAAGGCCGCGACATGCTGCTCCTGAGACGCGGCCGACTCGCGCTGCTGACAGCTGCTGACGGCTCCAGTGGAAAAGGTTCTGTTGACCACAGCGGTTCCTATCAGCAGCTATGACGTGCTGCTGACAGCTCCTGTGGAAAGCCGGGGTAAGACATTGGACTCCTGTGCAGAAGACCTGGGTTTAATTCTGGATGTGAACATAGTTCATTTTGAGTTTCTTTTTTACATTAATGGTATATTTTTTTACAGTACGATGCCCAAATTTTTATTTGAGACTCGTTGAACGGCATTGAATTCACAGATAAAAAAGATGTGGGTTCAACTTTCATTTTGGAACAATTTTTCAAGCAAGGGAAGGGAATGATCTGAGCATGCAGGAGGACTGACCCATCATAAACCTTTGTCGGCTGTGCTGAAGAGAAAGGCACAGAACCAAATTATTTAATTAATTAGCAGCGCGTTCTCCCGTCGTCTGTCCTCCGGGCCACACACACACACACACACACACACGCACACACACACACACACACACACACACACACACACACACACACGGGACTATCTCAGCTGTTATTTTCGTTAAGGAGTGTGCACGTACAGCATGCGCGCCTCGTGCACGAGCCTACTACTGAAGCTGCCGTTACGCTTTTGGCCTGAGGGGGCAATCGCGAGCATAAAAATGAAAAACTATGTAAAGTCCCTTTAAAGCATCCAAATGATCAAAAACCTGCAGTATCCAGTCTACTGCCCTCTGGTGGAGCAAGAACAGGTGGAAAGGGCCGATTTCATTGCTTTATTATTGTTGTAATTTTTTATTTTCATTATGAAACAGAACAAAAACAAAGTTGGTATAGGCGTTAGGAACAGCGACAAAGTGGCACTGCCTCTCTCTCTGCTGCTAAAGCTACGGATAGCAAACGCTACGGGCTCTGCCTGAGCGTGAACGCGCATGAAGCAGCCTGCTCGACCCGAGCATCTCTCTTTTTCTGTGATTTTACAGAAAAACAGGCAATCACAGTAAAAATGCCAGGGCTCATTCTACAGGACCAGGGCATTGCAGGAGAATGTATGAAGAAGACATTTATTATTTCTATACATGTTTTGGCTGTCACACTTCCATAATGCCCCTTTAAACATGTAGGACTTAGCTGATTTCAAGATTTAATGATTTAGTGGTCTCATCAGAATTCATTAGTCATTGTTTCAACTCACTGAGCTACACGTCGCGTTAAGCTTGGTGCACCTGATGGATGATTCTGACAAAATGGGCAGAAATGGAAATATATATACTTTTACATGTTTAACCTTTTGTAGCAGGGGTGTCAAAACTGGTCCTCACAGGCCACCGTCCAGCATGTTTTAGTCAGTTCTCTGCTTGAATGTTCACACTTAAATGGCTGAATTACCAGTTTCTCTTGTCATCGAGCTCTGCAGAAGTCTGTAGGTGCCACACTGATTCAATCCAGGTGTGTTGGAGCAGGGAAACCTTCAAAAAGTGCACAATGGTGACCAGCGAGGGCCAGGGTTAAACGCTGCATAAAATGTAATAGGTTTGATCACTGCTGGCATGCTTTAAGTTTATATTTTGCAGCTTAAACAAAAAATACTTTCATATTAATAATAACTATATAAAGAAATTTTATATATAAATACATAATAATATATAAACACCTGCAAGAAAGCACAGCAAGTTTAGGCGGTAACAAAGAAAAAGAAAATATACAAAAAGAAAATATTAATAAATCCAAGTATTCAACTTTTATTGATGTGAGCGGTGGTGCTCTTAAATGAATTGTTTCTGTAAAGTTTAAAGTTTTACAACTAAAAAGAAATTAGTTAATCAATAAAAAGGCAAAACCTAAAGCTTTTTTTTATCAACATGTCTGTTTAAACGAGGTTTTGACTGTTTCAATTCAATTCAATTCAAAAATACTTCATTAATCCCAGAGGGAAATTGTTTGCTGTAGTAGCTCAGAATAATAATAATAATCAAGTCATCAAAGAGTTATTGTATATTACAATGGCTGTTGGCAGGAAGGATCTCCAGTAGCGGTCAGTGTTGCAGCCAAACTGAAGAAGCCTCTGACTGAAGACACTCTTCCGTTGTCGGACAGTCTTGTGAAGAGAATGCTCAGGGTTGTCCATCATGTTCTTGATTCTCTGGAGAATCCTTCTTTGCATCATCTCCTCCAGTGGTTCCACAGTCGTCCCCAGAACAGAACCAGCCTTTTGTATTAGGCTGTTGAGCCTTTTTAGGTCCCTGCTTCTGATGCTGCTACCCCAACAGACGATGGCTGAAGAGATTACACTCTCAGCAACAGACTTGTAGAAGATCTGCAGCATCTTGCTACAGACATTGAAGGACCTAAGCGTCCTCAAGAAGTGCAGTCTGCTGTGTCCCTTCTTGTAAACAGCTTGGCTGTTCTTTCTCCAGTCCAGTCTGTTGTCCAGGTGAACTCCAAGGTATTTGTATTCCTCAACCACCTCCACTTCTTCTCCCATGATGGAAACAGTGTTTGACTCCACCCTGTTTCTTCTGAAGTCTAAAATCATCTCCTTTGTTTTGTTCACGTTCAAGGTCAGATGATTGTTTCCACACCATGCCACAAAGCGCTCCACCAGCTCTCTGTACTCAGTTTCCTGTCCATCTCTGACACACCCGACAACTGCAGAGTCATCTGAGTATTTCTGTAGATGACAGGTCTCTGATTTTTACCCGACGTTTGAAGTAAAATATGTGTTTTGTGTATTTTCTGATTTAGCAGGCACACACATTTTTCAAACAGACTACACACACACACACACACACACACACACACACACACACACACACACACACACACACACACACACACACACACACGGCATGTTGCCATGTCTGTATCCCTGACTGTAAGCACTGTCTGCTTCTCACAGCTCTGAGCTCACGTCTTCCTCTTAAACATAACCGTTATTTTTAATGAGTCTAAAAATGTGATCAAAGCAAATGACTAATGCAGCCATTACTTTTACTGTACAGTATTAACTCTTGATACTTTGACCTGCAGTCTTTTATTGTCTAGTTTATAACCAGTAAGTGCGTGTAGGTCAACGCTGAACTGAGGCTGCACTCTGATTAATTCTTGCTCTCTGTGTTGTGTGGAGATGAGCCAGAACGTCGGGCGAAGGAGTTCATTAAATCTGCCGCGGCGTTCTCTTGTGTTTTGTTCAAGAATAGGATCAAAATTTAAAAATAGGTTTTTGTAAAATAGTAGCCTGGATGAGCTAAGTGCTGTAGCCTTCCGCGTTCACAACGTGCTGCTTTAAGAAAATGGAAAGTAACTGATGGGCCTTGGTTAACTCGGCAGTAGGGAGGAAATGTTAGTTTTGTTACAAAAGTAGACGGATCAGCTCTAAACTGAGTTTACTCCTGAAAGGCATCTATTGTGTTGGGAAATGGTAAAAGGTCTGTGTTTGTATAGTGCCTTTTGCGGTTCTACAACCCCCCAAGGTACCACCGGTCCCTACGACCACCGCCAGCAGGCAAAGTGTCTTGCCCGAGGACACAGCAGTAGCTTTCTCTGGTCGGGAGGCGGGATTGAACCTGCAACCTTCTGATTACTAGACAACCCCACCCTACCTCCTGAGCTACTGCTGCCTGGATGTTGAGTGCATCCGTTTCGAAATGAAACGAGACCTCCATAAGCCAGCTTCACCCTGCTGGTACCTTCTCTATCTTCTTCCTCCTAGAGGAGGGGTAAAAATACACACACCTGGTAAATCACACACAAGCATCCTGGTCAAAGGTACTAACGAAGATTTGAAGAGCAGTGGAGGAAACTGTTGTTGTCATCCACACAGGCACACCAATAGCGTTGTCTCTCTCTTCCTGTGGGCTGACCTCCCTGGGTTTGATGAAGGACTAGCTGTGGGAGAGATGAGCTGACTGAACTGGTCACAGTCACTGGCTGCCTGTTAAATACCGCATCCAATTGAAGGTTTTGACCTTTGTCTAGAACATTCTGAATGGTCAAGCCCCGGCTTATCTTTCAGAACTGATAAAGCCTTATGCTCCAACCAGAATCCTGAGATCTGCAGATCATTTGCTTTTGTGCGTCCCGAAAATAAGGTATAAATCTCGTGGAGAGCGGGCCATCGCGTTCGCTGCTCCTAAACTCTGGAATGCTCTCCCCCTTAGTGTTCAACGGGCCCCAAAACTGGGTCGATTGAAGTCTGTACTGAAGGCTTTCTTTTATCATTTAGCTTTTATTCAATGATCTAGCTTTTAGTGTCTTTACGTTTTATTGTGACTCTGTATTTTATTGTTGTATGTTTCTTTTACAATTTTTTAGATTTTACCTCTTACCTCCTATATGACTTATCTGTTTTTATCTTGGGGTTTGTCCTTTTTACTGTACAGCACTTTGGTCAGCTGTCATGCTGTATTTAAATGTGCTATAAAACAAACATGGTGTGGTGTGGTGTGGTATGGTGTGGTATGGTGTGGTGTTGTATCGTGTGGGATGGTGAGGTATGGTGTGGTGTGGTGTGGTATGGTATGGTGTGGTTTGGTGTGGTATGGTGTGGTGTTGTATGGTGTGGTGTGGTATGGTGTGGTGTGGTGTGGTGTTGTATGGTGAGGTATGGTGTGGTGTGGGATGGTGAGGTATGGTGTGGTGTGGTGTGGTGTGGTGTGGTGTTGTATGGTGTGGGATGGTGAGGTATGGTGTGGTGTGGTGTGGTGTGGTGTGGTATGGTATGGTTTGGTGTGGTGTGGTATGGTATGGTGAGGTAGGGTGTGGTGTGGCGTGGTGTGGTGTGGTATGGTATGGTGTGGTTTGGTGTGGTGTGGTATGGTGTGGTGTGGTGTTGTATGGTGTGGTATGGTGTGGTGTTGTATGGTGTGGTATGGTGTGGTGTTGTATGGTGTGGCATGGTGTGGTGTTGTATGGTGTGGCATGGTGTGGTGTTGAATGGTGTAGTATGGTTTGGGATGGTGAGGTATGGTGTGGTGTGGTGTTGTATGGTTTGGTGTGGTGTGGTGTGGTGTGGTAGCGTGTGGTGTGGTATGGTGTGGTGTGGTGTGGTGTGGTGTGGTAAGGTATGGTGTGGTGTGGTGTGGTATGGTGTGGTGAGGTATGGTGTGGTGTGGTATGCTGTGGTGAGGTATGCTGTGGTAGGGTGTGGTGTGGTATGGTGTGGTGTGGTGTGGTATGGTGTGGTGAGGTATGGTGTGGTAGGGTGTGGTGTGGTGTGGTATGGTGTGGTGTGGGGTTGTATGGTGTGGTATGGTGTGGTATGGTGTGGTGTGGTGTGGTGTGGTATGGTATGGTGTGGTTTTTTATGGTGTGGTAGGGTGTGGTGTGGTGAGGTATGGTATGGTATGGTGTGGTGCGGTGTGGTATGGTGTGGTGTGGTATGGTGTGGTATGGTGTGGTGAGGTATGGTATGGTATAGTGTGGTATGGTATGGTGAGGTATGGTATGGTATGGTATGGTGTGGTGCGGTGTGGTATGGTGTGGTGTGGTATAGTGTGGTATGGTGTGGTGAGGTATGGTATGGTATAGTGTGGTATGGTGTGGTGAGGTATGGTGTTGTGTGGTGTGGTGTGGTGTGGTGTGGTGAGGTATGGTATGGTGTGGTGTGGTATGGGGTGGTAGGGTGTGGTGTGGTGAGGTATGGTATGGCGTGGTGTGGTATGGTGTGGTAGGGTGTGGTGTGGTGAGGTATGGTATGGTATGGTGTCGTGCGGTGTGGTATGGTGTGGTGAGGTATGGTATGGTGTGGTGTGGTATGGTGAGGTATGGTATGGTGTGGTGTGGTATGGTGTGGTATGGTGTGCTGAGGTATGGTGTTGTATGGTGTGGTATGGTGTGGTGTGGTATGGTGTGGTAGGGTGTGGTGTGGTGTGGTATGGTATAGTGTGGTATGGTATGGTGAGGTATGGTATGGTGTGGTGTGGTGTGGTATGGTGTGGTGAGGTATGGTATTGTGTGGTGTGGTGTGGTGAGGTATGGTATGGTAGGGTGTGGTGTGATGAGGTATGGTATGGTGTGGTGTGGTAGGGTGTGGTGTGGTGTGGTGAGGTATGGTATGGTGTGGTGTGGTATGGTGTGGTGAGGTATGGTATTGTGTGGTGTGGTGTGGTGAGGTATGGTATGGTAGGGTGTGGTGAGGTATGGTATGGTAGGGTGTGGTGTGATGAGGTATGGTATGGTGTGGTGTGATATGGTATGGTGAGGTATGGTATGGTGTGGTGTGGTGTGGTATGGTGTGGTGTGGTATAGTGTGGTATGGTGTGGTGAGGTATGGTATGGTATAGTGTGGTATGGTGTGGTGAGGTATGGTGTTGTGTGGTGTGGTGTGGTGTGGTGTGGTGAGGTATGGTATGGTGTGGTGTGGTATGGGGTGGTAGGGTGTGGTGTGGTGAGGTATGGCATGGCGTGGTGTGGTAGGGTGTGGTAGGGTGTGGTGTGGTGAGGTATGGTATGGTATGGTGTCGTGCGGTGTGGTATGGTGTGGTGAGGTATGGTATGGTGTGGTGTGGTATGGTGAGGTATGGTATGGTGTGGTGTGGTATGGTGTGGTATGGTGTGCTGAGGTATGGTGTTGTATGGTGTGGTGTGGTATGGTGTGGTGTGGTATGGTGTGGTAGGGTGTGGTGTGGTGTGGTATGGTATAGTGTGGTATGGTGTGGTGAGGTATGGTATTGTGTGGTGTGGTGTGGTGAGGTATGGTATGGTGTGGTGTGGTAGGGTGTGGTGAGGTATGGTATTGTGTGGTGTGGTGTGGTGAGGTATGGTATGGTAGGGTGTGGTGAGGTATGGTATGGTAGGGTGTGGTGTGATGAGGTATGGTATGGTGTGGTGTGGTATGGTGTGGTGTGATATGGTATGGTGAGGTATGGTATGGTGTGGTGTGGTGTGGTATGGTGTGGTGAGGTATGGTATTGTGTGGTGTGGTGAGGTATGGTATGGTAGGGTGTGGTGTGATGAGGTATGGTATGGTGTGGTGTGGTATGGTGTGGTAGGGTATGGTGTGGTGAGGTATGGTATGGTGTGGTGTGGTATGGTGAGGTATGGTGTTGTATGGTGTGGTGTGGTATGGTATGGTATGGTGTGGTGTGGTATAGTGTGGTGTGGTGTGGTATGGTATGGTACAGTATGCCACACACACCCACACACACCCACCCACACACACACACACACACACACACACACACACACACACACACACACACACACACACACACACACACACACACACACTGATGCATTGGCTTACGTTTTGAGAATGTTCCTTGTCGAGGCACCGTGGTCTCCCTGGAGCTGCCTGCCAAGAAGTGATATCACCATCTCTGTTTAGACACATTTCATCTCTGCCTTCAACAAGGGCGAAGCACAGAGCTGCACCGGGCTGCCTTTGTCTCTGTCACAAACAAAGACGGCACATTTACACACTGATTTAACCGTCTTGGCTTCAGCGTGTGTGCGCTGATGTGGCCACTCTAGTGCGTTTCTTCAGCAGCATGCTACCATTTACCTGTTTCAGCACCCCGCTGATGTTTCTACATCGTGCACACTGTGAAGTGTCACCAATAAGCGTGCTTAGTCGGTCAAATAAGAAAACAACCATCGATGCAGTCTGGATTTAGCAAAATCTGACATAGTCATGGCCTTTGCGCTCAGTTTGCACGGTGATCCTTCCGTGACTTCCTCCAGTTTTATTTAAAAGCTCAGACAAATGCGGTCTGTGTTTGGAAGGATCAGATAAGTGCTTCAAGTCTGATGTTTAAATGTCATATGATGCAAAACACGTGAGAAGGCTGGCGTTTCTGAGAAGAGAGGGAGTAATGAGAGAAGGGTGGGAAGAACCAGCTGCATCGATGAGGTGAACCGGTATTCACGATGATCTGAGGAATGTCCTGGAAGCTATCAGCACGTGAGTCGATCTGAGCCTGACTGAGACGAGGTCATCCGTTCAGGAAGTCATGCATGTCGTGTTTGAGTAGAAGCTTAATCCTCATGATGCAACTCAGCTGATTCAGCCTTCTAGGATAGAACATAGAACTCTTTTCCTGAACGTTTACTGGTTACGTTTTCTGAGAACATTCGGGAGTCCTTTTCCATTCATTTAACTGCTGGTTATTAATATTTTATCTGGTTTGAACAAAAGGTCAGATTGTTCTCTGACTCTCTAAATCAGGGGTGTCAAACTCATTTTAGCTCAGGGGCCACATTGAGGGAAATCTAGTCCCAAGTGGGCCGGACCGGTAAATTAAAAACAACTTCAGATTGTTTTCTTTGTTTTAATACAATCAATATAAAACAAGGCTGGAGCCCGAGGACAGTGTATCCAAAATAGTACAAGTACGACACCTGAAGTGTACTTGAAATTTTGAAATAAATAAAAATTAATAAATCAATAAAAAAACATTCCTTAGTGATTCAAAGAGCTTACAGATCACATGGCTAGATCAGTTTCATGCAGCACTTAAAGTATATTTGACTCATTTTACTTTACATCTTTTAGCTTTCACCAGCACATCAATATCAGAAGTCACATCCTGAGTGGCGGCCAACTTCAGGATGTGATTCAAGTTCTTGTGTGAGCCTTGAGCGCAGCTTTGTTTTTATACTCATTACAGAGAAAACTTGCTCACAAGGATACGTTTATTTTCACTCTACATTGTAAAGTATGAAAATAAAGTTTAAACAACCATCTCGCGGGCCGGATTTAACCCGCTTGTGGGCCTGATCCGGCCCGCGGACCACATATTTGACACCCCTGCTCTAAATAAAAGATTCTAGAATAATTTAGAAAGTACTCCCAACTAAAAGACATGGAGGTCAGATATTAGGTTTTAGTTTAGGCTTTATGAGATAAGGCTGCGCAGTGGTTAGAGCTGTCGCCTTGCAGCAAGAAGGTCCTGGGTTCGATTCCCAGCCTGGGATATTTCTGCATGGAGTTTGCATGTTCTCCCTGTGCATGCGTGGGTTCTCTCCGGGTACTCCGGCTTCCTCCCACAGTCCAAAAACATGACTGTTAGGGTGATTGGTCTGTCTAAACTGTCCGTAGGTGTGAGTGTGTGTGATTGTTTGTCCTGTGTGTCTCTGTGTGGCTCTCTGTCCAGGGTGTACCCTGCCTGATTGCCCGTTGACCGCTGGAGATGGGCACCAACCCCCCCCCAACCCCCCGCGACCCTGCGTAGACAAGCGGGTTCAGGAAATGGAAGGATGGGCTTTATAAATTATAAAGCAGATATTTGAGTTTTGACCCCCAATAATATAAAAATATCATGTTTCTGGGAAAATTGCCAGACACACGAGAGACAAAGCAGCAAATATGGCGGACGTCCCGAGGTAAAAGACTGTGCTGACTGCGTGACAAACGGCAGGTCACACACGAGTCGTTTGGCCCTTAGAGGTGAATCGAGTTGGTGCTCTACTTCAGCTGTTGTCCCGTCTGACGCTTTCCCGTTTCTCCACCCCCTCTGTCCCCCGTGGACAGTCCGCTTCTGTCCAACTTCACACACAGGCACTTAGAAAACTCCGACTGATAGAAGCAGGAAGAGTTGGAAGGCCTTTGGGGATGAAACAAAGTGCAAAGTTTAACGTACACAGAAACCTGAGCAATTTGTACGCCAGAATACACAAAAAGTGACGCGCTTTCCCTCTCGTTGTGATCTCCAGCTCAGCAGCCTTGTTCTGTTTTATTTTGAGAATCCACAGCAGCTGCTCCGCTGATTTCTCCCGTGTTAGATGGATGCCTTCAGTTGTCGCATCGTTTTCTGTGACAAAACGAGCGTCATGAGGCGTCACTCACTTGCTTTCATAGCTTCAAAGAGCAGAGGGAAGAGATGAGGGGGGCGGGAAAATGGCAGAGCAATGAAGACGGCTCACTTTAGAGCTGGAGGAGCTTCACAGGAGCGGAATTAGGTGTGTGTGTGTGTGTGTGTGTGTGTGTGTGTGTGTGTGTGTGTGTGTGTGTGTGTGTGTGTGTGTGTGTGTGTGTGTGTGTGTGTGTGTGTGTGTGTGTGTGTGTGTGTGTGTGTGTGTGTGTGTGTGTGTGAACAACAGCTCTAATAGGACCAATAAAGCAACTGTAGTCACATCCTTTTCTTTATTTAACAAGCGTTAAACAAAGTTTAGTTTAAGTCACGCTGCCTTACTCCGGCCTCTTGGTCCAAGTTCAAATTCTAACACGTTCTTCTCTTCCTTCTGTCAGGAATCTTGGCGTGACCTTTGACCCAGCTCTCACCCTGGATTCTCATGTCCGTTCTCTTGTTCGCTCTTCCTTCTTCCATCTCAGAAACATTGCTAAGCTGAGTCCCATTCTGTCTCGCTCTGAACTTGAGACTGTGCTCCACACCTTCATCTCCTCACGCTTAGACTACTGTAACTCTCTTTTCACGTGTCTGAGCAGAACCTCCCTGAACCGTCTACAGGTGGTTCAGAACGCCTGTGCTCGGCTTCTGACCAAGTCCTCCAAACACACCCACATCACCCCGCTTCTCCTCCAGCTTCACTGGCTGCCAGTCAACTTCAGGGTTCATTTCAAGATCCTGGTTCTGGTCTGTAGGGCCTTACATGGACAAGCACCATCTTACATTGGTGATCTTCTTAGTCCCTACACCCCCAGCAGGTCCCTGAGGTCCAGTGATCAAAGCCTACTGGTTGTGCAGCACCAGGCTAAAGGTCAAAGGTGACAGATCATTTGCTGCTGTGGCCCCCAGACTCTGGAACTCTCTCCCCCTGAGCCTGAGATCAGTGGACTCAGTGGTCTCCTTTAAAAAGCAGCTGAAGACTCACCTGTTCAAGCTGGCTTTTGTATGACCTTCTTCACCTCTCTCTCTTTATTCTGCTCTCCCCACCTATTCCACCTTCCTCAGGATCCACTGATTTCCCTCTTTCCTGTTCACTCTCTCTCTTTTAACATTTTTTAATCACAATTGTCTATTTTTGCTCATTTTAAATATATTTTAAAACATTTTCTAAATGCTTTTTTATATCTTTACATTTTTTGCTTTTGCTAAGTGCCTCGTGATTTTTATCTTGAGAGGCGCTATAGAAATGATACTTTCTTCTTCTTCTTTCCCTGCTCCTTGTCCTCGGATCGTATTTGCTTTTGCTTTCTCCGAGAGAAATAACTTCTCACCCTCACCCAGTCCTGTTGAGAGTAATCCTTCTGGCTCGACGGTGAACTGGCCAAATCTTCACTTGTTCGAGGTCGCTGCTCCTTCCACAAGCTCCGTGGACTTTAATCTGGGTAACTGAGTTCGGCGAGCTTTGCATCTCATTGCTGGCTTGGCCTGAAGCTGGATGGCAGTGGGGTGCTTTGCTTTCTCATCTGGTATCACGAGCAGCATCAGCCGTTTTAAGACTAAAAAGCTGTGTGGAACAAACTTAGCTGGAGCTGCTGCTGTGGTCTAGAGGCAGTGAAGCGTCTTCTTCAAGTGTAAAAGATGCTCCGCAGGAAATACAGCTAAAGGCATGAAGGAAAGGCCGGCTGTGACACTTTCTAGAGCTGTGCTCTCCATATCCAGTCCTCCAGAGCCCCCATCCTCTTTATTTTAGTTTTTCCCCGCTCCAACACAGCTGATGAGTGGTTGAATCACCTATTTAGCTGGCCATGTGCTGTTGTGTGGCTGGATTTTATTCTTAATATTTCCCATTTATTTGTACCACGTGGTCTAATGTGCTTTATTGCGTTTGTTCCTCTTGTTGTACAATCCTGCCATCTTGTGGACACAGAAGATATCTCACTCAGAGATTAAATATGAATCAAAAGAAACATGGACAGCAGCATCTCAGGAGGAGCGGGTTGTCCAGTAATCAGAAGGTTGCAGGTCCCATCCCGGCTCCAACCAGAGAATGCTGCTGTTGTGTCCTTGGGCAAGACACTTAACCCCCCTTGACTGCTGTTGGTGGTCGGAGGGGCCGGTGGTGCCTGTGTTCAGCAGCCTCGCCTCTGTCAGTGCGCCACAGGGCAGCTGTGGCTACATCGTAGCTCATCCCCACCAGCGTGTGAATGGGTGGATGACTGTGTTGTGAAGTGCCTTGGGGGGTTGTATATCCCTAGAAGGCGCTATGCAAATACAGGCCATTTACCATGTAGTTTTTTTTATGGAAGCCCATTCCCGCCACTCTGATAAAAAAAAAAGTATCATGAATATGAGATGGTGAAATCCTCCATCCATCCATTTTCATCTGCTTATCCGGAGTCGGCTCGTGGGGGCAGTAGCCTAAGGCGAGATGCCCAGACTTCCCTCTCCCCAGCCACTTGGGCCAGCTCCTCCGGGGGAATCCCAAGGCGTTCCCTGGCCAGGTGAGAGACATAGTCCCTCCACCGTGTCCTGGGTCTACCTTTAGGTCTCCTCCCGGTTGGACGTGCCCGGTGTCGGTACAGGATCTGCTCGGGTGCAAGATCGGCTCGGGGTCCTTCGATTGCTGATGACGTCAAAGTACGGCAAACCCACTCGGACAAAATACACTACACATCTTTATACTGTTGGAAAGAATTTAGCAGTTTTGTTATTAAAATAATGTTTCTTAAGATGTAAGTTTGTGTTTATAATGGTATTTGTAAAATAAAACACTATATTGTATTCATTATGTTGAACTCCTCTTTGAGCACATCCCTTAGGATCAAAGGTATTAGCAACACCTGTGAAATTGTATTTGCAGGAAAGAAGTGTGTCCCGTTTATTGAAGTATTTTGTGTTTAGAGTTTTTGACGTCTTGTCCATGTGTAGTTCAGTTATGCTCATAGCTGCTATAGCCAAAACTCTGGAGTTAAAAGTTTTCTGGCTTTACTAAAATACCTGTCTGTACTTATTTGATTGATGGTAGTTTTACTTTCTATTAGACTCCAAATTTAATCGTTTGGCACGTTTCTAATTCATAATTTGTAATAATGTAATCGGTGATATTAGCATTGGCATTCCTATGGGTTTTTCCATGTATATTAGCATTGCGCTAACCACTCGCTGCCAAATTGCAGCTTTTGTGATTAGAAAAATCTCCTTTTGTCACATCGCAATTTAATTACACATGCAGTTAATCGTTCAGCCCTAATATATATGCAGCTCTATGCTAAAAGTGTATTTTCAAAGAGGTAATGATGGATTTCTTTGTAAAAGTTGTCCATCTTTCCAACAGAAAAATTTGCCTGGACCAACGTAACGTGATAACAACGTAACGTGATTACGTAACTTCCGTAAGGTTCATGTTCAGCCAATCAACTACTTTGACGTCATCGGCAGTCGACGGACCCCGAGCCGATTTTGCACCTGAGCAGATCTTGTACTGACACCAGAAAACCTCACCAGGGAGGCGTCCTGACCAGATGCCCGAGCCACCTCAACTGGCTCTTCTCGATGGTGAATTCATTTTTGTGAATTACATTTTTTATATCAGAGTGGCGTGAATGGGCTTCCATAGTTTTTTGCTTGTAAATATTTTTTTATTTGTTTTTATAATCCATGAAACTGCCAACAGCAGATTTATGGAAAACTGAGAGGATGGTTTTCAGAAATGATTACGTTTGAACTGCGTGAGAACTTAAAGCTTTCCTATATAAAGTCTTCGGACAAAATCTGACACCACATAATTTAGAGAGGAATGAAAATAAACCGACTGGAAAATTTAGCATTTATTTTTCAAAATTTAGACGCATGAAGTAATTTTTTTTTCTGAAAATAAAAAAATACAAGATTGTGATGTTGTTCTTGTCTTTTAGACAACTGTATTAATTTGTTCGCAAATGGTAAACTGTGTGTGTGTGTGTGTGTGTTCCTTCAAAAACAAAAAAATATTAAATTTTTATCTCTTGATTAAATAAAAACTACATATTTGTCCAGCAGATGGCGCCACATGGCAGCCAACAGTCCTTGTTTCTGACCTTTAGAACAAACTTCACCTTATATCTCTGCTTCCTGCAGCTCGGCTCAGCGTTTATTCAACTCATGCATTGATCCGAGTGTCTGTGATGGCGTCTCAGGACATTTCTCTTGATTCTCAGTTGCTGAATCTGAACTGACTGCAGTAAAGCTGCTGATCAAAGCCATGAATCAGTTATTTGTGTCTGCGCTCCATCCAACTTCAGTATGATCATCATTGGGCTTAAATCAACAGTCAACGTCGTTAAAAGGGAAAGAAATGATTTCCTGCTGCTGAACTAAAATAAAAAGTTAGTTTCCTGAAAGCGCAGATGGATCCAAGCTGCTCTTTCGACCTCAGCTGCTCCTTCTCTTTTTGCATTTCCTGTTTTGTGCTTCCACATGACGGCGTTCGGGCTGTCATGAAGGCCAATTACCCTTAGTGATGGAGAGCAGTTCTGTGGTGGTCACCAGAAGATTCAGTGCTCCGCATCCGCATCCCAGAGGATGGATGGTCCATTCAGAGGTGGTGTTAGTCAAACAGCAAGGACAGGTTTCATTTCCATCCATCACCTCCGATGTGATGATCTGCCCTTTAGAGAACGGAGCCGGCTGCTCCGCCTCTTAATGAGGTTTGCAGGAATTAAACTGCACACCAACTTTTAAAGGAAAACTTGAAGCAGGACTTTTGTTTTCCTGTTATGATGCATGAGCGATGACGTGAAGTTCTGCTCCTCCCGTTCCCAATCTCATCCACTACTCACCCTAAATTTTACATGTGCTCAGTTTAAAGCACTTTTGTCCTCATCGCGAGAACTTTAACCTTGTTTTCTTTGCCTCTCTATTGCATCACTTAACGAGTTTCAGAGCACAGCCGGAACAGAAACGGTATCTTGTGTCCCAAAAGCGAGCTTTGAAATTATCCGCGAGCAGCGGTTCTTCGTGAAGCTGGGGGCGGTAATGAGAGAGTTATGAGATTGTTGCTTTCCCCTGCGTAGCTGCAGAAGACTGATGAGCTTGAACTTGCAAATAAAGTAAAAACAATCGGGGGAAGGGGTGGGAAGGAGAGAAAGGCGCTCGCATAAAAGTGCCGGCTTAGGCCCAGAAGATTGATCGTGCCAATATCCAGGGTCGTTGCTGCTCTGCCGATCGTCTCCTCTTGCAATCAGTTTACTCTCTAGAACAAAAGCTCCTCTGGTGACACACATCTGTTCAAAATGATGTCTGATGTTTAAGATTTACAGTTCTGAACGTGCCCCAGATCCACCCTTCCAGTTTTAAAATGGAGCCTTTGCACCTCATAGTTTTAGTTTCATCCCCTCGGATGGACTCCTCATCTCCATCCTGCATGTTAATAAAAGCACTCATTAAGAACACTGCAGGGCTCCTGGACTGCATGTGGGAGATCTCAGCCGCCCACTCGGAGCTCTGTGTGCCGACAGGAGGGTGTTTATTTGTAGATGCTCATCAAATCTTCAGCAACTCCTGGTAAACTGGGGATAACCCCATCACTGCTGCCTATAGGAAATTTTCGGCGGGGTAGTTTAGATGAGGTGTGATTCTTGCATTTTCAAGTGAAACTGAAGAATGGGTAAATCCTCGTAACTGACAGCGTCCTCCCTGATCCCCAAAGCTGGAGTCTCGTCTCTTTGTGGAGCTTCATCCAGGCAGAATGGGAGAGGAACATCTGTCAGATACATAACAGCATTAGCGTGTCTCTTCTCTTCCCTCAGGTGCACGGCAACAATTACATTTCTCCACTTTTTAGAACCACTCTTGAAGCTTGGATCTTCTGGTTTCCACCTGGATTCTTGTCCAGAAGAAGGAGACATCTTTACCTTCCTCCATTCATCTGTATAATAAATGAATTAGTTGTGTAATTTTTAAGTTTTGACAACGCACCGCGTTAGGGGTTGTATGAACTAGTCGACTTCATGGCTCTGTAGTGACTTTTTGTGCCTGTCATCGACTAGTCGCTGTCACGTGATAATGACCGACAAGATGCAGTCCTCCAGCAGGTGACGAGCCCCTGCGCGTCGGGAGGCGGAGGCGGCGCGCTGTGCCAGAGCGTCGGTACTGACACCGGCGGTAAAACGGACATTTAACCAAACTGTTACCTTTTCCCTCTTGCAATTTTACCTTCCCCTCACCCCCATCCTAATCTTAACCAGCTTGCGCATGCAAAGCTCTGATCGTTGACGCGCTCCAGACATTGCGTCCTGAGCACCGCCAAATCAGGTGTCACCACCTCAAAAACAAATTAAACACGCAAACGTTCATGTCGGCTCATTTCCTTTAATGTTTTCTGTCTGTTATTTGTGCCTGATGCGTTTCGCTGGTGCGGAGCGAGGCGCATCACCTGTTTTGTCCTCCGGTGACACACCCCCAAGATTCCACTATCTCCACTCCGCTCCGCTCCGGCATGAACTCCGCAGCAAAAACGGTCCCGTTGTAGTCGGCCGGCGAGCAGCGGCACTCCGGTGTTTTTGCGGTCGGTAGATCTTTTAGAACTGCAGTTCAAAGGTAACTCATAAGGTGAATATATATGAACCCAGGTAGCAGTTTTTCTTTAGGATTGAGAGGAGATGCAGGAAGATAATAAACAGGCAGGACAGAAAAATAGTCAAATAAAAACAAGTTAGTTTTTGTACCTGGTGGTTGCAACAAACAGACACCACTGAAGGTAATCAGAAGTGAGGAAGAGAAAATGAAATAATTATTTTAATGTTTAGAGCAGCAGGAACTCCGAGAGGCTGTAGGCGCATCAGTGAGTTTGCGGCCGCTGGGGGTGGGGGGCAGGACTACCGTTGTTTAAAGAGATGTGTTAGCTTAGAAAATGTGGCCGCAACTTTAACTGTCAAAAACTCCAGCGAACCTACCGACCCCACCCCCCACCCCCTGTGCCGCTTCAGGTGTGTGACGTCATCAACGACTAGTCGAAGTCGACTCGATTTTCATTACTTGACTGTCGACTTTTAAAAAAATTAAGTCATGCAACCCCTACACCGCGTATCAAAACGCTGCACAAAGTGACAGATCTAGATCAGTTGAAGTCCCGATCAAAGCCGAGTCAGTTCAGGAAGTGCACGTGAATTTAATTAAAGATTACATATAAAATAAATCGACGTGTCCTCACTGGAAGCATCCAGTGGAAGTGATTACCCCATTCAGAGCAACATACTGAGGCATCTGTGGAACACTAAGTCCCTTTGAACAAGAAGAACCAGGACCAGGACTGATGGTGTCTGAGAGGACCGGGAAGAGACAAACACAGGACCGGACCCGTCTTCATTTCTAAAACAGGGTGAACTAAGTTAAAGGGAGGAATGGTAAAAATAAGTTCTGGTGTTTGTTTTTAAATGTTTAAATGAGTTGGCTCCACGTTATCTATCGGCTCTGATCCATCCTTATGTTCCCGCAAGGAACCTTCGGTCAGCACAACAAGGTCTGTTGGTCGTTCCTAAACACAGACTACAATCTCGAGGGGGTCGTGCTTTCTCGGTGCTGGGGCCGAGGCTCTGGAATGAGCTACCTGCAGGTGTTAAACAGGCCACCACGCTCGGCAAGTTTAAGAGCCAGCTGAAAACTCACTTTTATTCTTTAACTTTTATTCAAGAAGAGCCTCGGTAACGGATGGCTTTGCACTGTTTGCTGCCCCGCCTAGATTTTATCTGCATGTTTTTGTTGGTTTTTAAATGGTTTCATATGTTTTTATTTTTTTAATGTTTATTTCTGCTGTGCAGCGCTTTGTTTGGTCAGCATGCAGTCAGTAGTAAGCATGCAGAGGAAAGCCAGCAGAATATCCTCTGGCCGGCGAAGTCTAATGCAGCATAGCTAAAGGGATGAGCCAGGACGACACGAGATAAGCCTAACTAGAAGACTTGAGAGTTCCACCTTCCAGTCTACTCTTGGAAACCCTTTAGGGACCAAAGCTGCAGTCTGAGATGCTCTGATGGGAACTCCTGGAACTAGAGGATCTCTGATATGAGAAGGTCTCAGAGCTTTAGAAGTGAAGTTTTATGTTCACGCATCCGTCCTGTAGCCGTCTTTCCCCGTGTAGAAAACAGTGAACATCCCCAGATGTTGCCAGTCAGCATATAAAGAACTACAATGAAAATAATGATTGACAGCTCTTCCAGAAGTGCTGAGGCGTGCTTTGAGCGGGACCAGTTTGCAGCGGAGTGTAAATTCACTCTGTGGTGATTGAAAATCTGTTTTTTTTTTTTACGCTTTTCTGCTCGCTGTGAGTTTGATTCAGCTTCTGACGGGAGTGTCTGTGTGCATCCGCCGCTGCTCTGGCTGCGGTTAGGAGCAGAGCTCAAAACACTAAACCGTGTTTTGTTTTCTTTACCAGACGCTTTTGTGCATGGTTTTACATTTTCTGTTTGAAATGTATTTCAAACGACTTGCTGTTGCATAAAAGTGGTTTGAGATCCCGGAGGAATCTTTATTTTTAAAATCTTTTCCTGATATCTGCTGAAGTGGGGTTTAGACCCTATCTGAGCGTGTGGATGAAGCCTTTAATCCAGAATAACCCTCGGAGTCCAGAACAGCTGAAAGATGATCCTCCAGAGCCGTTTGCTAAAGTCTTTAAGCTAGGTGAGAGGAGGCGGACGCTTTGAACCACTTTAAAGTCCGAGTTACCCGTGGGGCTTTGGTGGCCGTTGTGAGTGGGTAAAACCACTAAATAGTAGATGTCATGTATTTGATACAGTGGCTTCTAGAGTCCTAGAACCCCCCAAGGCACTTTACAACACATTCACCAGGCACTCACACATTCATACACTGGTGGGGGTGAGTTACGATGTAGCCACAGATGCTCTGGGGCACACTGCTGGAGGCAGGCGCCATCGGTCCGTCTGAGCACCACCAGCAGGCAAGGTGGGTTAATTGTCTTGCCTAAGGACAACAGCGCCAGCCTGAGCGGGGCTCGAACCTGCAACCTTCCAATTACGGGGTGGACACTTAACTCCTCTGCCACTGTTGACCCAAAAATTACAGAGACGTCTAATTCTATTAGTGTTGCAGAGGTCGTACTCAGCCTGAGCCCCCTCCCCCCAATAAAAACAAATCAAATCAAGAATTGCATTTGGAAATTCAACCTTTAAGATGCCATATTGCATTTTTTTTCTAAATGCAAAATAAATCTTCAAAATTTGTCAAATATGGAGAAAGAACATGCCAAACATTATTTTATTGTTACAAAAACATGTCTGTAATTCAGGTCACAGACATCCTGAAGCTTTTTCTTATTAACGCTGATTATGTGCGAATGTTTTGCTCTTTAGTAATTGAAATAGTTTATTTTGCGTGTGTTTATGTTCTGTTTGCTGCGCCGGTCGTTGTTTTCACCTATCCCTCCCAGGACCTGTTGCTATTTTAGCTAATTTCCAATCAGGACTTCCAGACTTTGTGTAGCTGCTGAGATTTATCCTGAACTAACAAGTAGACAAGGACTTCCTCAGTTTCAGAGGCTCTCTGTGGAATCATAAGTCAGCCCTGTGGAATAGAATATCGGTCCTGTTTTCACCAAAAGCACAGATCACACATGAAAGGTGAAGGAAGTAGCGTCTGTTTAGCGTCTGGTGGCTGCATGGTGCTACATGGATTGATGTGAGCTCTCTACTCGTTTACAGGCTTTTGGAGGTGCTTAAAACGGTCACTGAATGTGGTCAAAGGGCAAAAGCGGATTACATCTACCAGAAACAAAAAGCCTCCAACCAGGGGCGTGTCCAGGGAGTGGCCTGGGGTAGCACATGCCACCCTTGGAATCTGATTGGCCACCCCAGGTGCCAACACACTAATTTACCTTTAAATAGGATTTTTGTTGTCCACAAAAGGCTTGGGGGTAAAACAAAAAAAGCATAACCATTGGTGCCACCCATGCACAAAGTTGTGCCTCACCTGGGCCACCCCATTTTACAAGATCTGGACACGCCACTGCCTCCAGCTTCTTCTTTTCTGTTAGGATTGAGTTGTTAATGGGTTGGTCTATTATGGACACTGCAAAAACGGATTTCTAAGAAAGTAAAACAAACTAAACTAATTTTTAGACAATTTTTTATTTTTAGTCCAAAAAAACCTTAATTAATGAAATCAAAAATTTTGATTAATTTGCTAGTTTTAAGAATCCTAGCCAAGTGACTGTTGCTTACCCCATTGGCCGATTTTTTTTAACTCAAAACAAGAAAATTTGGATTTTATTTTAGAATATTTACCTTGTTTTAGGTACTGCTATTTTTCTAGAAGATTTTTTTATTTCATCTTGCACAACAAAAGATCAAATGTCTAAAAATAATTTTTTATCTTTCTTATAAATCTGTTTTTACAGTGTATGACACAGAATTTTTATTCTGTGAAATTATCTATTTGAAATTTTTCTACTTAAAATTTACCAGCAAAAATTTCATCCATAAAAATTCCACTCAAGAATTCCAGCTCCAAAAATTCAACAACTGAGGTGACCTCCTGGTGGCCCAATCCAAAGTTATCGTCACTTGGTCGAGTGACTTTTAGCCAATAAAATTACGCTTCTCTGATCATGTGACACCGGTGAGGTGTTGACTGGGTCCAGTGATGATTATTTTGGCTTGGGTCACCAGGAGGTCAACTCGATGTGGAATTTTTACAGCTGAAATTCTTTTGTTGAATTTTTATGTAAAAAAATTTTTTTGTTGAATTTTTGAAGGTAAAATTCTGTGGTTTACTTATTAGATTAAATTTTACTGGTTTCTTTTTAGTTGAAAAAAGTCTGCGTAATAAATTCTGAGTCATATTCTGGTGAGACTGTATTTCTTCCATGGCTTCCTCTGGTAGGATTCTCCACACAAATACACACTTGGTGCACATTGAAGCTTTTACACAGATTGTGCCCTTCACAAGACCTTCCTAGTGTTTCTGCTATGTCAGGACCAGGCTAACTTCCATTTCACCCATCTGCCTACACATAAGACACGATCGATATGCATCTGCTGCTCCGCTTCCGACGTCCCGTCCAAGACGTAGCATGGAGGAACCCAAAACCCTCTACTGACAGCTGTAGATCCAGAGGGGATTTCTACTTTGTGCATCGGAGGAACTGTGACTAAGATGCTGTTTGTGCATCCTTGTGCATCAACTGTAATACAGCATTTCAGGGGTTAATTTGCATGAAAGCTTTTTTGTCCTGATGCTACAGGAAATCCAACGCTTGATGCTCTTGCCTCCTTTAATCTGACTCTAGGGTGCATGTGTGTTTATATCTTGCTCTGGCTGACAGTGGAGCTCCTTCGGGGGCTGGAGGTACTGCAGTGCCCGACAGCACGGCCTCATCACCTTAAAGGGTCTTGTCTCCAGTAATCTTGTTAACGGTGTGTGTTTGACAATGTAGACAACACACTATGCTAATGTTAACCTGTCACCTGCTGCACTGAGTGTCCCTTTATGTTCCTGCTGAGGTTTCACAGGGCTGCTTATCAGATGGACTTCTCAGAGCTGCTATTATTGAAGATCAACATTTAATTGTTACCTAAGTTTGACAGAATGTTAAATAATCATATTCTCTTCACATCTGGACCTAAAATGTAGCCTGGCCTGCCACACCTGTCTATACAGAGAAGTAGTCTGGTTACTAACGGGCAGAGAGGCCCATGAGGGGCGAGGCTAGCCAGCTCAACAATAACCAATCAGAAAAAAGGCGGAAATGCCGACTGTACCGCGCGTGCTGAAGTTTTTTAGCTGTAGTCAAAAATGGCGTCTGGCGATGGCACAAACGTCTTTTTTTTTTAGAAGAAATGTTTTTAGTGCTTCTACTTGTTGTGGTTTTAAAGACGTGTTCAAGTCGTTTAGAACAGAGGAAAGAGCCACAGCCAACTCCCCTTCAGTCGCAGTTTTCTTGCTCATGAGAAACTGAGCGTTGCAGTGTGTGACGTACGCTGCTCAGCGCTGATTGGCTCGGTTAGGATTCTCAGGGGGAGGGGTTATTTGAGCAGAAGGCTGATCAGGCTACCTAAAATGTAAATTTCAACTAGAGTTTTCATAACACCTCTGTCTCCCCTATCAGTGCTCCCCAGGGCAGCTGTGGCTACATTGTAGCTCATCGCCACCAGTGTGTGTGTGTGTGTGTGTGTGTGTGCGTGTGTGTGTGAATGAGTGAATAACTGATTGTGTTGTAAAGCACCTTGGGCGGTTCCAGGACTCTAGAAGGTAATATATCAAATATAGGCCATTTAACAAAACATGTTATATATAATTTTTCATGGAGATTAAAAGCATTAGAAAATAGCTGATGTAAAATCAATTTCTTACATGTTTTCATAAAAAACTGAACTTCTCAGTGATTTTTTTCTGCAGCTCTTTTGTCTTTGTTGCATCTTAATAGATGAAGCTGCAGAAGTCGATTCAGTGTCGATCTGCTGAAGAGTTCCTGTTCTGTGTCTTGTTTTCAGCTCATTTGCAGTTTAAAGGTGCAGTATGTAAGAATATAGTGAGAATTTCACAATGAGAAAATCCCACAAGTGTCAAAACGTTTCAGTAATTTTGGAAGGAAGGTTATACTGAAACATATTTCTTAGGCATCTGGCTGCGGGGATTGTCAGATTTTATCCTTTCAAATCAAAGGAAGGAGAGTCATAACTACTCCTTACTATCAGTGAGCGTGGGGGTGCCATGTCTCATGCGAGCTAATACTGCAGCGCTGACAATTGTAATTTGATGAGGGCCGACAAAAAGCTCCAGCGTTGTTTAAAGTGGTTGCAGTAACCAAATTTTACCACAGGATGTCAGTTTTACTTCATTTCTACATAATGCACCTTTAAGTGGTGTAGTGGAATATAGTTGGTATATTCTTACACTTTTATTAAGGTCCAGAGATTAATCTTTGGACCGGGCACTTAGAATCAGAAGAGGTTGTTTTTACCACAGGGAACTTTATTCAAACACTTTGTATTGACTTAGAGACAAGAAAAGAGAAATATGGGACGTTTAAGAATGTTTATTTTTATAATTATTCGAAACAATCACCAGGACTAACTCTCTAATGATGGATGCATATTGATTTGGATGCTGAAGTGTTGGTGTGTGTGTCAGTTCAGAATCTCCATCTGATGCAGGCGAGTCTGGGTGTAAGATGTTGTTTTGACTAACTAACCACGAGGGACTTCAGGAGGAAGAGACATGAAACGCCATCTATGCCGAACTACGTACCTTCGGAGACTCCCGTGTTAGATCCGGAATGCCAGGTCCTCGGACCCTCCTTTGGTGCTGGAACTGATAGCACAGCGTCTGCAGTACGACAAACCAGTCTACGGATCGACTCCCGGTAGCAACGGCAGGTGTCAGCGTCACGTAGAGAGTTCAGCTTTTATTCTGAAGGAACCGTCGTCTTGTTGATAAAACGACAGAATTTTCCAGCTTGAAAGTTCTCAGCTTAAAAGTAGAAAATACAGCTGGCCAGTCTGTACTTCACTTAGCGATGATGGATTTGAGAGCTGGTCGAGTCCTTGGTTGGAACTGCGTCGAACCAAGTTGAACTACGTTGAACTCACGTTGGAACTGACTTAAAATGGCGTTGTTCTGTTTTATTAACTGAGTTGTTTATAATTCTTAGCAAATCAGAGTGGACAGATTAAGTAAACACCACAGACTCTGCCAGCAACAGAAAGGAAGTTCTGATTGGATGAGGGAGCAATGTGTCATGTGTTCATCTTATGTGGATCAGAATGTCTAGCTCAGTTAGTCCTGTTATTCATTAAACACACAAATCATAACATTGTGATTTCACAGATCGGTCACCTGATTATTACTGACCAACAGTTGTTTTGATTAGCTTTATTAAAAATAAAGTTCTTTGAATAATTAATGAAAAGGATTCTTCATCCTTCATCTTCATCTCTCTCTCTCTCTCTCTCTCTCTCTCTCTCTCTCTCTCTCTCTCTCTCTCTCTCTCTCTCTCTCTCTCTCTCTCTCTCTCTCTCTCTCTCTCTCTCTCTCTCTCTCTCTCTCTCTCTCTCTCTCTCTCTCTCTCTCTCTCTCTCTCTCTCTCTCTCTCTCTCTCTCTCTCTCTCTCTCTCTCTCTCTCTCTCTCTCTCACACTCTCTCACACTCTCTCTCTCTCTCGTCCACATAGTGTTAATGTGTGGTCTCACTCCCTTTCATCATCGCTTTGGGTCACAGGCTATTTTCTGCTTCAACTGCTGGAGCTTTAATGAGAATACCTTATCTGACTTGAACAAGACCCACAAAGGCAGCATCACACTCTCTCACCTCTAAATTCTTGTTATCTATGTTTTGCAAGAATACTTTTACACCTTTCATATCCTGATTTCTCATCACCTCCTGTATCTGATCTGTGTCCAGGGGTTACAGCTGTTCTCAGAGATTAGGACCTCAGCTCAAGCACGAGCTCTCAGACCAAAAATCCATTTGTTTGAGCTCTTTGATGGATGAAACATGACTGCACGGGGTTTTTCTTCTTAAAGGACTCCAATGGAAAACATTTAACGAGATGCCACAAGTATTTATTTAATAAATATAAATAATCATCATTGTCTGCTCAAAGGGCTTCAGTAGGACCTGATTCATTTAAAAAGTAAGAAAGAAAACAATCTTTTATATAGCGCCTCTCAAGATAAAAATCACGAGGTGCTTCACAAAAAAATAAATTAAAATATTAAAAAGTTTTCAAAAAAAATTTAAAAAATATCTTTAAAGAGCAAGTAACGTCTAAATTAACTTTTTTTTTTTGCTGATAAACTGTATAAATGAGTGTCTAATAGTGTTTTAAATGTGTGTATTCATTATTTTAGCATTTTGGTGCATTTTCTTTAAAAATTAAAAATTCTGCCTAAATACCACAGTATAGCGCTACCTTACGCTTAAAACATAGAGTTTGAGTCATTTTGAATAAATTTTAGCCAATGACTAAAGAGAAAGATACTACGTAAACCAGTAGAGTACTACGTAGCAGCTCTGTGTCAAAGTTATAAAAGCAACGAGCGTCTCGGCCACGCCTTGTGGAGAGTTGGGAGTTGGATTTGCAAGCGTGTGTAGGACGGTTAGCCGTAGTTCAGCATTAGCATATAGCATTAGCATATCCTAATCTTTAGCATAGCTTTTAGTGTTATACATACTTATTTAGTGTTAGCTTGGCTGTTAGATATTGTAGTTTAGTTAGTGTTTAGCTGTTAGTGTTATTAGGAAAGTAGTTTGGGTTTAGTGCTCCATATCGTGTTAGCATGGTGAGAAGGTGTAGTGTAGTGGGTTCGGTGGCTCTGTGGGGTTGCACTCCTTTCCGCTGGACTTAGAAATTAGGTGCCAGGGATTGCGCAGCTCCTGCCTGGTGCTGTAGTTTGCAACCAGCATTTTACCCGCGATTCCTTCACCAACATGATGGAGTTTGAACTGAATTATTCTGCATGTCTCCGTTTGAAGAGGGAGGCCGTGCCCACCGTGGCTCTTCCGCGATTTAGATGCAGCCCACCAACTCTGCTCCCCCACCATGGTGGGCTCCAGTCTGAGGTGAGTAAGCTAAATAAAAGTTTTAACATCTTCTAAAGACAATTTCCTACCTAAATGCAAAGTTTAAGAGACGTGGTTCACTTCGTTTAGCTAATATCAGCCTGCACTGCCTTCGGGCTAAATTGTCAAGTTCACAAAATGTGGAACGGGATGTAAGGTTAGAATCAGCGGCGAATCGGAACATATCTCGAAGCCCTGGCCGACAAAATGGTCCACATGACTATTACTGTCAGGCTCGGAGAAAATTCGGGTTGTTTTTGTGTCAGTCGGTAATTCTGCAACAGTGACTAACTAACGCAGCACTAGTTGACAGACAGCATTACAGCGTGAAATCCAGCTTGTGACCCGGTTCTGTGAGGAATTCTGTTCAGGAGGTCGCATTTCAGGCTCTCTATATATATACGTATATACGTATATATGTATATATATACGTATATACGTATATACGTATATATATACGTATATATGTATACATATATATGTATACATATATATATATATATATATGTATACATATATATATATATATATATATATATATATATATATATATATATATATATACATTTTGAATTTTTTTTTTATTGTCCACTACTATTTAAACTGTCATTTGCTCATGCTAAGCAGGTGGCGCCATGTAACTTTAAAACGAAATAGTAACAATCATTACCGTCTTTGAGCCACTTCGCTAATAACTAAGCCAGTGATTAATTTATTTTTATCTACTAAGGAATGTAAGATTGAATGTGAGAGGATGATAAATAACTCAGTAGATCTCTGAAAAATGTGCCCCCCTCACTTTTGAGACGGTGGTTACGCCTAGTGATGGGTTCCAAATTCGGTACTTTTTAAAGGTACCGACCGAATTCCACAGTACCGACCGAGCACCTATTCACGTAGTTTCAAACGGTGCCTCGTTTCGGTACCCGTCCTTAATAACGAGAACTTGGCAAGACAGCTGCGCATGCGCAAGAGCGTTATGTCATCGGTCGCTGCGAGCGAGTTGTAAACAGAGCAGCATGGTAGAAAGAACGCACGCTAAAGCTTGGGTCCACTTCACTAAATGTGATGGGTAACTGGGTGATGATGAAACCAGAGAGAACGATCTAAGTGAGACATCCTCATCTTAATCTGCTCCGGTAGGTAAGTAAAATGTTTAAGATAACGTTAGCTTGATATGTTAGCTTCCGTTCCGCTAATGGTGCGTTCGCTCTCTCCTCGGAACTCCAAATTTCCGACTAGAACATGAAGGCGCTCTAAAGTTTGGCTTCACCTTACTAAATGCGACGGGTGATTGGGTGAAGATGAAACCAGTGACAACGATCTAAGTGTGAGGCATCATTGTTTTAATCTGCTCCAGCAGTTAAATAAACTGTTTAAGATAACGTTAGCTTGATATGTTAGCTTCCATTGCCACCATTGTTATCAGCTAATGGTGCTTTCACTTTCTCCTCGGAAATTCTAACTTCCCAGTAGGAAAAATCAAAGAATAAAGATGGCAAAAGGAATGAAGATACACAGTAAATTTAGTTCACAGTAAAGATGTTTGCTTCAGTTTAATTATCAGCTTATAAAACTACAAGGACGATGTTAAAATACAAACAGTTGTATGTTATTTATCGTGATATTTATCAAAAATGGTTATATATTGAGAAATATTTACCGTAAATCCTCTAATACAGGCCCGGGCCTGTATTTGACTCAAGCTCATCAAGCTCCAGGCCTTTATTGGAAGGAGGGCCAGTATTAGAGGCAGGCCTCTATTTCTATTTGAGCAAAATGAACTAATGGTTCGCTGGAGTCTTTGACAATTAAAATTGTGCCCACATTTTCAAAGTTAAACACATTTCTTTTAACAACGGTAGTTTCTGCCTCAGCCCTCTCCCCCCTCCCCCTGCGCAGCAGCCGCAAACTCACTGATGCGCCTGCAGCCTCTCGGAGTTCCTGCTGCTCTAAACATTAAAATAATTATTTCATTTTCTGTTCCTCACTTCTGATTACCTTCAATGGTGTGTGTTTGTTGCAACCACCAGGTACAAAAACTAACTTGTTTTTATTTGACTATTTTTCTGTCCTGCCTGTTTATTATCTTCCTGCATCTCCTCTCAGTCCTAAAGAGAAACTGCTACCTGGGTTCATATATATTCACCTCATGAGTTACCTTTGAACTGCAGTTCTAAAACATCTACCGACCGCAAAAACAGCGGAGCGCTCGCTGTTTGGCGGCCGTATCAGTGATCAGTGTGTCGGAGGACAAGGTGATGCGCGCAGCGCCCCGCTCCACAGCATGCGGCGAAACGCATCAGGCGCAAATAAAAGACAGAAAACATTAAAGGAAATGAACTGACATGAACGATCGCGTGTCAGTAGCTAAGGTCTGGCACAGCGCGTTGCTGATCACAGAGAATGTGATCATACGATAATTCAATAGGGAGCGTGGTTTCACAGACGCGGAAGTGAGAGCGTCGGTGAAACACCGGCTGCTCTAGGAAACCCCCGAGCGTTCGAGTGTCAACGAAGTGACACGGAAATGCCGGGCTTTCCAGAAGTAAGTAAGATAACTTACTATGAGCTGATAGTTCGTTGGATTGATTGGTAGGTTGGAAACTCTGATCATGAATCTGAAGAAACGATGACTGAGTGGTGAGCTGGAAAGGCGACTTCCGTTTGGTTTATAGCCGCGGTTTGTGACGTAGGTGCGACGTGGAGGGAATCCCCGCGAGGGGCATGCTGGGAGTCCCTACTTCGCGGATTTTCACCTATCGCGGCCAGGTCTGGAATGCATCTACCGTGATAAACGAGGGATTACTGTAGTTCATACACCCCCTACTGCTGCTCTCCAGAGTGTTCTGCAGCATAATCAGCACGTTCTCTTTGAACTTGATAGTGTAATGACCTGGCTGGGGTTGTAAGCCAGGTGCATTCTGGGTATTGTGTTATATGTGTTTCCTATCGTTCCGCTAGTTCCTATGTGTTGATTTGGTGTTGTGTGAGTGTTATGTAAGCCACAGGGAAGATGATGTGTGTTCTGTGGAGCGGGTTGAATTAGCATGGTTAACTGACACCATGACTCTGTGTGGTAGGAGCGTGATAGAGGATCATGTCTGTAGCGTTACAAAGCGTTGAAAAAAAGCCTAATAAAGGTCTGCGTGAACCCCTACTGCCTCCTGCTGGTTGATTTGGAAACTATAACCCTGCCGCTGGGACGCTCGTACTTGCTTGTTACCACATACCATCCGGCCACAATAAGAGACCGGCCATTATTTACCTCCGCTGACTCTGACACCGGCCAAAATTGGAGACCCGGCCTTTAATTGAATACCGGCCTGTATTAGAGGATTTACGGTAATTATAAAAGAGAATTAAAATATTAAACACTCAAAAGTATCGAAAATTGGTACAGTTAAGTACCGGTACCGATTCGTAGGTACCGGGAATTAGTACCGGATCGATTCAAATGTCAAAGGTACCCTTCCCTAGTTACGCCCCTGGCCCCTAGGGCAGCTGTGGCTACATCCTAGCAGGGTGTGAATGTGTTGTGAAGCATCTTGGGGGGTTGGAAAACCCTAAGAAGGTGCTATACAAATACAGGCCATTTACCATTCTCAGTGGTAGCAGCTGGAATTCGAACCTGCAACCTTCTCTCCACCATGCAGCCCTCTAAGGCAATAAAGGCCAAATAGGGAATTCAGATATATCTATTTGGCCTGTGTAGTGTATCTGCCAAATTCCTGCACACCACACACTAAATTCATAATTTAATAATCACAATACTGTACAGAGAAACGTTGTATCTTTAAAAACAATATAAATCGTGCATTTTTCCATCATAGAAATGTAAAAAAAAAAACAGTTTATGTTGTTTCTAAAGTTACAACTTTTCTCTGTACAAATTGCACAAATCTGTGTTTTTCACATGAAAATACAATAGTATTCACATTTTTTTATTTTAAAATTACAATAATTGTCTGTTCAACATTATACAACATCATGCTGTAAAATAAACACCATAACACTGTATTGTGCTCCACAACTTTTTTATGTTGAGATTTTACAAAATGTTCCTGTTAATTCTACTGACTTTTTTTTACAGTGTATCCTCTGATCCAGCCATGCATCCGATAATTTAATGTGTTATTTAAAAACTATAGATTTTTTTGTCCATATAAAACATTCTGATGACTTCATATATTTTAAATCATGTGATGCATGTGGCTACGTTACCTTTTCACCTGTCAGCACCGGAGCGTCCCCTTAGAGGGCGCTTTACAGTCTTCAAACGGAACCAGCGTGTCTGTTCCTCCTATTTAAGCAGCCGGTGGCTTTTGTGGCTGGTTGCGCCCGGCTGTGATGCTCTGACTGATTATTGGTGAAGCCGGGGGGGAGAGGGGAGAAGGGGGGGGGGGGCCAATAATCCGCGCGCAGACTGTGCCTTACGCACCGCCAGCAGAGCAGCTTGCAGCGGGCGTGGGGAGAGAGCATGGCGCCGCCGGCTCCTTCTCTCCATTCAAACCGCTAGAAGCACACCGAGATTCATCACCGGAGACGAGTAACGAAGACCGGGGAGTTTTTTTTTCTTACCAGTTCATGGTTCCGGTTTCCTCTGGGAGTAGCGCTGCGCGTCTGGCCGGAGCTGTCCACCTTGATAGGGGAGCGCAGCGTCGGGTCAGGCGCTGATCAGACTCCCCGAGTCTGAAGCATCGCTTGGATAAGTTGGATGGTTCTCACCTAAAACGGGATTATGATTTTCTCCGACATGAGCACGGGGACGAACTCCCCGAAGGCGCATCCACCCAACGGGACGAGATTTTACACCTTCCAGGCAAGCTGTTTTAATCTAGTCTTCCTGTGCGTCTTGTTCACGTCGAAATGTCCAAAAATTGGATTTGAACTGTCAGAATTTGTGCTTTTTGCAACAGAAACGCACTTCGTTGATTTTAACAACTATGCACGCGGCTTCTAATTGTGCGCGTTTGTGTTTCTCTGGGTCTTTTAATCTGTTCCGCTCAGCTGCAGCCAGTGTTCCAAACACCGGAAACGCATTTTATTTTGTTAGATGTTGTTTTTTCCAAGCTAAATAAGGGCTCGTATCACACTGGCCACCATTGATTACTGTAGAGTACCAGAGCTTATCTCAACTCTGCCCAGAGTCGATGCAGGGCGATGAAGCTGTGTCAGAGGGGATCGATGGCTCCTGTTAGCAGCACTTTCTCTTTTTATTGTGAGGAAGGAAAAAAAATCAGACTATTTTTTCCTGTTTGCTGATCTGGAGCAGGATGATGCATTTATACTATAAAAACATTAAAATTAGGGTTGAAATGGTTCTTTTTTTGTAGAATCTGGTTGAAACTCGCCTGCTGCACCCACTAATCCTGTTGGGGTTAAACGTTTACAATTGGATGTAGCTTTAGCTGACATGTTGGTGTTGTTGAATAGTTTAAAGGGAAGGGCCAGACCAGAAAAAGCTGGAGAATGTACATGACCTATGATGTGCACAGGTGTTTAAACTATTCTACGTTTCCACGTCTCTGATTGCATCTTTGTTTTTTAGTAAATAAATGCTCCATGGAAGCTTGTGTTCTCTGGAAAGGCGTCTCTTATAGCGCCCACAAACAGATCTTAGATTCTTCTGCCGTAAACATTTGCTGCATAAAAGAAAATATGCTGAACATCAAAGCATACCGTGGGGTGATGACGGTGTCTCACCTACATCAGTGTGATGGAGTTCCTTACACCCCCTTTCCTCCCTCCCTTTCTGCTCTGGAAACCCAGAAGTCTGTGGGTTTGCTTGGTTTGGGACGCAGCTGTGTCTACATTCTCTCTTTTACTCAGCTGATATTTATTCTGAGGCAGCAGCGATGGAGTCTGAAGCCTCGTGCCAATGAAGCGGATCCGTGGTTTAGATGCTGATTCTGGATTGTTTGTTTGTAAGAAGAAACAAAGACTGCTGGTGTTACTGGTTCATCTACTGCATACTGGTTTCCAGTTGGTCTAAACCTGATATCACATGTGTTGTATTTCAAAATGTGCAGAATAATGTGCCGAATAATGTGCCGAATCAATCATTAATGCTGTTGGACTCTGAGAGAAAAAGCTGTGAAACATGTTGAATACTTCCTCTCGAACACTCCAACTCCTCCTCAAATTAGCTGATTAAAAATGACCGTAAATAGCCCAGCTTCCTTTCACATCATTTATACTCAAAAACACTTGAATATTATTATGATGAAGACGAACGGACCAAGAAAACTGGTACGATTGGGACTCTGTCTCAGATTAGTCATGACAGCTGGTCCTGATCAGTTATAGATCCAGCAGATTTGGTTCTTTTTGTTCTGTTCAGGTTGAGTTCATAGTTAAAATAAATCACTCCCATCTTTCCTCTCATCTTCTGGAGGGATCCCAAGGTGCTTCCAACCCAGACAAGATGTTTAATCCCGCCGGTAAGTTTTGGGTCTCCTCCCGGTGGATGTGCCTGGAAAACCTCCAGAGGGAGGTGTCATGGAGTCCAGGAGCTATCCCGACTGACTCGGGATTCACTCCTGCTTAGACCTAATGGGTCTGAACTTCCAACTGGCCTGGGAGGAATGAAGCCCAAAACAGGTTTCCACTGAAAGCTGTCTGGCTGGTGTGTGAAGGGACTCACCCAGAAGTTGTCTGCCTATGTTCCGAGAGTCTTAGCCTGCTTAATCTGACTCCGGAGCCGTCGATGAAGTCCGGGACCCATGGCCACTCCCGTTAACTGAAGATCTCTTCCTGATACCAGCGTGTGAATGTGTGTGTCAATGATTGTGTTGTAAAGTGCCTTGGGGGGTCCCCAGGACTCTAGAAGGTGCTATATCAAATACAGGCCATTTACCATTTACATGCACTTGTTACTGTCTTAGAAAACCAGCTCCAAGGTGTTAAAAGATACGGTGGATGTCAGCGTCATCTTCTTCCTCCGCTTATCCGGGTCCGGGTCGCGGGGGCAGCATCCCAACTCGGGAGCTCCAGACGTCCTCTCCCCGGCCACCTGCACCAGCTCCTCCGGCAGGACCCCAAAGCGTTCCTGGACCAGATTGGAGATGTAACCTCTCCAACGTGTCTTGGGTCGACCCGGGGGCCTCCTGCCGGCAGGACATGCCCGAAACACCTCCCAGGGAGGCATCCAGGAGGCATCCTGACCTGATGCCCAAACCACCTCAACTGGCTCCTTTCGATCCGGAGGAGCAGCGGTTCTACTCCGAGTCCCTCCCGAATGTCCGAGCTCCTCACCCTATCTCTAAGGCTGAGCCCGGCCACCCTACGGAGGAAACTCATTTCGGCCGCATGTATCCACGATCTCGTTCTTTAGGTCATTAGTTTCTTTCTCCTGCTCTTACTGTTAACTATTTTGTTAAAGCCTAAAAAAAAAAATCACCACAGGGTTTCCTTTTTTTTCTCCTGCAAGAATGCACAATTTTAGTCCTCGTGTGTCAAATTAGTGTTGCATGTGATCGGCTGCTTTAGCTCAAATTCCTTCTCCCTGGAGGCGACTCCCCCTCTGCGTGTGGTGCATTGTCGCCCCACGCGTGACCTTGAGCAAGAAAATGCAATAATAAACAGAGAGAGATAGTGTTGAGTTAGTTAACAGGAACTGGAAAATGAGAAGGGAATGACACCGGCAGTGCCGTCTAACTGGGGCTGAGGCAAAGCTCACATGAACCGTCCGATTCATGCTGCTTTGACTCTAACCTTCTGGCAAACAGTGGCGTGTCCAGATCTTTTAAAATGGGGTGGCCCAGGTGAGGCACAGCTTTGTGCATGGGTGGCACCAATGGTTATGCCTTTCCTGTTTTACCCCCAAGCCTTTTGTGGACAATGAAACGACCATTTAAAGGTAAATTAGTGTGTTGGCACCTGGGGTGGCCAATCAGATTTCAAGGGTGGCATGTGCTACCCCAGGCCACTCCCTGGACACGCCCCTGCTGGCAAAGGAGGAGGATGAGTTACTCGTCCGCGCTGTAGTGCCATTTGGAAGTTTTCCAGCAGAACTGCCACTCTGCAGCTCACGATGGTGTTCTGCTGAAAAGTTACTGTTCAGGTTCTCTTTGCGAGGCTTTGTTCGTACGTGCAGCCCCAGCCTTGAATATCTAACTGTTCAAAAGCTGCAGCCTCCTCTAGCTTCTCATTTTAACCGTCTGAGTTCAAGTGCAGCACTCGACCGAGAAGACAAATGGCTCATCTGAACACGCTGATTAAAAAGTGTTGCCTCTCATTTAGCTCCGTAATTCCCTTCATGCAGGAAGGTTTGCACTGAAGCGCAGATTAAACCAGGGGTGTAAACTACTTCAGAGGTGTGCAGGAATAACATGGAGCCTCTTGCTCAGCCTTGCATCTGAAGCTGCATAAATCAGCGTTAACTCCAGAATGCACGTTTGTGCTGTCACCTTCAGAAGCCCAATTAGGCTGAAGTAGCTGAGAGAGGCCTGTGAGCGGGGTGGAAGATGGTCATTTAAATCAGAATTAAACAGGTTTTCTTGTAATCTGATAAACGGTTCATGAAGAACAAATCTGTCTTCAAAACATTCCCATGGCTTTTTGGCTTGATTAGTGATGGACACTAACTTGAATGGTCAGTTCGTCGGTTTAAAACTGAACTAAATGTGCATTATTGCTGAAATTGAATTCATTTGCCTGAAGATTTGTACGTTAAAAATGCCTATCAGGGTTAAAATGGCTGCATTTTTCATACTTTTTTTTTTGGCTAAATGTTGCCGTAAACTGTAAGTGACCTCTCTATCCAGTGGATGCAATCTCCATCCGTGTTGCAAGATGACCGACCGTAGGCCGTAGCCTTTTATGTTTCTGTAAATTACAACACCTGCTCTGCTGAGAAAATGTGGATAGGTTTCTAAAATATCATCCAGCTGATCACAAGAATGTTTTTTAATGGTAGGGCTGCTCAGTTAATCTAATTTTAATCTCAATTACAATCTGAGTTTTGAACTATTATAAAAACAACACAAGCCCATTATTTGTTCCTCCCACTTGCGCTGCCCTGAGTTACAAATGAAGCGCTCCTCCCTGTTGCCAACTTAGCGACTTTGACGCTATTTCTAGCAGCTTCTCAGACCCCCTTCTTGGCTTTTTAAATCTTAAAAGTACCTGGCGAACACCTCAGGAACATCTCTGGTAACCCTTAGCTACTTTCTGGATAACTGTCGTCGACGTTTCCTGCAGGTTAGCTAAACACTCCGCCTGCGCTCCGGACCGTTCTTCAGAACATTAGGAAAGGGAATGATGCAGTGATGTGTCAGTCGCTAAAGGCTCCCTGTTGGATTAACCAGAGTGAGTGACACACACACCGCACCTGCGGACTCCCGAGTCACTAAAAACGGCTAAATGTGCGCGTGCGGCGTGCTAAACACACGTGCAGCTTGCCCCTGATTGCTGTGAGACCGGGTTGGGGGGTGGGGGGTGCAGCTGTGGTTGGGACAATTATTACATTAACTGATGGACTTGTAAATAAATAGTTTACAAATAGGGTAGAAATAGATAGAAATAAGTTTCTCAAGCTGATAACTAATAACTAATCTCTCTGAGGACACGGTGCTAGTGCACTCTCCTACAGCACCTTGACACGACTAAATAAATGTTATGCAACATTTTGTAAACATCAATTTATTTGCATTTATTTGTTATAAATGCCACTGTATAATCTTGCTGTCTGTACTGGTTAGACTTAAATGAGTTCAACCAAGGTCTATAGCCCTTGGGTCATAAACTGTGAGCTGTAAGTATATTGGTCTTTTTATACTGGGAATCAGGAGTTATTTTAGTGATCATCTTGTTTCTTATTTATTTTTGACCTGATTGTGCCCTGAGCAACTTTATGACTGAATAAAAACTAATAAAATCAACATAAATTGAAAAACCGTCTTAAATAATCGAGTTCTCAATTTCAGTCCCAATAACTGTGATTATTATTTTTGCCATAATCGAGCAGCCCTACAAAGATGAGAACCATGTGTTTGACTGCACATGAAACCGTGGTAACGGACAGAAAAATGCACCAAACCAGCAAAGAAACTGAAATGGAAGCATCAAACACACACAAACTCATGTTTGTGGGAGTGAGCTTATCCCCTCCAGCTGTTTTACACCCCACCCCCACCCCCCGATGGATTATTCAACAACAAAACGTGGTTGCATGCAGACTAATACAAAAACAACAAATTGATGCACAGACAGCAGATTTAAGTCAAAGTTCCTGACCTTATTTTATGCACGTGTTACCCGACCCCCTCTCGCACACCCAAACACACACTCCTTCGCCTCACGCCACAGGTCTCTTGAGTGATATTGCAGCACGTGTGAATGTTGTATGCATTTGCCCTATTTTCTAGGTCCAGTTTTTTTAATCAGCCCCTGTGCGTTTAAAATCTGTATGGGGCAGATGGGGGGATTTGACCCACTTTGATGGATTCCACACCGATTAAAAGGATGAGCGTGCGTTCGAAAGCAAGTGGCCCCCACGTCCAGGGGTGGGTTAGAGTGGCTTCACGTATGTGAACAAGAGAGAGGAGGACGTACTGGGAAGTTTTACGACAGCTTTCCATTTCTCTAGATCATGTGATCACTGTCAGAAAAAATAAATCATCAGCATCAAAAAAATGTTTCTGCCTTAAAGAAGTAGGTCACAGATATTTTTTCCCCCTAAAAAAGAAAAAAATCTTTCTGCTGCCGAGACGAGTCAACAAGACACAACCACCACCAGCAGCTTCAGCGGTGTTCTCCCTACAGCTTGTCGGTTTTCATTAAATTAGATTATCTAGATGTCAAAAAAGTGAATTGTTTCAAAGACTTTTCCTTCCATCTCATCAGGAGTTGGTGAGATTTGTTGCAGCTGGCCTCATTTCTGAGCACAGACCACAAAGTCTGAGTCTGAGATGATTTTACAAGCTGTTAAAACAAGATTCCTTTGTAGTCTCCACACCAGTTAGTTGTTCCAGATCAAGCTGAGGTGCAACGCTAATTATAGCTCACATTAGACGTAAAACACAGGCTGTAAAGGATGAAATGGACTATTTTACCTTCCGTTTCGGGCAGCCCTGCTTGTGCAGCTCAGACTGAGTCCTGATGTTGCATGAACACAGATTCTGTAGCTACAGAGCAAAGAGGTCAAACCTCGGTGCTGCATTTGCAAGCAGTCACAGAAAATGTGCTTTGCACGATTTTATGTTTAAAAAAGCATGAAACAGATGCAGAAAGTCAGGCGTTTCATGGCAAAGCATATGTGCTGCACTGAGATATGGATGGAAATGATGGAGTTCTGATTTTACAGCAAAACGTAAACTAGGGGGGATATTAGTTTTTAGATGCTGCCTGTTTTCTGCACGAGACTTTTGTTGCAGGAGTCCTAAATGAGATGTTTCTGAATGTCTCTGTTTTCACAGCTAAAACTAGGAGGATTCAGAATCCTTTATTTTAAAACTTGATGTTTTTCTTTCTCTCCTCTGTCACATTTCATCCTTTAATGTCCTTGCATGTCATCAGACAGCCTTTAATGTGCATTTTTAGTGTTGGTATCCTCGTGCATTTTCACAGATCTGGAGCACAGATCCCACAGAGTTTGAACCAGAGTAGGGTGCACACACAGGCCAAGCCGCTCCGTTCAGTAGACTTCAGTAAAGTGAAAACCTCTGCTTACCGATGCAATCATGATGCAAACATATGCCTTCTATTACACAATCATCCATGTAGAGTTAAAAGGCTGATAGAATAAAGCTACATTGTGTTTTTTTTCTCTTTCAAGTGCGAGCTCAAAGCATTTTTTTTCTGGATGATCATTTCTGAATGCAAAGATATGACTAAGGTGGAGGAAAGCAATGAAACGTCATCACAGAAAACCTGTACAGAGTCAGAGTGTGGATGACTAGAGGCAAAAATGGCTCACTCCTGTCTGGTTGAGACAAAAAACAACTCAAGTTGAACCTTGGCCATTGATTCAACTCTCATTACCTCACTAAAGGCTGACGTAGATGTTGGTTTGCATCGTTTTCCACCAGACTTCTACCCATCCACCACGTTACCTCATTTCACACATTGTACTTTGTTCTCCTGCGGTGTTATTGAGTCCTGAATAGTAAAAATCTAATGCTTTTAATTTTAACCAAAGTCACACTTTCATTCACTCAGCCTTCTGATGAGCTCCAGTGCATACATGCTGACGTGCTGGTTTTCAAACCAAGGTTGTTGTCATGTGTATATGAGACATAATTTACCACAGCTACAATGTTTTCCTCTAGACGTGAATCCCATATGAAGTCTTTTTGGTGCAACAAGTGCACTAAAGAAGTAGTCGTGAGTAGCTGTAGCTCATGGGTTAAATCCTCCGTTTGTAGAATTTTGAGATGAAGATGCAGATCCAGCGTTGGTCTTGAGCCCCATTAGCTGTGAGAATCACAGATGTTCTCATTTCTAACTCATCCTTGTCTGGTTTTACTTCACTATTTGTGGGAAAGGATTGTTCCACTTTCGGTATGTCGGGCCACAGTGCCATCTTTTCCTGGTTTTTCAGAGGTAAAGGGTCAGCCGCTGTCCGTGGTGCTGAAACTGGAGCCCCCATCCAAAAGGCTCTCCTCCACGGTCATTTAGTTTTATAGCTCAGCCGTGGTGCTTATCAGAACCACTGGGGCGTGTCTTTTATTAACTCTGCATCTGCTGCTTTCTCCTCATTTTTATTTCTCTTTGTTTAAATTCCAGTTTGATTCTGCGACCAACCGGAGTTTGTAACGAGCTAAACGGATAATTGTTTCTCCGCTATCTGAACGATGCAGTTGCTTCATGCTCCTTAAAGCTGTCATGTTAGACTTTAAAGCTTTATTTTCACCCACACTCTTTCGGAATGTGATATTTTACCCGCAGCTGTGCTTACAAGGCAGAACATATCTGGTGACCTTTGTGAATACTGCAGTGGCAATAAAAGCATTGCTATGTTCAAGTGTGCAAGCTCTGACTATGCATTTAAAAACCAACTGCTGCTGAATCTGTGTGTGACGTATGGCAATGCAAGGCTTGTGTTGCTGTAGAAGTGTTGAAATCTAGAAACTATGTTTATTCCTTAAATTAATCAGATTAAAAAAACTCATTGAGGAATCAAAAAATTAGGGATTTGTTTTGTTTTCTCAGTGCAAGCACACTGACAAATCTGAGCTCTGCTGATCTTTGTGCTCTGACCTTTATCTTAAATTAAATCTCGTCTCTCAGTCGAAAGACAAATAAACGATCATGTTGTAAATCTGTTACCCGTGTCAGAAGGAGAAAAGAGAGGTGATAGAAGTAAAGAATTTACTTTGAGATCTTTTCAGAATAGTTGAGGATGTCTTTGTGGTCAGAACAAAAGAAAGAAAAACAAAACATTAAAGTAGATGAGAGTGGAGGTGAACGGCGGACCAGTCTGAGTAGAGATGGGATCTTGGATGAGAAGATGTTAGAGTTTGTCTGGATTTCTAGGTTTGACCAAATGTACATCAGACGGCGATATTCATATCGAATATCAGTATCGGCCCACAATTATGTATCTGTGCATCCTGATGTTCTCCCATCGTCACACCGACTCAATGCATCTGCTTGCAGACTTGTGGGGAAAAACACACCAGGCCATCCAGCAGGAGAACAGATGCCCTGCTGACACAACAACACCTCACCTAATGTTTTTTTTTATTCACAGTGGGTTGCTAACGAGTATCTTAGAAGGAAATCAGCAAAGCTAGTTGTCTCAGGTCTTTACAAACAGCCGTTCTATCCTGTCTGACTGCATTTCTTCACCTTCTGTAGAGGGTTCTTCTGTTAAAGCTCCATCCAAACTGTAAGAACAGACCAAATGTCCTGCCTTCTTAAACCCAAGGATGTGTCAGTGGTACTGCAGGTGACCTGAGAGAATCCTTTAATGTAACCCTTTAATGAAGGAGTAAGATGCTAGATCTGATAATAGTGGAAAAGAGGACTCACACTTGGGAGGATTCAAAGCCACGTTTCTGTAAAAATAACTGAAATATTGGAAGGAGAGTTAGGATTTTCTATTCTGGCATTTCTTTTATCATATGAAAAGTCAAAATGTGTTTTTAAAAAGCAAACTGTTGCTGCTTCAGGATTATGACGATAAAAGCATGTTGTGCTCACCTGCATGGTCGTTAAAACTTGCCTCTCGGCTTCTGGGCTTAAATTGTCACACAATGTGTAATGGGCTCGACACACGGGAGGCGACAAATGACCGCGATCAGAGAAATTTGTCGCTGTCGCTTTTATTACCTGACACACGGGAGGCGATCCGCGGCAGCGGCAAAGCCGTCTACGCATTCTGTTTCATGGCGAAATCGAAACTTCTGTTGTTTTGATTGGCTGTGTCAGGTTGGAGGGAATTAAGGTTATTTAAGCGGTTCAGAGTTAATAAAGCAGTAGATATGATGCTTCACAAGGTGCTGCTAGAGTTATGTGAAATCTTACTTCTGATTTTACTATAAAACATAATAATAATCAACTTCTCCTCCATGTTTGCTCGGAGGTGTACGGAGCATCCTGTCCGCTCATTGGTCAGTGAATGAAACCTCCGTTGATTGGTCCTCGTCCGAGCGACAGCGATGAAAAGTTGAAAATATTTCAACTTTCTGGGATCGCATCGCTGGGTCGCCTGTGCACGACACGTGCACGAGCGCAAAATTTCACATGCACGTTTTTCGTGTTTCGCTTAGTAGGAGGGAGACCCGCGATTATCGCTTTGTCGCACATGTCTCATTGAAAATGAATGGAGGAGAGGCGATGTCGCCTCCCGTGTGTCGAGCCCATTCAACCTGTGGCAGCGGCACCGATCATTTTCCATGTTGTAGCGTCATGAATGTCCTGTTTTTGACCTAAAGGTCATGATCTGCTGTGTCTGCTCGAGCAGAGACATGAAGTCTCTGACAGCCTAATCTACATGAGATAGTGGCCAAGGTCTTTCATGCACTCTGCTCATCTGAACTGCTTCACCTCTGTTACAGCTCAAGACGAAGACAAAGAACTCTCTTGATGAATATATAATCAAACAACGTTTGTTATTACCAATAATAATGTGAGCCCAATGTTCAATCAATCTGTGAAATGACAATGTTATTACTTGATATTATAATCCTGTGATCAGTAGTATTTTACAAGTAACTATAACCTTGGACATTTGCACTAGACACTGATGTCACAGAGTAATGCTAAAGTCACATGACACATTTCCTTTTTTCTGATCCAATCAGAACCTTCGTTTCTGGCTAGGCGTGGTTTTCTGTGGTGTTTGTATAAACTCCCTTTTGCATGTCGAATTCTGATTCGCCAGTAAACCAAAATATGACAATTATAAAAACTATTCCTCGCCACCTTTTCTTTAGTTCAAAGCGATCTAGAGAAGTCTCGGACAGGCCATCCGGACTTCCTCTTCAGCCAAAAGAACCTCGATAAGCTGGATAAAATCTGTTGCACGTTACACCTGACCGCAACGGTTCCTTCAGAATAAAAGCTGAACCTCATGAGCCCTTCAGGGTCTCTGACCTCGGCATTCTGGATCTAACGGAGGCTTCCCCTGGGGTACGTAGACCGACAGATGGCATTTCATGTGTGTTATAAATCTCCTACTAAAGTTTATAGCGAAACATTCACTCCCACTCAGAACTGAATGCTTCTCCGGATCCGTTGGTTCTGATAATAACATTCCACACATACACCATCATCCATCACGTCTCACTCCACCTTAGTCCTCAGTACACAGAGTGTCATGTGGTAGCACACACACATTCACACACACACATTCACACTAGGGCTGCAACTAACGATTATTTTCATAATCGATTAATCTGTCGATTATTTTTTCGATTAATCGATTAATCGGTTTGTTACTGTTTAGCTATTTAACCTATACAAGTGATGGATGCATTTCAGTTAAGAAAAAAAAAACATAAGAGAATTGTGCAGTTGACTGCAATCTATTTTATTGCACATGAACACAGTCAGCAGTAGAAAATGAGCTAAACAGTGCAAAATATCAGTCCAGAATAATTTTTTAGCATTAGCTGGAAGCCTGCTCCTTCCACCATGGATAGTGGCCTCATGTCTTTTACCAGCATGTTTAGAATAGAGTTTGTAAGTGGTATGAATTGCTGGGGGGTGAGTGTCTTGTTCCCCATGTAGTTGTCCATCGTTGCTTGTTTTTTTCTGCATAAGAAACACAAATAGACTGAAATAAGTACACATATAAAATAAAGCAGCACACACACTACAACACTAAATCAATGTTAAATTATTTGAATTAATTAACAATATACAGTGATCATTTATTTTGAGGGTTACGTTCTACAAAATAGCCCGCAACAGGAGATATTCAGAAAAAATTCTAATTTTTTTACTATTAAAAAGCTCAGAGTAAGAAGCTCATGAGGTTTTTACTTTGAGTCGGGAGTGTTTAAATTAGCTAGAGAAATGTGAAAAATGTTTATTTTGTGTAATACTGTTTAAGAAACATGATAAAAATGTGTTGTGAGGCGTTTTACAGCGTTAGACAGTAAAACAGCCTTTTAATAGTAAAAAAATGACTTTTTCTGAATTTCTCCTGTATTTAAAAATTGAAAGCGTACAACTATGCCGCGTTATATTCACCTGGACACAGCTCGTCTGTATATTTTTCACCGCAGAGTTGTCCTTTTTTGAATGAGGAACATAGTTATGGGTTTGTGCCGTTTTTCTCTTAACGAGAACATTCTTATAAACAGACGTGCTGAATTTGGCAAGCGCATGATACACAACACGGAGGAGATTCACGATTGCATCTAGTCAATCAGAAGTAGAACACCGTAGACTGACGCGACAAAAAAACATGTTTAACATCCACTATAACGAACTCAGCTAAAACACTAAGTCCAGCTTGTTTATTTTCTGTTACTTACCGGGCTGGCTCTTCCAAATGACGGCTCACTTGACCGCGGTGCTCTTCCTCAGCCCCCACGTTTTCGTCTCAAATGTTCACTTAGGGACGTCGTGCTTCCGTGCCATGCTAGATGGTTTTTGCATATTTTGCCTTTTCAAGGCATCTAGACTGAAGTGCTCCCATACTCGTGAGGTTTTTGTCCGGGGTTTCTCTAAAGTTTTGTCGCTTCTATTTTCTTCCGTATTTCCTCTTGTTCCGCCATCTCTCACAGCAAGATGAGCGTCAGTAACGTGATACGTCATGAAAACCGAGGGCACTCATTGGCTCATTTCTTCTTCTACGGCTCCACTGGTAGATCAGTGGCTCATTACTGCCACACACTGGCGGTAAATTTAACAGCTTGTAACCGATGTCAGATTGTGGTAAAAATAGACTTTATGCGGTAAAATATGATTATTAAACAACTAATCGATGACTAAAAAAGTTGTTAACTATTTTAATAATCGATTATAATCGATTAAATCGATTAGTTGTTTCAGCTCTAATTCACACACACACACACACACACACACACACACACACACACACACACACACACACACACACACACACACACACACACACACACACACACACACACACACACACACACACACACACACACACACACACACACACACACACACACCATGCATGATTTTTGGCTGTAAAAAAGGAGCCAGGAAATCCAGAGGAAACCCGTGCAGATGGGAGGACATGGACACAAAGAAACCTACATAGTGAAGAACACCCCCTCCCAAAAAATACATATAAGTACTAGATGAGTGGATCTATTTTATTAAACACAAATTCTGAATGTTGGCCATAATTCCAGAGACATTTGTAAAATAATGTCAAAGTTACAGAACCAGACTGTTAAACGTCTGCATGTTTCCATTTGTTACAAATCCCGTTTGTATTCTGAGCCGGTTTGAAGCTGCATGCTGTTGAGATTTCATTTCTGTCGGTTCAGCTCAAGAGTCGCTCCCTCAGAAGCCCAACCGCCTTTGTTGGCTGCCTTTAAGTGGTTTGCCCACTTCACTTCAGGTTATGCTTGTGGTCAAGCACCACTTGTTGTACTTCTTCGACTTGAGCCAAAACACTTCACATCTCTTGTTTCATTTTTAACACACACAGATGCTGGAAAACTTACAGGAATTCAGTCTTTAAGGGGACATTATGGAAGTTTGACAGCCAAAACATGTATAGAAATAATAAATGTCTTCTTCATACATTCTCCTGCAATGCCCTGGTCCTGTAGAATGAGCCCTGGCATTTTTACTGTGATTGCCTGTTTTTCTGTAAAATCACAGAAAAAGAGAGATGCTCGGGTCGAGCAGGCTGCTTCATGCACGTTCACGCTCAGGCATAGCCCGTAGCATTTGCTATCTGTAGCTTTAGCAGCAGAGAGAGAGGCAGTGCCACTTTGTCGCTGTTCCTAACGCCTAGTGACAAAGCTAGCTACATTTCTGAGGACGCTTAGCTACTTTCTGTAGAACTTTCTTCTAGATATTTCCAGCAAATTAGCAACAAAACAGCCATTTTCGCTCCGAACCGTTCTTTGGTTTGACGTTGTTTCAGCTGTCATCAAGGATATAAATGTTAGAGATACAAAGGATGTCACTGGCGCTTTAGCTCACCTAGTAAGACGTAAGACTCTCGTGCAGAAGACCTGGGTTTGATTCTGGGTGTGAACATAGTTCATTTAGAGTTTCTTTTTTACATTAATGGTATATTTTTTATAGTAAGATGCCCAAATTTTTATTTGAGACTCGCCGAACGGCATTGAATTCACAGATAAAAAAGATGTGGGTTCAACTTTCATTTTGGAACAATTTTTCAAGCAAGGGAAGGGAATGATCTGAGCATGCAGGAGGACTGACCCATCATAAACCTTTGTTGGCTGTGCTGAAGAGAAAGGTACAGAACCAAATTATTTAATTAATTAGCTGCGCGTTCTCCTGTCCTCTGTCCCCCGGGCCACACACACACACACACACACACACACACACACACACACACACACACACGCACACGCACACACACACACGGGACTGTCTCAGCTGTTATTTTCATTAAGGAGTGTGCACGTACAGCATGCGCGCCTCGTGCACGAGCCTACTATTGAAGCTGCCGTTACGCTTTTGGCCTGAGGGGGCAATCGCGAGCATAAAAATTCAAAACTCCGTAAAGTCCCTTTAAATAAAGGCTGAAGCTAAGGCACTTTGTTTGTTTTGGTTTATTATTGCCCGTTATTAACAGGCAAAAGATGGTTAATGGTGTTTCTGCTTGTGCAAAAACAAACGTGGCAAAAACTCAAGCCAGTTTGACTGATGGTGAGCTAAAGTCTGATGTGGTTGCAGGGGAGAGTCGTACACCATACATGTTGAGAACTATCTGATCACACATTGCTGAGCCTTTTAAAAGCTAATACATTAGATTATTTACAGCAATGTTGGGCCTTAAAAGTCTCGCTCACTGAGTAACAGCGTAATACTTGTTTTCAAAATATGGTCGATTTCTGAACGCCGAACACGAAAATGCTCTTCATCTCTTTCTCCAGCCCTAGCCGTGATGAGGAAATAGATAGAAAAACCATAAAGTCAGAGAAAGCTTTTCAGTCTTTTCTGCATCACAGGAAACATCAGTATTCATGGCCCCGCCCACCTTGGCTTGTGACCGCTGAGGGCTGTCTTGGTTTAGGGGCTAGGAGAGCAGAACTGTTAGCGTCAGCAACTTCCTGAACACATTCAGGCATGTGTTTTTTGTGAAGATAAGACATCAACATTACAAATTTAACCCAAGAAAGAAGAGCGATCAAAGGCATTGGAAGAGTTGCTGTTAGCCAATCAAAGGAGAGATATTTGAATCATGAATATTAATGAGTAAGACACCCCCACACACTCCTTCCAGATTAATACTTCAACATGAGCTCGGGTTCGGAGTCGCTCACACGCCCTGACGGAGACATTTCTCTCTCTGTTGCCTGGGGATTGTTGCAAAGTAATTCCCCCCCAGGACAACAGAGGGTGTAGCACTTCTCTGGGGTGTCCTGCCACCGTCGAAGTCCCGTCTCTGACCCACGACAGCGCAGTTTCTGGGTTAGGGTTAGTGACTTTTTAACACGAACAAATGTATTCCTCATTCTCCTCCACCGCTACATGTGGTCTTATCCCACCTCCAAACCCACTTTTCCTGTAATTCCCATTCCTGAATAAAATGCTTGCTGTGCATCTTTGTACATCTTCAGTCATGGATGAAAAGAGGCATTCTTCAGTCTTCATGTCTGCCGTGTGATGTCTTTGGTACTCTTTTTATTTTTTGACGGGGCAATGGCGGTGCTGTTGAAGAATTCATAGGAAGCAGCGTCCCGACCAATCAAAAGGTTGTGGTCTGTCACTTTTGACGGATAGGTAAAAGTTTGGACTGGTCTCCGTCACCCTCCACGGGCCTGTCACAGATCTCTTGCACTGATGCATAATGGCGTGTGTCTCTGCACCTGCACCGATTCAGAGCATAAATCAGGCTTAACTTCTACCCCTTTCAAACAAGAGCACCAGAGCTTTTTTTCCTCAGAGCACGACTCACAAGGCATTCGTTCATACCAGAGACCACAGCAGGTTTATTGAAGTAATGAGAGAATGAAGCCTTTTAAGTTATGATTATATTATAGTGCCATTAACTGTTTAGTGAAAATGATTATAGTCCAAAAATCTCTAGACATCCCCATCACTCTACAAACCCCGATACCAAACAGGGCACTGACCGCTGTCAGCTTTGCGATCAGCGCTGATTTAAGCTGACAGCTTTCCAGGCGTGGCGTGACTCTGACCAGGCCCTGCAGGCCCTTCCACTCTTTCCTGGAGGAAGGAGCACCACCTGCCACATGACGACCACTTTGTGCAAAGACCTCAGCATCCACTCCTGGTTGCTGTGGAGACGGTGGCTGTGATTCATCTCTGCTTAAATCGGTGGTGCAGCTTTGCCACACCCATGGGTGTCTGGAGTGAGGGACGGTTCACAGGGAAGGTGTGTGATTATGTGTGAAGCAAGTGCAGCTCTTTTCAGCCTATTTGACCCTGGATGAGAAATCTGTCATCTGTGTCACCCTTTTCTCCTTTTGCTAACTGTTCTGTTTTATTCTGGAAGGTTCCTCTGGACAATGAGAGACTTTAGAACGCAGCAACTGATCAAATTACTGATCTGGAATTGTTTATTACCAAAATAAATGTGCAAAAATCCAATGATTGCTCAAAGCAGTAGGAGACCTCAGCACGCTGTCTGCCATGGCGGTGTAAGAAAGCAGGTATGAACCACGTAGGAGGGGCTGCAGCAGGAGCTTTCAGGCTTTTATGGAAATCATTTTATTTTATTTTTTTTTTTACAAATATTCCTGAAATTTGGTTCTTAAAAAAATTTGTTTTGATAAGTTTTGTAATAAAATCAGCTCTGCAGGCTTTGGTTATGTCATTAACAGATTGCTGCTGGAGCCTGGAAAAACACGGGGCTTCTTTAGGTTGCTAAATTATTACATGTGGGGTTTGACTGCAACACAAGTCATTATTCACATGGCCAGGAGGCGCTTCCTGGCCAAGGAGGACGGTAGCATAAACTAGCATTTGTGCAAGCTAAAGCTGTTGTAATTATAGACTCAGGGCAACAAGTGAATTTTAAATAGGAGTGGAGAGAATGCTGATGTAGGACAGAAACATCGAAAAATGGAATATCACAAAGAACTACTGTTTTTGTGACTTATTTCAGAAAGTGGCTCTGCTCTAGGGTTGTCACGGTGTGAAAGTTCAACCTCACGGTTATTCAATCAATCAAAGCTTGATTTTTAAAGCGCCTTCCGCAACCCTGTCGGGAAGCCCAAGGCACTGAACATTGTGACCAAAATTATCACGGTTTCCGGTATTATCGCAGTATTTTTTAAACGTATTACATTTTCAGACTTTGCATCGGTAACATTTATATCCTTGGTGACAGCTGAAACAACGTTCAAAGAACGGTTCGGAGCGAAAATGGCTATTTTGTTGCTAATTTGCAGGAAATATCTAGAAGAAAGTTCTACAGAAAGTAGCTAAGCGTCCTCAGAAATGTAGTTAGCTTTGTCACTAGGCGTTAGGAACAGCGACAAAGTGGCACTACCTCTCTCTCTGCTGCTAAAGCTACGGATAGCAAATGCTATCAAATGCCAGGGCTCATTCTACAGGACCAGGGCATTGCAGGAGAATGTATGAAGAAGACATTTATTACTTCTACACATGTTTTGGCTGTCAAACTTCCATAATGCCCCTTTAATTTTACCTGCTTTTCTTTACTAATATAAACTCAGTGAGTCTGACCCAGATCCTCAACATATCAGAGGCTGCTGTATTATTCATGGCCATGTTTACTAAAGGGATCCCCTGAAAGTGCTGAGACGACGACCTGGATGCATACATCTCCTGGTGCTGTGTTGCACGTGTGCCTCATTGGCGAGGTTTTAGTGTGTGGGGAGAATCAGGAAGCAGCATAAACGTAGTACGGTGTTGCTCTTTACACCCTCTCTGTATCTTCGATGGTTTTTTATTTTTTATTTATTTAAAAAAACAAAGTTTTCCACAGTTTAGTTATTTAGAAAACAACACTGGTCTCATTAGGCATCAACATCAAAGCTGCCACAATCACTTTTGAATCATTTGGCAGAGCCCTAAACCGTATTCAGATTTCCTTCACAGATCATTTGTCTTGTATAGTTCTTTATTTTTATAACCAAAACAGTGTTGCCTCATCAGGCCCTGCTGTCTGCCAGAAGCCTGTTGGTACCCTGCTGGAATGTTTCCTCGGTGTGTCTGTTTATAGAGTTTGAGCATCTAAAGGCCAACGCGTCGTGCTGTTGCACCACGCGGATGAGAGTGCATGAATGACCCTGCTGGAAAGGGGTGTGTTAACCTGAATGATCTGATTTGAAACTGTGATTGACTGCCGCCAAGCTACGCTGATATTCGTTTAAAGACTAACTTAAACTCCAATAATTCATAACATCAACCACCAGTTTACGTCAAGCTGAAGCATAAAAAAAGGCAAAATATAAAGTCACAAAATAGACTTTACTATTAAAATTGAGCCTGTTTAAAAACAAAAAAAGGCGCAATATACAATATTTGTAATGAAAAAACAAATTCTAACTCTTAGACTGAATAACAGCCAATAAAAGTGCTAGAAGTATTTAATATGGACTTTTTAATTTGTATTTTTTTCTGATATACTATAAATTCTGGAGCGATGATACCGTCTATCCCATAAACTTGCACACATTTCCTTCCAACTTTGCAGGAATAATGGCGAAAACGTCCAAAATGGTTTTGTTCTGTTGGGTTTGGAGTGAAAATGTTCTGAGTATCAGAAAGCTGCATATGTGAATCTGGGGGCTGAGGAACTGTTAACTCAACCGCATTCAGACAGCTGTCTCAGACGGTCCTCCATTGAAATGGCAGCTTTTAAAAATTTGGCAGCTTTTTAAAATTTGTTCCTGACACAGCTTACTGCCGTGAATCAGACGTTGGCCGCAGGGCTGGGCCTCACATCTATATTGTGATATAATCTGAAGCATGTGCGGTAACGATATATATTGCGATATATTTTTTTCCTCTGTTTATATTTGTCAAAATGACATGCTTTTAATGTTTATGTTTATGTATTTAGCAGACGCTTTTGTCCAAAGCGACTTACAAGTGATAATCGGCATGTTGCCCTTGAGGCTAACAACAGTTAGAGCCCTGCACGGGCCTAAAGTCTGAGCCCGTGTCCGGCCTGGCCCGAGGGGGTGGAGCCCCAGCCCGACCCGGTCCAAAAAGGTTTTCAGGATTCTCTGGCCCGACCCGAGCCCGACTTTTTTTTAACCTTTCATAATGCCTAGAAATCCTGTCCATAAAGGTTATGAACAGAATCAGTGGTGGAGTCCAACTCTCACTGGGAACGAGCCCGACTTACTGCCGGCAATGCGGACCAAGCTCTGACGGGAGAGCCCGTTTGATTAATCCTGATGGGGAATGGTCCCATACCGGCCCCTTTCATCACACTCAACTCAGAAAGTGTTTAGTGCACGTATGCAGCTTTGTTCTCCTCATTCAGCATGCAGATCTGCACATGTGAGTCAGGTCGTGCACATGTAGGCCTGCATGCTTCCCGTTGACATGAGTGGTGTGGTGGGACCGAGGTGGACGTTTGATGTGAGCACACATGAAGGTGTGGCAGGTTATTGCCTGGTGTTCAGCAGCTGAGTGCACATCTCTCTAGTAATTTCCCTTTTTACATTCACTTCCTGTTTTCTTTCTGTGATGCTATCCAGCTGACAGGAAATAACATGGCACTGTTTTTCACACCAGTCACTCTCTGACTGGATGTCGGTCTTTTTACTTTCCGGTTTCTGCTTTGGGATCATGACGGCAGCCGTGGACGGGTTTTATTTTTGCGCCTCGTCATGGCCGTTTGGCGCCCAGCAGTTCATTTCCATCCAGCTTCATTAGAGACTGTCGCTGTTCATTTGAACTCGATGGAAATGCGACGCTTCAAAGCAAAGGGCGGTGCACTGCTGCACTCGTGATGTGTGGGGGGAACGTCTTGTCACGTTTGAAGTGACTTTATTGTGGCACCAGTGCAGCTCGTCTCTCAGGGTTCTGTCCCCTCCTGACTTCTGTCTCGTCCCTTTTAATTCACTATTTAATCCCACAGTCAGTCAATGTTCTCTCATCTATTCTCCACTCAGACAGGAAATAATGGTTTTTCTGCTGTTTTATTGATGTCGGGGGCGGTGCAATTTAAAAGCCAATGTTTTATTGCTGCCATCACTGAAATAATCTATGGGAGCAACATTTAGCTGAATAAGCTTCCTGTTGTGCAGAGCGGAAATTTTATTTTGGCTTTTTTGATGCTTTGACTTAGTTTTAAATTTCTGAGACACCATTGGTTAAAACTACTCATGCCTTTACTTTTTATTAAGGTTACATCTGCTCATATTTTCTTTAAAAACATGAAAATGATAATATTCTTGCTCTATAACACATTTAAGTCCTTCTGCTGCCAATCTTTTGGAGTATTTTGAACACAACGCTCCACACAACCACAAAACAAATCCTCTCTGTTTCACTAAAGTTAGACAGATTTTGGCTACCAGTCTACAAAAAGCTTGGCCATTGTTTGCCAAGTGGCTTCAGCCTAGTAGGTTAAACATTGCTGCTTTTTTAACCAACAAATAAAAGAGCAGAAAAAAACGTCACCGGAGATTGTAGATTATTCTCCAGGCTTTATTTTCTAGACATTTAACCACGATCCACTGATAGGAAAATTTGGGCCGACACTGATGTCTGAAGCAAGCCTAGAAATCTAGACGGGTAGGAGCCGAAGCAAAATAATTTTGCTTGGCATGTCAATCCATCCGCACTCCATAGGAGCCTCAACAGGTCTACTAATGACCTGAGCGGCATTGTGTTATGCCAATCATAGCACTCTAATGGTTTGGTGAGCCAATCAAAGTGCTCTAATGGTTTGGTGAGCCAATCAAAGTGGGCCAATCACAGTTCTCTTTTTGGTTTGGTGAGCCAATCAAAGCTCTCTATTGGTTTGGTGGGCCAATCAAAGCTCTCTATTGGTTTAGTTGGCCAATCACAGCACTTTATCAGTTTGGTGGGCCAATCACAGTTCTCTTTTTGGTTTGGTGGGCCAATCACGGTGCTCTGTCAGTTTGGTGGGCCAATCACAGTTCTCTTTTTGGTTTGGTGGGCCAATCACAGTTCTCTTTTTGGTTTTGTGGGCCAATCACAGTTCTCTTTTTGGTTTGGTGGGCCAATCACAGTTCTCTTTTTGGTTTGGTGGGCCAATCACAGTTCTCTTTTTGGTTTGGTGGGCCAATCACAGTTCTCTTTTTGGTTTGGTGGGCCAATCACAGTTCTCTTTTTGGTTTTGTGGGCCAATCACAGTTCTCTTTTTGGTTTGGTGGGCCAATCACAGTTCTCTTTTTGGTTTGGTGGGCCAATCACAGTTCTCTTTTTGGTTTGGTGGGCCAATCACAGTTCTCTTTTTGGTTTTGTGGGCCAATCACAGTTCTCTTTTTGGTTTGGTGGGCCAATCACAGTTCTCTTTTTGGTTTGGTGGGCCAAATACAGTTCTCTGTCAATTTGTTGGGCCAGCGATGTCTTGTGCAAAATGGCTTTGGCATCAGCTTTGGACTATTTAGTGTTAATTTTGTTGAACAAAGTTTTTTTTCGTGGACTAAAACAAAATAAACAAAAAACAAATACGCCAATAATGACCAAACATTGATGAATACTGACCGACATTTTCATTGACGAATGAGAGACAACAAAAATTGACAAATGAAAATGAAAACGGAAAAGATGGGTGACCAGAAAAAAGAACCAAAGCAAACCAGCAAATGGAACAGGAAGGACTAGACAAGAAAGAACCCATCTGTGTCCGGAGCCGGCCCCTTTCTGAACAAGCTACTGCTAACCAGACATCATTTGTTTACGTTTATGCCGGTAAAAGTTTTGTCTAAAGGGAGAACATGTCCGCGACTTGGAGTGAAAGCAGTAGATGTGATGATTGAGGCGTATTTGCTTAGTGAGTACACATCCGGGTTTCCCTTGGTTACGAAAGTGTTGCAGTGGTAGCAGCTAGCTATTGGAGCTTTTCCAATAATTATTGTTATAGAAACATAATTATAGTTATATTGACCCAAAGTGTGAAATTTGATTTTTTTTCTTATTTCTTTACATTTTCAAGTATCTGTAGTTAACATTTCCTTTACACAGGTTGCATCAGAAAAGAAATGCATAGATTTTAGTCGACTGAAATGAGACTAAAATCATAACGAATTGGATTACTGTGTTGTGAATAAAATAAAGGAATTTTAGTCAAAAGACTAAGACTAAAACTAAATTTCTTGTCAAAAGTAACACTGGTGTCAACAAAAAACAAAACCTCTAAAGCTAAACCTCAGATCTGTCATGAATGGTATTATTAGCGTGAGAAGAGAAGTAGATGAGGAGTTTTATGTATATTATGTGCATGGAGTGTGAATGTTGACATTAAGAGTAATCGGTGAATAAAACCTGCATGAATGAGAAACGTTGGCTGAGGATGTCCACCCCCATCTGTCAAGTGGAGCACAACTCTGCAAAACAAAGTCTGTGGAGTAAAAAACATCAAACCTTTAAAGTTGGTCACATTCTCATCAGCGTTGCAGACATTTCAGCAGATCAGTGGAACATCTCTCGGGGCTTAAAATGGTTAAAAGGTGGATGTGTTTGACAGGATGGAAGGAAATATTAACGGTTTGCCGTAGCGATCTGCAGCAGTCTTCTCTGCTCGGCTTAGGTTCATCTCTAAGCTCTTACAAGTCTGCATCTGCAGAATTTTGTATGGAATTGTTTTATTAGATTAGAAAAGTTTGCATATGTATTCATTTGCAACAGATGTAAGTTATAAAAAACACTTGATCCTCACTAACGTGTTTCTGGATTACAGCAAAGGGGAAATGTGATGCAGGTGTTAAACTTGTTATCCAGCTCTGGGAGGACGTGCAGTTTTACTGTCTTGTCAATAAATTATAAGATGTGGACGATCTCTTGAAGTAAATTAAATATCCATGCAAGTGTTGTTCATTTGTAAACTGCTAGAGCTCTTGTTCTTTTGAAAGAACCTTTAACTCAGTTCGTCACGTTTTTTTTTTATTTTTTTATTTGAAGCTACGTTAAGTCTGATGCATCTACAGCAGCTTTCACTCAGATTTGGCTCTTTGAGAAGTTGTTGATGCGCATAATGAGATGTTGTGCAGATAAATGCATAAAGCCTGTCTGACTCAGAGCTTGCTTGTTCAGATCAGATGTTGTCAGGAGGAAAAAACAAAACTTCAGAAGGGTAAAGCATTATTTAAATGAAGCTGAATGATAATTAGTGAATTGAATTTCCATAAAGGTTGTTTGCTCTCCTGCTGATTTGTTTTCCAACATTTTAGGAGTTTTTCTTTCAGAGAAGCTGTGCTCCAACTCTTTTAGTCTCTGTTGCTTCAGAAGTTTGTTGGTCTTCTCGACAGCAGAATGGAGGGACATGAACAGAACTCCAGTCTGCAAAGGTACTGGGAATACTGATGTGCATCAGTCCTTTGGTGCTAAATATCCAAGGTTTTTCTTTTTCTTTTTGTTTTCTTATCCTCCAACAAGCGCACCGGAGCTTTTTTTCCCCTCCCACAACTTACAAGGCATTCGAGAGACCACTGCAAATGTATTAAACATATGAATAAAGTTTACCTTTTAGATTACTTCTCCACGCTAGCAATAGCGGATGGCTGAAGTTCCAGAATGATGCATTTTCCGACAGACAGGTTCTACAACTCTATAGAGGAGTTTAGGATCGCAGGCGGTACTGAGTGAATCTACAGAGTGAATCAGAGGCAGTCAAAGTGCCAGAGGCGATATGTTTGCAGAGTTCTTAGCTCTCCAAGCATCTTAGCAGGAGCTGATGCAAACTTGTAAGCCACTGTGGAACCAAACATCAAGTTGATGCATGACTTAACCATCTGTGCCTCTGCAGCACCGACCCAGGAGCTTTCAGTGACCTTTACCTTGGCTTGAGACAGATTCCACCGTAGCTCACTGGATACCTGAATAAATGGATGTTATTGCATCATGGCTTAGCCAGCATAGTGGCACACAGAGGCCCTGTGGTGCTCACACCTCACAGCAGTATCATTAAGCGTCTCTTCAGACTCTAGGAGGAGCCGTTCTTCATGCAGCTGGAGAATTTGGTCCTGCATGAAAATGAACCCGCTTCCTACTCCCCCCCCCCCCCCCCCCAACCCCCCCCAACCCCCCCTCCCATCTGCTGCTGTAAAAAGACTCAATGTGCTTTCTTGTTTCTGCACATCCACTGGGACCTCATATTCAGACTATTTTTGGACCCGCGGTGATGCACCACATCGTTCAATTCAGAGATCTCCAACCTAATGGGTGCAGAAAATGTTCTGGTTTGTCAACTTTCAATGGATGGTTGGAAGAATCTTCAGGAACTGCTGGGAGGTTTTTAAACGTGAAAGTTTAAAAGATTTGTTTTCCTGGTACAGTTGAGACATTATCTATGGATTCGTTGCTGCAGGTTTGGATGGCAGAAAGTTAGGTTGGTGTGGAAGAAAGCGTCTTGCCCTCGTTGGCCGTGTAAATCATCTTGGAGATCCTAACCTTACGTTAGATTGATGATCTCTCATTTCGTCCAGCTCTTTTCTATCAAAATGTGTTTTCACATCTACATCCAGAGTTGTTTTTTAGGTGTTTTAATTAGAAGTATTTTCACCTGTTTTTTAATTAAAACTATAATTAGGATTTTAAAGACTGAGACACACCTGATGTTTAGAGCCCATGGCTGCTATTGTTGAATCCCACCACACAACACATGCAGTCACTTAGTCTTCAACTTCTTGGTTGTGGTAAAAAGCATCATCTTTCTGCACAGATGCACACTAATTAGCGTTAAAAACACCAGTTTAGATGGTAAGATAGTCGGTCTGGTAAAACCAAACGGTATAAATACAGAAACGAGCTTGAATACCATGAATTCTTACATCCTGCGCCAGACACAAATCCAGTCATGTCTCATCTGTCCATCCTCTGATTTAAGATGCTGGCGAGTGATTCTGATGCTGTTTATGGGACCCGACAGCTCAGACTCAGAAGTTGCATCAAAACAATTCAATAATTTTTATTGGCAAGCCACAGGACGGGAAGAAGAAACTATTTCTTACTCTGATTCTGAATTATGTTCTTGTGTTTATCCAGATGTGGATAAAAACGAATGTCACAATATTTCCTCAAAATGCACTTTCTTTGTTTTTATCCTTCTCTCGTGTTTTTTTTTTTTTTTTTTTTTTGCATTTGGTGCCACGTTTGAAATGGGAGACGCTTTCATCGTTGGGGAAAGTTTGTGCTGTCAGTAGCGTTGGATACCGAATTCGGTACTTTTTAAGGTACCGACCGAATTCCATAGTACCGACTGAGCACCGATTCACGTCATTTGAAACGGTGCCTCGTTTCGGTACCCGTCCTTCACAACGAGAACTTGCCTAGACAGCTGCGCATACGCAAGAGCGTTATGTCATCGGTCGCGGCGAGCGAGTTGTAAACAGAGCAGCATGGTAGAAAGAACGCACGCTAAAGCTTGGGTCCACTTCACTAAATGTGATGGGTAACTGGGTGATGATGAAACCAGCGACAACAATCTAAGTGAGACATCCTCATCTTAATCTGCTCCGGTAGGTAAATAAAATGTTTAAGATAACGTTAGCTTGATATGTTAGCTTCCGTTCCGCTAATGGTGCGTCCGCTTTCTCCTCGGAACTCCGAATTTCCGACTGGAAGAACATGAACGTGCTCTAAAGTTTGGCTTCACTTTACTAAATGCGACGGGTGATTGGGTGAAGATGAAACCAGCGACAGCGATCTAAGTGTGAGGCATCATCGTTTTAATCTGCTCCAGCAGCTAAATAAACTGTTTAAGATAACGTTAGCTTGATATGTTAGCTTCCATTGCCACCATTATCAGCTAATGGTGCGTTCACTTTCTCCTCGGAAATTCTAACTTCCCAGTAGGAAAAATCAAATGAAAAAGGACGGCAAAAGGAATGAAGATACACAGTAAATTTAGTTCACAGTAAAGATGTTTGCTTCAGTTTAATTATCAGCTTATAAAACTACAAGGACGATGTTAAAATACAAACAGTTGTATGTTATTTATCGTGATATTTATCAAATATGGTTATATATTGAGAAAAATATATATTTAATTATAAAAGAGAATTGAAATATTAAACACTCAAAAGTATCGAAAACTGGTACGTTAAGTACCGTTATCGATTCCTAGGTACCGGGAATTAGTACCGAATCGATTCAAATGTTAAAGGTACCTATCCCCAGCTGTCAGAGAAATCAGGGCTGCTGTTTGATCCACACTAAGGAGTTTTGGCTAAACAACATGCACTAAAATATTCTCCTTCTCTTTCAGTACACAAAAACTACTTATTAGAAATGCTGTAGTGAAAATTTTACACATATTTAATATGCTTGCCTCCTGTTTTACTCAGCAGGTATTTTCAGGTAGAGCTTTACATCTAAGCTGCCCAGATTTTGCTTTTCTAGTTTAACTCTTTATAAGAGGATGGTCGCTCTGTGGCGTGCAGATTTCTGCTTCCGTCTTCTGAAGGAATCAGGAAAAGGGATCCAATGAGGTGCCAGTTTTAGAAAATTATTATCCAGAAATACTCCTGACATCAAATATTTAAAATTTTTCCTACCTGTCTGTCTGTGTTAATGGACAACCACAGGCTCCAGCATGAACTTGACATTCTTCCTGATGGGTCAAGTCTCATACTAGGATTACAGTTTGGTGTGAGAACTAAAGGTCTAGTTAAAGTATTTCTATGTTTTTAGTACAAGGACTCAGCCAGCTGCTTTTGCAGATGTAAATATTTTCTGAGAGATGGCATGAATCCTGCGGTGGATGGCTAAGCACAACAGGGAAAATGAGTGTTTCCAGGGAAACAAACACATTTATTGAACTAGATTGAAGGCTAAATGTGTTTCTATGGAGTGGGAAGAAAAGCTTTGACAATGAAAAGCATCATCAATAAGTTGTTCAGCATCTCCTCAGAGTTCCTGTCATCAGTGTGACTCAAGACATCCGGGTGCGGGTCGCAGGGGCAGCAGCCCCAGCAGAGGCCCAAACCGCCCTTTCCCAGGCATCCTCCCCAAGCTCCACCAGCAGGAACTCCAGGTGTTCCCTGATCAATGTAGTTATAGAATCATTCTAAAGTGTCCTGTGTCATCCTGGGACTTCCAGGGGGCTGGACATGCCTGAAACGACTCCCCACCAGGCGTCTGGGGGGGTGGGGGGGGGGGGGGGGTGTCATGATTGTTGTTTAACTCTAGAGCTTCGGGCTCTTGGGACTGAGCCCCGACACGTTTTGGTGTTGCTCACATGCTTGTGATTAGTCCCAAGTTCTGGTCAGGTTCTCGTGTGAGAAGTAGAACACAAGTGATGCCATTTGCTTACTGTACCATTAGCACGCTAATGCTAGGGTTGCATGTTATTAGGAAACCATGTGATCATGGTTTCTTTTTCTGTTATTGCAATGATGAAGCTGTGTTCTGTCATGATGCTCTCCTCCATGTCCTGGAGAGCCGAAGTTCAGCTGACATTTATTCGGTAATGTCAGGTGTTTCCCAAAGAAGGAACCTTTAGCTTTGACCTGGACAATTGTTTAAAATCACGGAAGTTAAACACTTAAAAGGTGAGGGAGATGATTCTCGCCCTGAATTTGATATAGCGCCTTCTAGAGTCCTGGAACCCCCCAACGCACTTTACATCAGTCATTCACCCATTCACACACATGTTCAGACCCTGGTGGTGATGAGCTACACTGAAGCCACAGCTGCCGTGGGACACACTGACAGAGGCGAAGCTGCCGAGCACAGGCGCCACCGGACCCTCCGACCACCACCAGCAGGAGAAGGGGGGTTTAAGTGTCTTGCCCAAGGACAAAACAATGAACCTGCAACCTTCTGATTACGGGGTGAGCACTCAACACCTGTGCCTCTGTCGCCCCAAAAATACCCAAACATTTGTATTCTTTTTTTTTTACGAGTTGATGACTTTGACCGACTGCTCTCACAAACAGAATGTTATAGGTGCTGATTTCTAAAGTTGATGATGCATATTTGTCCTCCAGCCTTGGCTTTTTTTATTCAGTCAACCAAGATTATTCTGCAGTTCAGTCATTAAAGGGACTTTACAGATTTTTAAATTTTTATGCTCGTGATTGCCCCCTCAGGCCAAAAGCGTAATGGCAGCTTCAATAGTAGGCTCGTGCACGAGGCACGCATGCTTTACGTGCACACTCCTTAACGAAAATAACAGCTGAGACAGCCGTGTGTGTGTGTGTGTGTGTGTGTGTGTGTGTGTGTGTGTGTGTGTGTGTGTGTGTGTGTGTGTGTGTGTGTGTGTGTGTGTGTGTGTGTGTGTGTGTGTGTGTGTGTGTGTGTGTGTGTGTGTGTGTCGAAGGACAGAGGACAGGAGAACGTGCAGCTAATTAATTAAATAATGTGGTTCTGTACCTTTCTCTTCAGCACAGCCGACAAAGGTTTATGATGGGTCAGTCCTCCTGCATGCTCAGATCATTCCCTTCCCTTGCTTGAAAAATTGTTCCAAAATGAAAATTGAACCCACATCTTTTTTATCTGTGAATTCAATGCCGTTCAGCGAGTCTCAAATAAAAATTTGGGCATCTTACTGTAAAAAAATATACCATTAATGTAAAAAAGAAACTCTAAATAAACTATGTTCACATCCAGAATCAAACCCAGATCTTCTGCATGGGAGTCAGACATCCTACAAGGTGAGCTACACTCTAGTAACATTCACAGTATCTGTAACATTTATATCCTTGATGACAGCTGAAACAACGTCAAACCAAAGAACGGTTCGGAGCGAAAATGGCTATTTTGTTGCTAATTTGCAGGAAATATCTAGAAGAAAGTTCTACAGAAAGTAGCTAAGGGTCCTCAGAAATGTAGCTAGCTTTGTCACTAGGCGTTAGGAACAGCGACAAAGTGGCACTGCCTCTCTCTCTGCTGCTAAAGCTACAGATAGCAAATGCTACGGGCTATGCCTGAGCGTGAACGTGCATGAAGCAGCCTGCTCGACCCGAGCATCTCTCTTTTTCTGTGATTTTACAGAAAAACAGACAATCACAGTAAAAATGCCAGGGCTCATTCTACAGGACCAGGGCATTGCAGGAGAATGTATGACTGTCAAACTTCCATAATGTCCCTTTAATCTATTTAGGATTTTAGCCATCTTTTATTTTTGTTGGGTTGTCATCCGTTTCATGCAGTTCTAGTGACGTGCACAATGTTTCCTGTGTTTTCCTTCCCTGAAGCTTTGATGCAGCTTTGGTCAAAAAATAGAAAGGCGGATATTTTTAACAGAACTGAAGCAGAGTGGTGTCATAGCGACTGGATCGGCAGCTATCTTTGGCTCCACGGGGGAAAGAAAACGGATAGCTCAAGTAAAAACTCCTTAACAGGTCTATGGTTACAGCAAAGCCCTCAGTTCTCAACACTCTCTGAGGGTAGAAACAAGGGGTCATGGTGGGTGACTTTCATTGGAGGGAATAGTTATCTTTTACTCCTGAATTGAGCAGAAAATAAATATTTTCTGAATGCCAGAGGAGAGAGAGGTTACATTCTTTGCTATGGTAACAATGTTCAGAAATGAAGGCTTGTTTCCAAGGTGATGTGGAGAAGATGAGATGCTCCATCTCATTGTAACCCATATTTAACAACTGTACAACACATTATCATCTCTAAACACTGCCTGCTTCTAATCTAATTAAACTGCTTCATTTCAAAGATGTTCTCATTAAAATGTGTTTTGAAGGGCTTCAGTTTTAAACCAGATCTCAAATGTTTGTTTTCTTTTATGATATTCTGATTAATAGAAAAAATGGGTGTGTATTGAAAATAGGATTCAAGCATCTACAAAAGTCTTTAAGCTTGACTCTTGATATTCACAGCCGCGTATGTGTAGAGGAGCTCACTGTTCATCTGTGGAAATGAGAAGCTAACGTCTACTTTGATGCATCTCTGTTTATCCATTTTCAGGGCTCACACGATCACCGATTCTTGATAACTAATGATCGCGGCCCTCCTCACACACTACGGGTTCAAATTCATCTCTACCCTTTATAGACTTCACAATACAACAGCTTGTGATTTGGCTTCCCAGATTCCAGTTTGAATTAAGGACTTTAGTCTAATGAGTCCATGACCAGCATCAGTGAACAGGCCAGGCTGGGCGTGAGGACTCGGGAGGGCTATAAATAGCAGCTTTTGTAGTCTAGGATCTCCTCCCGGTCTGGGGCCAAATGTGTATCTGATCATGCTTCTGGTTAGGATGGATGTGTTGATGCAGCTGTGGGTGTCCAAGCGTCTCCAGAATGCAGACAGGCAGAAATATCCACAGGATGAATATAAACTATTTTAACAGCAACATTGTTTTTCCAAAATAATAAGCCGCCATCTTTACGTCTTTAAAGGTACATTAAGTCATTTTTATATGTTTTATAATCATGTTCTTGAGCCAGCAGAAGCTAAAATAGTCTTTTACAGGATGAATTAAGTCACTTGGCCCCCTCCGCTCCTTTTGGGTGTAATGATTTAATTTACATGTTACTTAATAAGCCATAAGACAAAAGATTCCAGAGGAAATATGAAATCAGCCTTATGGATCTGTTGGGTTATTTTAAACCAGAAGATTGGAACTTTTTATTGCAGAGATTAGTTAACGGCTTCGTATTCACTCAGAGACAACAGACGAGAGAGTCGAGCTTAAAAGTTTAAAGATTTATTACTAAACAAATTAAACTAGACTAACTTTAAACACTAAATATATGGTGTTACTAAGGTGAATGAGATGGAGAATGGTGTGGTGTGGAATGTTGTTCAGAACCAGCAAATCCGAAGAAGCGATTAGTTCTGATGGGAAATGAAGCTTTAGTTAGGAGATTCATAAACGCATTCGACGCCATTTGTTGGTCTACATACCCTGGTGGAAGTCCCCGTCTAGATCAGGAGGTGTAAAGGTCTAGCTTGACTATGTGGAGCCAAAGCATGTAGAAACAGCTGCGGCAGCCGACCAGACCAGTCTTTGAGATACTTCTGGGTCACGACAGTTTTGTTGGAGTCTAGTGAGACCCAAACCTGGGTCTTGATGGTTCAGCTTTTATTCTGAAAGGAACTGTTGCAGCAGTTGGAACAGCAACAGATTTTATCCAGCTTGTCGTTGGTTCTTTCGGCTGAAGAGGAAAGTTACGGATTGGCCACTCCGTCACGTCTCTAGAACGCTTTGAACTGGCGTTAAAGATGACGTGGGCATAGTTTTATACTTCGGATGTTTTGATTTACGGTCGAATGAAAAGATGACAGATTTACCAAACACCACCAAAACCACGCCTCCGTCAGATCTGGCAGATTCTGATTGGATCAGTGAAAGTAATGTGTCATGTCTTTTAACGCTACGTGAGATCAGTCCTAGTGGAAACATGTAAAGTCATATTACTTAATATATTCTATAGGATTATAATAAAGTAATTAATATTTTGATTTCACAGATTGGCCACATCTTATTATTGACTAACACTTTGTTTGATTAGCTTTATTAAAATAGAGTTCTTTGATGTATTAAAAGGAGAGAGTCCATTCTTCATTCTTGAGCTGAAAAGAAGCAGTTTTATAACAAATGCATGAGACCTTGAGGCCATATCTCATGCAGACTAGTTCTGTGTCAGAGGAGAGGGGGAAATGACTTTTGGTGGAAAACAGTCATTTCATTCTGTTACATGGGCAAAATAAAGCATTTGCACCTTGACTTTCCAGACCGTTGCCCTGAAGTCTCAATGTCACCTATCGTGCCAGAAGCAGTAACGCTTCGTCATTATTTCTAAAAATATTTTTCAGGCGGTACTGGTCATCGAAGCCATCTCGTCTTTACCTGAACTCCATCAAATCCTCAGCAGCTGTGCTGCCAGTTAGCTTCGCCACTCAGCTGGTCCTGTCGGCTAGCTGCGCGTAACTTCAAGACTGTGATAAAGGGCCTGTCCTTGAATAGAGCCTTCTTAGGGTTCTACAACCCCCCAAGGTGCGTCACAACACAATCAGTAACTCGCGCACACACATTCACACGTTGGTGACACGCTGCAATGTAGCCACAGCTGCCCGGGGGTGCACTGATGGAAACAAAGCTGCCGAGCACAGGCGCCACCGGTCCCTCTGATCACCACCAGCAGGCAAGGTGGGTTAAGTGTCTTGCCCAAGGACAGAACAGCAGCATTCTCTGGTGGGAGTTGGGGTCAAACCTGCAACCTTCCGGCAGCTGGACAACCTACAATATGAATTACTTTGAGGATTGTCAACAATCCTGCACCGATGGAAAAAATTCAGTTAAAACCAGAGGTGCTCCTAGGGTCGACTCTGAACTAAAGGGTTTAATGGAGAAGAGAGATGTAGTAAAAAGGTTGCTGTTCATTCAGATTCTGTAGCAGACAGAAAGCTATATGTTCAGCTGAAAAACATTTTATCAAGAGGGATAAATCGTGTACATTTGAGTTTCATCAGGTGGATGCAGTGCAGGCGGAGGATTTGCTGAGATCCCTGGCTCCTGGTGGGTCCGTGGGCACAGATAATTTAGACAGTAAGCTCCTACAATTATCTGCTAATTTGTCAAATTCAACAGGTGTTTAACTGGCGATGTGTATGCAGAGCTTTGGATGGAGAGTAAGATCATTCCACTACCCAAAGATACCAAATCAACTTTCTGTGGTCCAAATTGCAGGTTAATAGCATATTGCTAATTCTAAGCAAGCTGTTGGAAAAAATAGTCTTGGAGCAAGTGCAAGATTACTTAACAAGAAACGATTTGATTAACGTGTCCCAGCATGCATGCAGGTCTGGTCACTCCACCTGCACTACACTGGCTCAAATGGTGGATAGCTGGTTAACATCAGTTGACAATTCCATGCTGGTGGGTTCAGTACTACTAGACTTTAGTGCTGCCTTTGATGTGACCGACCATGAAATTTCGTTCTCCAAACTAATCAGTTATGATTTTACCTCTTTTGCTATTAAGTGATGTACAAGCTATTTGTCCGAGAGGTCACAAAGAGTTCATTTTAATGGTGCATTATCCAACAGAAAGCCACTGCAATGCGGTGTCCCCCACGGAAGCTGTCTAGGGCCTCTGTTATTCTCTATTCTTTTAACTAATGGTATGTCGTACGTACTTAGTAAGGCTAAACTGACTATAGTTGCTTATGATTCAACTGTCTGTTGTGTTGCTCCCACAAGCTTTGAGCTCCATCAAGTTCTGTCCACTGAAACAGACAGGGTACATCAGGGGTCCCCAATCCTGGTCCTAGAGGGCCGGTATCCAGCAGGTTTTGTGGTTTTTCTGCTCCAACAGACTTGATTCAGTGGTTGAAACATATGTGCAGCAGCTCATCAGGCTCTGCAGAAGCCTGTTAATTAGCTGCTGATTGAAATCAGGTGTTTTGAAACAGAGTTCAAACTAAAACATGCAGGATACCGGCCCTCCAGGACCAGGATTGGGACCCCTGGGGTACATAGTTGGACCGCAGGAAATAAATTAGTTTTAAATATTTCAAAATCATTGAGCATAATATTTAGTTCAAGGTACAGATTATTAGCTAATCCCACATTGAATTTACAGGTGAATGGTCAGAGTATACAGCAAGTTAGAAAGGTGACGTAAATTGGACTCTGGCTTGATTGCTCACTGTCGCGGTCTGACCACATTCACATTGTCATTGCTAAGATGGGCAGAGCCGTCGCTGTAACATGCAAATTTACACCATTTCTCAATTCACAGCTGCTTAGTTGTGTTGTTCGTTCACTGGTTTTACGTCACTTGAATTCCTGTTCGGCTGTATGATCAGCTGTGTCCAATTTGGTTTTATAGAAGCTACAGGGAGCTCAAAAAGAGGTTGTGAGACTGGTTCTTGGTGGCCCTCCAAGAAGAAATACCCTAGACTATCTGCTAATAGCTACTGTTTTTTAAAAGAATTAGTGATACTGTGGCTGTGCGCAGGATGCAGCTGCCTGGAGCGCATCAGCGCTCTTCATCCTCTCCACTCAAAAGAATTCCCGGAAAGTCCACATAATTAATGCAATATACGTAGAACCAGGATCTTGTTTCGGGCTCCCCCTGGGTGTGTAAGTTGAAGGCTTCCAGGGGAGCCTGTCAGCCTTTCGGATGAGCCGGGCTCCCCTCAGCGTCCTCATAATAGGAACCCTGTTTCAGAGCTTTTAACATCAAGAGACTTGTAATTATGGCTGATGTTTTCTTTTAGCAGGACTTTGGAATAAACCTCTTCATGTTGACAGGATGTGTGTGTTTTTAGGTCAGAACTGGGATTTGCTCAGAGTGGACTGTTGATCGTCTTAAATTTTAACTGTTTCTCATGTTCTGATTGAGCTGCCACGCTCCAGATGTTGCCCTTTTCTGCTCATCAGCAGCAATGTTGCTCATAATGATGACAGAAGCACCATTTCCCTTCCGTTTGAATTGTCTCTGACATTCTATGTACCTCTCGTTAACACAGTTCCAAACCTAAGATGTTAGCGATAATAAAAGCAGAATGTTTTAACCTTTTCATCAGTGAATCCTGACTTGATTTGAATTTCAAAGCATCAACGAGACGATTATTCCTTTGGGTGTGAACCTCTGTTCTCAGCAGACTGCACACATGAAGTCAGTTTCTTTTGGATTGAACGTTCCCAACAACAGGGAAGCTCAAAGAGGCCGAGCTCGGCTGCTCGCGATGAATGTTGTAGGAATAAAAGCTTAACAGCCATCGACTCGAACATCGCTGCTTTAAAAGAGACTCAAAGAGAGAAACAAATTCTGTAAGTTAAACATTTGTGTTTGAACTACAGAACAAAGCAAATTATGGAATAAATATTTGTTGTTTACCTTATTAAAAAAAAGATAGCCTCATGCTTTATTTGAATGTCCTGTTAGATGCTTAAATTTTATATATTTTTATTCTAAATTTTGACTCCTTTAATTGGGTCACAAATGGCATTTTGTGAAGTTGATGCTAATTTTAAGATGCTATATAGAAGATGTTGTGTTTTTCCCTTTAACAAGGAAAAACAGGGTCTGCAATTGTGCACCAGGTTGTGTCTTTTGTGTGAACTTTGTCATTTTAAGCTCTGTTTACATGCTCAAAAAGCCCAGAAAATAATGGGGAAGGCAAACGAGCTCCTCCATGCTTTGATGGCTTTCTCAAACATTTCATGCTCTGATAAAACCGCAGGAGTGCAGCTGAAGAGGAAAATCAAATGGCCTTGTTTGTTCAACTTAAAAAAACTTTTTTCTTACCAACTAAACTGCTTCGCGTGTGCCTCAGAAGTCCAGTTTCATCTGCTGTTGGTCCAAATGTGTCGTCAAAGTTGAAGCCTGAGACCAAAGCTGGCAGCAACTGTTAGGCGTGAAGGGAGAGTTGGCAGCTTGGGAGGTTTCTGACACATATCTGACAACAGCAGTGACCTTTTGAGATTTCACACACATATCTGGAAACACTTCGTCCCACCAGAGCTCTCTCGGCACGCTCCATCTTGATCTGGCAGGCTCTAAAGCTCTACAGGGAGCTCGGTGCAGAGGAAGAAGCTGGCAGGACACCAGGACTAGTCACTTTATGCCATTTCTCCACTCACTACTTGGTTCATGAATCCGATCAGGTTATTTTGCTAAATGTTTACCATGGCACTGATTTACTGACCATTATCCGTCAAAGCCTGCAAATGAAACGATACACGGATAGAGAATCTATAGTTTTTTAAAACTCATCCATTTACTCCATTTTAATATAACACATGTATAATGTACATGTTTTTTGTTATTCTAGAACAGGATAACTGTAACAAATAAATAAATAAAATTGACACTTGCCACCAGGAAAGGAATTCTCCAAGCCTGGACTTTTTCACACTTCAGTCACATTTAAATGTCTAGTTCAGTGAAAAGACAGATGTAGTTGGGTAGTAATCCAAGCATGGCCTTATAAATGAAAGTGTACCAATGTCCCAACCTCCGGCCATCCTACTTGAGAATACAATTCACAATGATGGGTCAGTGGTCTACAGTTGGTAATAAACCTCAGCGAGGCACGATAAACGGGGACAGAAAGAATCAAGAACAGCTTCTTCCCCAGGGCAATCATCGCTGCTAACAGCTCACAGAACTTGTGCAATATACAAGTCATCTTGTGCAATATACAGAAGTCAGTGCAATATACACGTCAGTGCAATATATTATGCCTTGGACGATATGTCATCTGTTTCCTTTGACGGTATCTCAACTCACGACTGCATTTCTTTTCTGCCATGACTTTATCTCTTCTTATTTATATTTATTACATAATTTTCTTTATTTTTCTCATGTTTATTACATTATTGTATTCGGCACCAAGGGAGTAGCACTCCAATTTCATTGTACTCTGTACAATGACAATAAAGGCTATTCATAAACCACATCAATCTTACCAAGACACTGTGCTGAGGCATTTAGATACAAAAGGTCTCCATAATCCAGAGTAGACAGAAATGTTGCAGTAACTAGTGTTTAATTGAGAACCACTGCTCTACGGGGTTCAGGTCAGGAGAGTTGGCAGGCCAATTGAGCACAGTAATACCGTGGTCAGTAAAGCATTTAGCAGTGGTTTTGGTACTGTGAGCAGGTGCCAGGTCGTGCTGAAAAATGAAATCTTCATCTCCATAAAGGTTTTCAGCAGATGGAAGCATGAAGTGCTCCAAAATCTCCTGATAGCTAGCTGCATTGACCCTGCCCTTGATAAAACACAGTGGACCAACACCAGCAGCTGACATGGCGCCCCAGACCATCACTGACTGTGGGTACTTGACACTGGACTTCAGGCATTTTGGCATTTCCCTCTGCCCAGTCTTCCCCCAGACTCTGGCACCTTGATTTCTGAATGACGTGCAAAATTTGCTTTCATCTGACAAAAGTACTTTGGACCACTGAGCAACAGTCCAGTGCTGCTTCTCTGTGGCCCAGGTCAGGCACTTCTGCTGCTGTTTCTGGTTCAAAAGTGGCTTGACCTGAGGAATGCGGCACCTGCAGCCCATGTCCTGCACACGCCTGTACACGGTGGCTCTGGATGTTTCTACTCCAGACTCAGTCCACTGCTTCCGCAGGTCCCCCAAGGTCTGGAATTGGTCCTTCTCCACAATCTTCCTCAGGGTCCGGTCACCTCTTCTCATTGTGCAGCGTTTCCTGCCACCCTTTGTCCTTCCCACAGACTTCCCACTGAGGTGCCTTGATACAGCACTCTGGGAACAGCCTATTCGTTCAGAAATTTCTTTCTGCGTCTTACCCTCTTGCTTGAGGGTGTCAATGATGGCCTTCTGGACAGCAGTCAGGTCGGCAGTCTTACCCATGATTGCAATTTTGAGTAATGAACCAGGCTGGGAGTTTTTAAAAGCCTCAGGAATCTTTTGCAGGTGTTTAGAGTGAATTAGTTGATTCAGACGTTTAGGTTAATAACTCGTTTAGAGAACCTTTTCATGGTATGCTAATTTTTTGAGGTAGGAATTTTGGGTTTTCATGAGCTGTATGCCAACATCATCAATATTGGACACAATAAAAGGCTTGAACTACTTCAGTTGTGTGTAATGAATCTAATATATATGAAAGTCTGATGTTTATCAGTACATTACAGACAGTAATGAACTTTTTGAGAAGGACCTGTACATTTTGTGAACAAAGCAGCAGAATAACAGTAACGAGGCTGTAGATTCGTGCCGGCTTCACACCGTCCAACATGAGAATGTCTGTTTTACCATAAAAAAATTATGAAAGCTGTTTTAGTTTATTATGTGTACATTATTTTCAGGGACACGATCTTTTATTCTGTGTTGGTGTGTTTTGTGATTTATTATCTGTGACAGGTGTTTAAAAAAATCAACTAAAACCAAGGCTCCACCCCCCTCAGACCTCTTCCTTCCCTCTATACAATATTCAGGTGCTTTTTGAGGTTATTCTCTACCTGTACTCGCTAGTGCACTCAGAATCCACTTGCCCGTGACGTGACCTTGCTTCTACATCGAAATGCACCTGTAAAGCCTTTTGCATGTATTAGTGTCAGGACAGAGAGCACTAGCCCATCTTGTTTTCCCTGTTTTGATCTAATATCACAGAATTTACGGCCTCAGATTTTTACCAGCCGTGGTTTTTAACTTGTGTGATTAACCTGCTCATCTGTCAGGCTATGACACATTTTATTGCCACGTCCTTTGTTACCCTGTGAGCTTGTTTACGTCTGCAGCCCTGCAGTGCTTTGTGAGGCGATTTAGAGCTGAGAGCAGAGCTCTGGAGGCATCCGGAAGAAACTGAGGCTGCTGTGAGCTAATTCTTCCCTCTGCACCAGTGCAGCCCTGTGTGAGCTCCAACCAGCAATGCAGCAAATGCTGCAAGACCCCCAGGTGTTGGCTGACTCTGCAATGACTAAAGGATGTTTGAATTTAATTTCAGTGTTTATTTTTATTGTGGCTGAGGCCAGTTTTTGCAGTTCCAAGAGAGTTCTTAACTTGTTTATTGTACCTTATAAGCAGATAAAACCGTCAGGTGGTTTCTTACGGTTGTTGTGAGAAAAGCAGAAAACTTTATTCATCGTAACTTTTAAATTTGCTCGTTTACTTCATAGTAGCGTCTCCTTTTAAACACAAATATTTCATCTTAAAATAAAGTCAGCTTTGTTTTGTGTTCTAGCTGTTTACACATACATTATATATGTATATATATATAGAGAGAGTATATATATATATATATATATATATATATATATATATATATATATATATATATATATATATATATATATAGAGTATATATATGTGTGTGTGTGTGTGTGTGTGTGTGTGTGTGTGTGTGTAAATCTGCCTGATTTGAGTTTTAATACAATAATATTATATACATTACTTATTAGCAGTGTTGCCAACTCAGCGACTTTGTTGCTGTTCCTAACGACCTTTTGACCCCCTCTCAACGACCTTTTTTTTCCCAAAAAGCGCCTAGCGACAAACCTAGCGACATTTCTCAGGACCCGTTGCTACTTTCTGTAGAACTTTCTTGTAGATTTTTCCCACAGATTAGCAACAAAGAAACCATTTGCACTCTGAACCGTTCTTCCGGGAGTAAGGAAAGAGAACGATAATCTGCACATGTGCATGAGGACTGACCAATCATAAACCGTTTTCAGTCGGGCTGATTCGCCGAAGACAAAGGTACAGCTGCAGAGAGACTGCCGATTTACGTCTGCTGCTGCTGCTGCAGGCTCACGCTTCTACTAGAGATGGCGCAGGAGTCAACCTGCGATCTCTGGTTCTGCAGCCGTCAGACACTGGCTTTTCCTGCATTTGGCAAATAAAGTCAACGGGAGTTTCAACCAACGTCCTGTTTACACACACAGCTCTGTGGCTCAACTGAATTTCCTTCAGTGACACAGGGATGGTTATACTATGAGACACCTGCTCCCTTTTGCTTGGTGCGCCGTTATTATCACGATTGAGAGAATACACAACAGAGGTGTAAAAAAAGATATATATATATATATATATATATATATATATATATATATATATATATATATATAAGATTAGTTATGAATATGTATTGTATATTTTTGTGATGGGGCAAGAAAAAAGTTATTCAATTCAAAATGTAAGTTCTGAGAGTGAGGAGAAAAAACGGCAAATAGTTGTAACTGTACAGCACACTTGTGTGCAGGCTGTTTTTTGTTGGGTTGACCTTCCTCTAGAGGAGACTCAATCTGTGGCATCGCAGGACCACCTCGTTCACTTGGACTGTCATCACTGCTCGTGGATGAGCTCTTCACATTTGGATGTGGGTTCTGTGTGCCATACTCTCCAAAGGGTGTGGCAGGAATTGATTTCAAGGATATCAAGGAAACTGGAACTTTTCATTCTTTTTTTTTTTTTTTTTGGTTATTGCTCGGATTAGGAGCACTTTATCAATACAGTGTGTCTGGCATATTGAAGCACTACTTTTGGTTAGTTAGGGACTGAAAACCTGTTTATTGTGTTTTTTGTTAACTCAATGCGCCGGTGCAAGTTTACAAGCTAGGGGCAATGCATATTGTGCTAAATACACATTTTTTTCCTAAAAAAATTGTGTGGCTGTGTTTCTTGTGGGTTGGAGGTTCTAAAGCTCTTGAGTAGAGCCACTACTGCCAATCTTCTTTTAAAGAACCTAATGATAGATGAATAAGAGATAAACAAGGAAAAGGTAGATTTCTTTGCGATTACCCGCAGCCATTTGGACCTATTCGATTCTGGGTGTGAACTGTTTTTGTGAGTTTTCCACATTTACTACGGTTAATCGTTAGAACACTCCGGTGCGGTGAAAGGCTGCGAGTTACGCGTGCATGACCATGTGTGTGTGCATGACCGTGCATGAGTGACCATGCCAGCGTGCATGACCGTGCATGAGTGACCATGCCAATGTGAGTGACCATGCCAGCATGAGTGACCGTGTGTGCATGCATGCAGCTCCCTGCGGTTCTCCCAATCATCCTACCAGCCGTCACAATCAAGCCACCCAGACAAAGAAAAGTTCCCTCAATCATCAACTCATTTTATATTTGCACCATTAAAATGATCATATGTTACAATTCCCACCTACTGGAGCCAATCACAGGTGGTTTTACTCAAACAAAAAGGAAAAGTCTCAGTTTAGTTGCTGCTCAGGTGTTTGTGAATGCTTCAAATCCTCGTGCTGGTTTGTTTCTGAGCTGAATTTCCATCCAAGCAGCTTCCCCTTTTGAATCCATTCAACCTCAGGTCGTCCGCACGCTTCTGCTACATTTGTGCTGCAGTGAGAGAAACAGGAGACTGATTAGAAGTTCATTCTTTTATGAAAAGAAGCCTCCAGCTGTGTGAACTTTAAATGCACAAAGGAGTTGGTAATTCATACAGAAAGAGAATAGTTTTAGATCAGTGTGTGATCTGGGAATGCTGTTTTCCTGAATGGAGGGTGCCTCTCAGGTGGCCTCCTCCGTCATACAGACCCTTTGTAAAATGTCAGAGATTCACGGCACCACGCCTTCAACGCTAACTCATTCTGAGCAGTGCCAGAGGCTGTTTAACTTAGTGTTTCCCTACAGAGGGAAGGAGGACGACAGATGTCCTCCATCCTTATCGTCACCTCCCATCAGAACATGCACGCCTAACTGACGGCACTACCAACACCTGTAGTGTCTAATCAAGAGGAGCTGCGTGACACAACCTTGTTTCCATAGTTTGACCTTTAAAGCTAACACTGCTGCTACAAGACGTTACGAAGAGAGATCAGGGAGAGGAGGTGGGTGATGATGGGAATGACTTTTGATGAGTCGGTTATTCAGCCAAACTCAGTTTGATGCTTCATCAAGACCCAACAGGGTGCCTTGGATGCCATCGCTCCTCATGCAAGCCTGTAATATGTAGGCATTTTTCTAATTCAAGTCCATTTAATAGTTCGGAAGAAACGGCTGGTGGAGTGCGATAAGTGTCTGCACAAAAGTGGCTCAGATGTTAAACAATGACCCGTCTTCTAAAGTCTGACCACTCCTCATCCGGTCTCTTGCATTCTCACTGCTAGAGGGAGTTGGTTCCAGAGACGAGGCGCACAGATTGAGAAAGCTCGTTCCCCTCGTGTCCTCACCTGAGCACTTGGGACCTGTAACAGGTGGTTGTCTACTGACTGAATAATTCAACCAGGTGTGTAGGGCTGAACCAACTGAGTCAAGTAAAGAGGCGCATAAAGATAGTGACAAAAACAAGAAGTAAAATTTTAAAGTGGATGCGGTAGCGCACCGGGAGCCAGTGCAGCTGGTTCAGAACAGGAGTGATGTGCTCCCTCCGTTCTTTGTCCGACAAAAGGCAGACTGCCGCATTCTGCACCAGCTGTAGGCGCACAACCGAGGAAGATGTAGATCCATAAAAAAGGGAATTCGCGTAATCCAAGCGAGAGATCACAAATGCATGGATCACTGTGTGCAGGTCACGTCTAGTCAGGATGGGCTTAATCTTTGATAGCCAGCGAAGCTGGAAGAAGCAGGATCTAACCACCTGGCTAATGTGAGAGTCATGCAGGCTGAACGTGAAAATAGTCTCCTACACCTATCTACTGCATAAGCTTCTAATAGAAAATAGACGTGAGTCTCTAGGATTAGAGAATCCTGACAGATCTACGTCACACTGTGAATTGATATTCATGGACTCACCCATCTTGACTCATGACGGAGAAGGCTGTTGTTGTTTTAATGTCTGAGAATCAGCAGCGAACATCTCAGCTTGTTTAAGCAACCATTAGCATTAGCAACGCCACCACACAGCAGAAGCTCCTCCAGGCTTGTGTTATTTGCAGAGATAAGACACCCATGTTGCAAGTCAGCGGTAGAGTTGTGTTGCATTAATTTCTATTAGAGACCACTGCAAAAGTATTGACTTAACAAGTGTTCCACTCTAACAAAAATCACTAAATGCTTCACACCTTGAGTAGCGCACCATGTCAAAAAGGATGCCAGTTCTTAGAACCATGTTTAAATAATTTAGGTCCTAATAAAAGTCTTGGTTTCAATTCTGTAAAAAATACCAGCTGTAAAAAGATAGAAAAAAACAGCCAGGGACCAGTATTTTTTTTTTTTTTTGTTGCTTGTTTGTTTTTTAGACTGTTTTGAAAAGCTGGAGGTCCAGTACTGAAAGGGTTGCAGGATCGATCCCAGCTCTCTCTAGGGAATTCTGCTGCTGTGTCCTTGGGCATTTCACCCTCCTAGCCAGCTGGTGGTGGTCGGAGGCGCTATGCAAGTGCAGGTCACATCATTCATTCATCAGAGAGCCAGGCCAAAAGGCATTTCAAAGCATTAAAGCTGCTATAGCAAATCTACAGAACAAGCTCGGTTGTGAGCACAAACACGGCCACGGAACACTCGGGTATCTTCCCTGAGACGCTTCTGCTGGAACCAGAAACCTGCATTGCCGGAGGAAACGAGATAGCGCTAAACACCAGTCGCAGTTTTCTAGGTCCAAACATCTTTTTTAATCTGTGGCTTCAAATGGTGTTTTTCTTTTTGGGACTCTGGTAGTTTGTCTTAAAGTTGAAGCGGTAGCAGCCGGCTGTTTCTCCTTCTCTGATATTACTGAGCAGAGAACCTCTCACACCAGTGGTGTTCTGCTGCTGAATGCATTAGAATGAAATGAATGGCGGATACAAGGAAGTGCTGCGGTTTGGTGAGATCGAAAACCAGATGGTCCAAAAGTTGCTTTTGTTCAAAACCTGTTATAGGGGTTTTAGATGAATGCGATAGAACCACTTTATTAATGTTTTCTTTTCTTTTTTTTATCTCCACAATATATTTATAGCTATATTATGTTAGAATGTTAAGAGGCATTAAAATGTTTTAAGCTAATTAGTTTAGCAGATTTGCTGTTGGAGCTTTAAGTGAAATATTCATGCGCATGACAGTCAAAACCACCGAGAAGCTGGTTTGAATTCAAATGTACAGAAATCTATCAAATGCATCGATTCTTGCTTGTATCCATTCAAACTGGTCCAGGGTGGACTAGATCACCCATTATCATGTTGCAATCTCTCGCTCTCTCATTGCATGCATTTTGGTATTAACAAACCGTTTAGCTTGCATGATGTGTAAAACCCTGAAGATCTATAATCCATAATGTTGTATAGGAGTAATAAAGCAGCTATGTGATCACCGTGCTGCCTGTTTGGGCTCATCACACTAGTAAATGTTAATGTGTGGTAATAACAGGCCTACTGTACATCAGAGGCTCCCTTGTAGATGGGAGCTGTAAAATATCCATTCATTTGGCTTTCTCACTGGTGTTCCATGCAGTTATGTTTTTAATTGTTCTCTTTTATATATATTTTTTATGTTTTCTTGCATTTAAAGTGGTTTTATTTATTTATTTATTTATTTATTTTTTAATCAGTGGTAGAAGTAGCCAAGGTTCTGGTCAGTGGGTTCAGAATCCCCCTGGGATTATCGATGGCTCTCCAGTTTTGACCACTGTTAAAATAAGCTGTTAAAATGTAACCAATAATATTAGTGGAACAATTAGCACTGAGTTTATTTAGGTAAGTTTTAACCACAACTTCAAGTAAATCTTACCTAAATTACTCATCTAAAAAATACTTGAAAAAAATAAGTTAAACACTCTTATTGCATAATATTTAATGTAAAATATTATAAATAACTGTAAATAAATAGTTAAATAATAGTTACATTGTAAACAATGTATTTACTTGTAATTGAATCAAATAATCAATTAAAGATTAATTCATTTAATCAAAAACATGTAAATTAATTAGTTAAAGTCAAACTGTCTTTCACCTGGCAGATCAGTCCTGCAACCTTCTGCCTACAGCACCACCTGCTCTACCTTCTGAGCTATACCGCTGCATGAGTCAACAGGTGTATAAATAAGAGTTTATTCAGCCAAAACAAATATGAATCTAGCGTGTTTTTGTTTAACAAAAGTTGAACTTAACTTGCATTCTTCGCTCTCGTCCGCCAACTGTGAGAGCAGCGGGGGGGGGGATCCTTCAGTGTAATGGAAGTGTGACGTGAGAACGTGTGAAGAGGGTCAAATGCGTGAGGGTTGGCAGCCCGGTGTTGGAAAGCCAATATAGCACGGAACTGTAAACTGATACTCTGGCCAACTGGTACAGTTGTTCAGTCTGTTAATTAAATACATTTGGTGATCCAGCAGTGCTGATCTAGTATTTTTGGGTAAACACTACTCATTATAATTGGGTTTTATTAGTAAATTAGATAAAATAAGTAGAATTAACTCAGTTTTCTTTACTTCCGTCTTATTAGTTAGTCACATTTTAGATTAGCGATGAGCCAGATACACGTTAAGAAAAATTCAGTTTAACCAAATTAAAATAAAAAAATATACATAAAGTTGTGTCTGGTTCCAGCATTTCATATTTCCTAGTTCCTACTGCATGAGTTCAGATGTATTAATCCATGCACTTAAATATTAATGTTCTGATTTTATTGAAACACTTGTTCTGTAATAGTTCCTTTACTATTGCGATCAAAAAGATTTCATCTCAATTCTGAGGCTGCTCTGTAAATAGTTTTCAAATAAACAATATACATAGCAACTTCTGATCATTCCACATCAATTTCAGACTTAAAATAATATATTGATGTAAACCACACCCACTTCCGGTTAAGCCACGCCCACTTCCGGGTTATACCAAGCCCACTCCGAGTACAGATGCAGATAATTTAGATGGTTGAACAGATACAGATAGTGGTGTACTCGCTCATCCCTATTTTAGATTATTTAACTGGGTAGTTTTTAATCCTCCTGTGTATGACATAGTGCTGAACTAATTTTTCTGGTTGAAATCATTACAACTGGGTTCTGATAGGTAATTAAATAAAATAGGTATTCCGGTTAGAATCAAATAATTTTTTTACTCTTTAGCTAATATATTTAGTTACATTATAGATGGTTTTATTTGGTGATGTAGCTTTCCAAATAATCCGTTTTTTCAGTGGACCTAAACACTTTGCATACAAATCCTGAGAGGAAAAGGAAATGTCGAGGGGTGGAGAGAGTACAAATCATATCTGCTGCATTTCCTGGATTATAACTCAGACTGTGCAGGATTTTCCTTTTATATAATCCAGCTGTGCCAGAAGTGTGGCTCATTTAGAAATTCCTCAGTGGTTCTGTTGTGCTTAGCTGAAAAAGCATTTGTTTCACCAGATTACACAAACCTCTTAATTACAGCGAGAGTGAAAGCTCAGACGGCGTCCTCGTTTGTTGCACCAGTGTGTTTTGTTAGCCAGGGATCTTACAAGTGTTATCTGCATGGACAGGGATTGAATCATCAACGCTCCGAAGCTTGTCCTCCCTGCCTGCAGCAAATCCCTCCACTTGTTTGATGAATTTTCCAAATGTGGCATGTCGCTCACACCAGACCGCGCCGTTCCTCGCTTGGTTATCTGCCCATCTAAGATGACACGTTCTTATCCGAGAACAGGGCTCCTTCTGTGGTTTTCAGCTCTGCTTGTTCCGTATTGTCTTCTGTAATCCCATCCTATCCAGCATGTTTGTTCACCAAAGACCTCTCATTTAAACTTATAAAACACTCGACCTTCTATCATTTTTAAACATTCTGGATATTTTCCCATTAGTGTCTTTATTTTTTGCCCATTTTGGTGTTTCATGTAAAAGAAAAGACCACACAGCTGATCCTTAAAGGTGCAATTTGTAATGGAATACTGATCCCGCAGTGGGGAAATGCACTTGTTACAGCAGCACCAACACTTAAGAGAATAATTTGAAGATAAATAATTTTACATCTAGGATGTCTTAGAAGGAGCTGTCCGTGGTCTTCACAGTGGAATGCAGTGGGTGGGAGGGGTATTTTTAAGATGGGGGTCATCTTCCTCAGCATGCTCCGTTCACACGTCTCCTCGAGTGTATCCAGTGGGCAGCTCAGAACCGAACTAGCTTTGTTAACTCATTTGCTGCCAGCCTTTTTCAACGTTTTTACTGTTTTTTTAAAGAGTCACAGAACGTTGCGCTCTAGGATGATGTCGACGCCAAAACTAACAGAGCAAAGAGGAGACTCGCCTCTTACATCAGGAAACACCGGCGTGTTTCAAGCGTTATCCGTTCTTTCATAATCCGTTGTCGAATTGTGATCGGCAGAAGCTTTTGCGGTTCACGCCTCACTTTTTTTTACAGCAGCGGTCCAAAATGATCTCCTAACACATGGATTTTCTGCTTCCTGATCATGTGACGGATGAAGATCGGCTTTATAGCTAGGATGTTTGTTCTCACGGTGCGGGGGCTCGTTCCGACGCCCACACAGTAAAAAAATGCAAATGACGACTTTAGTCGTCATTGGCAGTGAATGAGTTAACTAGCTTGTTCAGTCTCATCCTGTCTCGGTCAGAGCTGCCTGCACCCCAACAGACCACAGCAGAGCGGATAACAGAGCCTACCACAGAGTGATGAAAGGATTTCAGCAGCTAGGAATTAACTCCGAAGGACCTCAGTCTTCTCAGGAGGGAGAGGCGGCTTTGGCCTTTCTTATACAGAGCATCTGTGTTGTGGGACCAGTTCAGTTTGCTGTTGAGGTGACCACCCAGGTACTTAAAGGTATCCATCACCTCAATGTCTGCTCCCTGGATGTTCACTGGTGAGTGAGAAGGAGTGTTTCTCTGGAAGTCATTCACCATTTTCGTTGTTGTACTGGTGTTCAAGCTGATGTAAGAATTCTGTAATGAAATAATCACAAAACAGTCTAACGTCGCAATCTTGTTGGAAGGAAGGTTATACTGAAACATGTCATTTTCATCCGGATGGAGAAGTTGTCAGTTTTTCTCATTAAAAAAAAATAAAAACGAAAGCAGGACGCTGCTGCTGTTTACACTCTTGAGAATTTGTGAGGTTGTCGAGTTTGCACCGAGCTAACGCTGCAATGCTGGCATTTGTATTTCAACACCTACAGGCAAAAATCTTCAGAGTTGTTTAAAGAGCTGAATCCAGTAAACCAGAGCAACCCAGAAGTTATTCCTTGTACCCCTAAGAAGCCACGACATCCTTTTGTTTTATTCTAACATTGGTTGAAGCAGACTACAGGCTAATGTTGAGCTAACAATGCTAACGATCAGTTAGAGGCAAATAGTATGTGCTAAAAATATCTCAAGCTACCTTTTCAATAGCCAATAACTCAATATTACCCCCAAATTCCACTACCTCCGCTCCGCTCCGCTCCGCTCCGGTCCGCCCCCGCCTTCCGCAGCCGCTCGCTTCCGAACTCAATTTTTTACTGGTAACCGCTCTACAACGGCTCCGCTCCGGTGCGGAGACCTGAGGGGGGCAAACAAGCATGCGTGGGATTTTCGAGATCTTGCGATACAGTCCGAGCAATAAACGCGGAAGTTAGATCCAAACACCCGTTGTGCGGGAGAAGCATCGGAAATGAGCTGTTTAATCTGCCCATCATTTGTGTTGAGAGATCAGCAGTGTTTGGATCAACAAAGTGTGACTACTTTGATAGTGGCAACTGTATTTATGGCTTATTTTTGTGCATTTAAACTTCAGCCGCCATTGATAGTTGTTAAAAGTTGTTAAACCTGTGCATATGAAACAAAAAACGCCTTTTGTTTAGCGATTTATTGTGAAAAACGGAAGATGTGCTTGCTCCTTTTCCTGTTGGGCCGTTGTGATTTCTGTCCATTTACTGCGGAGGTGCTCCGGCGTCCGGCAAAAATAGGATCGATTCTATTTTTGCCGGACGTCGGAACAGAGGGCGCCGCACGGCGCCGCACTGCCGGAGCACGGCCGCAGTAGTGGAATTGCTCTGATTGACTAGAACGGGACCGATTTTGCTCCGGCGTCCGTGTCGGAGCGGAGCGCAGCGGAGCGGAGGTAGTGGAATTTGGGGGTTACAGTGAAATGTGTGTGTGAAGTGAATGACTTCATTGTGAATTTTTACTTTCTTTAATGAGACATTCAGAACTATAACCGCAAGCTAACAGCAGGATGGTAAACAACCACACTTCATGTAACGTCAGAGATAAACTACCATAATTTGCGTAATGAGTGCTCTCTATCATAAAACACCCAAATGAGGTAACATCAGATTTAACAATGTATTTATCTACTTACCAACTCTCTGTGTTTGACTCGTTTTACCCGTTATGTAAAATATTTTGTTGCTGATTCGTAACCGGTAACAGCCATGAAACTCACGGAATAGGGGAGGGTAATATTTTTGCTTAAAAATGGACCGCAGTAACCACATTTGACCACACGATGTCATCCCTACAAATTGCACCTTTAATATCTGGTGAAAAATGTGTTTGCTTCATTATTTAAAAACTAACTAGGGCAAACCAAATTGCAGCTTTTAGAGAGAAAATGGGACATTTACTTCTGTTATGATGGTGATCAAAGGTAGCAGGTTTTGGACCAATGTGTCTCCTGCAGAGCCAAAATTTGCAAACACACTATAGCTATTATCGGAGGAGATGAATGCTGGTTAATCTTTTATTTTGTCAGAGTTCTGCATTCAGGTACAGAAGAAAAAACATAGTCTGTAATTTACTCAGTTGCAGAAACCAAAATTTATAAAAACAAAAATAAAAAGTGTTCATGTGTTGTTCATGAACCCCTAAAACTAAAAACTACAAAGTTGTGACTACGTTTGAATCACTTTGACAGTAACTGGTGGCAGCCTGTTTGCGAAACAACAATATTAATAAATTAAATTCTGTTAAAAGAGGCTGTTTTTCAGTCATGTGAATCATCTCTGGAATAGGCAGCCACAGACAGCTGATGGTTGGTAGCTGGAACAGGAGGGACTATTTGACTATTTTTCTCTTGGTGTGTAATAAATGATGGATGGTGTGACATTTGAGGGTACGCTTGTTTGCGTGTTTCGCAGAGATATGCAACAAGAATGACTTCTGTTTTTGGGACCAAATGAGAAGAGCGTTAAAGGACATTACACATGGAACATTCTCGTTGGCTAATAAAACACATATCCCTCCCCCTGCCTACCCCTGACCTTTCTAACACAGATGCTGCAGCTCTAAACAGTCCTGGAGCTTAAATTTATCACCATGTGTTGGAGAAGTGAAAGATGTGTCTGCTTCATGCCCTCAAATGAGATCTTTTTCTGCTTCCAACAAGTTAGACATTTTATTTTAATTTTGCTATTAAGGTTTTGCTGCACAGTTGACATTTTCTTGCCAACATATTTGGATTGGGGCATCCTCTTCTCAATCACGCATTTTCAGCATAAGGGCAATTGGTTGTTTGTGGAGAGAAGCAAATGCTGTTTAATGCCTGGTTCCTGCTGCAGCAATAGAGATTTGCATGATCACATTCATGTAAATCTCTATATAAAATGGCTTTGATGCTCATTAATCATTCAGTATTTTTAAGCTTTTAATTCCACTTAAACAGAAGAGTTGAAAAGTGTTGTCATGAATGTAAACTGGATCTATTAAACCTAAAATGGTTCTTTGAACCAGGCTGTAAACATGTTTATTTCTGCTGTGAAATTGGCATTTTTGACATGGGAATCGATGAGGATTTGTCCTCATCTGCTGCGAGCCCCTAGTGGATGAGGGTGGAACTGCATAGTTTGTGTTGGCTTCAGGTAAGCCCCCTCGGGCTGAGCATGAAAATAGTCTCCTACTCCAGTGTTTCCTAACCCTGGTCCTCAAGGCACACTGTCGTGATTGTTTTCCGTGTTGCTCTTTTAAACACCAGTGTTCCCCTGCTGCCACACACATGACTTAAATGAATGAGTGATTAACAGACATCTGCAGCACATGATGTCCTCCAGAGTAGCCATTGTATATCAGGTGTGCTGAAGCAGAGACATGGAAAACATGCAGGTAGGTGTACCCTGAGGGCCAGGGTTGGGAAACGGTCTCCTACACCTATCTCCTGCAATAGATTCTGATAGAAACTAGATGGTGAAACTCTAGGATTAGAAAATCCTGAAAGATCTACATCACACTGTCACTTATCATTCATGGACTCACCCATCTTGACTCACGACAATGAAATATGTTTTTAGTTTAGGGTCTAGAGGACAGCAGAGAACATCTTGACTAGCAGACTCAAACTGTTAGCATTAGCAACTCCACCACACAGCAGAACTCCTCCTAGGCACGTGTTATTGATTGAGATATAGCATCATTATGGGAAAGCAAACAGAGTCAGTGGCTTCAAATCCTGCAACAACAGCAGAAAAGCAAATAAGAAGCTCAACTCTGATCTGGCTAACTTCTACTTCCTGAAACAGTCGCACCGGAGCTTTTTTTCCCCCTAGAGAATTACTTAGAAAGCATTTTTTCCCCCTTTCGTTTATTTCCTTCAAAACAAAAACAAATGAAACATACAAACAATAAGAAATACATAACAAAAAATCTAATTTGAATGAAAAGAAGCAGAAGGAAGAAAAACATCTTATAATTTCTGCCCCCTTTTCCAGAAGAAATAATCAATTTAAATACAATTTCCATTTGTCAGACACACACAGAGATTCATTTAAAACATTTTCCTGTTCTAAATTCCAGTGCGATCATGGTCATTGATTGAATTTACATTTTCATAGTTATTTAGTACACTCAATTTGGTACATTTTTTGAATTTATGAAAAGACAGAGCTTTTTTTAATTCCCCTTTTAAGGTTATTCCATAATTTAACACCATTTACAGATATATTCCATTCCTTAATTTTAGTTCTAAATCTAGGTTTTGTAAACACATCAGTTTCTTTCAGCATGTAATTACTAGTTCTCTTTTCAAATATCCCCTGAATGTTTGTTGGCAGAGTACCTAAATTGGCTTTATACATGGTTTGTGAGATTTTCCAGTCTTTTAAATCATGACATTTCAGTAATTTATATTTAATAAACAATGGGTTCGATGGATCTCTTCAGCCACTATAACTGATGATTCTCAGAGCTTTCTGTAAAATAAATAAGGGTTGTGTATAGCTTTTGTATGTTGCTCCCCAGATTTCTACACTATAAGTCAAGTATGGAACAACCAGTGAATTGTACAATGCCAACAAACCAGAATTAGTCAGTAAAAACTTGACTCTATGTAATACTCCTAAGGATTTGGCTATTTTACCTTTCATGTAACTAATGTGGGATTTCCATGTCAAGTCTTCATCAATAAGAACTCCAAGACGTTTAGTTTCTTTTGCTCTTTGAATTTCAATCCCATCTATTTCCAATGACACATCGCTGTTCTTTTTATCATTAAACAGTATAAAATTTGTTTTATTAAGATTCAGTGTCAATCTATTTGTATCAAAACAGTTTTTAATTTTAATCGGTTCATCATTTATCACTTTAGCCACCTCCTCAATATTTGATCCTTGTCATGAGATGAAGGAGCTATTCCTCCGAGGTTATTCAGTCTTAACCACAGTTCCCTTTGACACAGCGCCAGGGTGTTTACTTTCCAGCAATGAAGACAGAAGATGAAGACTCTTTTCTTTTATTAAAATCAAAGAACTCTATTTTCAATAAAGCTAATCAAAACAACTTAGTCAATAAAACAATGTGACCGATCTGTGAAATCACAATATTATGATTAATATGTTTTTAATAAGTAAATGACTTATTCTAGTCACTAGACACGCTGATACACTAAGGTAAATAATCACATGACACATTGCTGTTGCTGATCCAATCAGAACCTTCCTAGTATGAAGTCTCTGTGGTGTTTATTAAATCTGTCAGCTTTGATTCGTCCAGAATCAAAAACATACAGATTAATAAAACAGTTCCAACGCCATCTTAAGTTCAGTTCTCAAGATCTCGTCTCAAGATCCCCTGAAGTTCACCACGTGTTAAGTGAAATATGGACAGGCCATCTGTACTTTACTTTCTAAGCTGAGAACATTTCAAGCTGGGAAAATTCCGTTGTTACCAATCAAGCAACGGTTCCTTCAGAATAAAAGCTGAACTCGCTGACCCAAGGAGGGTCTCTTTTTGACGCTGTGAAACACCTGTCGCTGTTCACCAGGAGACAATCCAAGGACTAGTTTGTCGTGCTGTGACGCTGTACCATTGGCTCCAGTACCGGAAGGAAGGTCCGAGGACCTGGCATTCTGGATCCATCCTAGAGGTCTCACTGAGGGTATGTGGATGCGACAGAATGACGTCTCATGTGTTTATGACCACGAGTCTCAAACTCTGATCAGTTAGGAGCAAAACTGCTCCTAACTGCATGGTGGCGCAATGGTTAGCACTGTTGCCTCGCAGCACGAAGGTAGCAGGTTCGAAACTCGGCTCGGCTGCGGCCTTTCTGCGTGGAGTTGCGTGTTCTCCCCATGCATGCGTGGGTTTCCTCCGGGTACTCCGGTTTCCCCCACAGATCACAACATGCCCTATAGGTTATAAATTGTATGTCGCTTTGGATAAAAGCGTCTGCTAAATAAATAAACATAAAACACTCAGACTTCGCTTCTCCGGATGAGGAGGTTCTGAATTTAACATCATTCATACACACCATTCACCTCACTCTTCATTCCAACAGAACATCCATCATTAGAGAGTTAGTCTCATTAAATAGTTTTAAATTATTTAGTAATAAATTTACTTAAACGTTGAAAGTCTCTCTCTCTTCTCTTGTCTCTCAGTTCATGCAAAGTGTTATTTTAAAGTCCCTGTAATAAAAAGATCCAATCTTCTGATTTAAATAACCCTTAAATAAAACGGTGTTGTATCATCTGCAAATAGGATGGTACTGAGTGTCTTAGATACATTCATTCCTACTAGAGACCACTGCACATGTATTTAAAATGTCAGTAAATTTGGCCTCTAAGGAAAATAGAGGACATGAACAAACGTCACAATGATTTTTCTGAACGTGTTTTTTGGGGAAACTAAAAGTTCTTGTCTTCACATCAGCCCTGGGCTCTGAGGCCTAGTCCACACGTAGCCGGGTTTTTAAAAAAGTGAATATCCGCCCCTCCAAAAACTTGCATCCACACCACCTCGTTTAAAAAACTCTGTCCACACGTACCTGGATAAATACGTTGTTAAGGACATGCCAGACCTGTAGGTGGCAGTACTTCCCCCGTTCTTAACCTCGTCCTTCGTCTGTGGTCTTCCGCAAGGAGCAGTAATTCTGCTTGCAAAAACAAACAAGCAGAAAGCGCTTGGACAATTGATAAAGCGAGCGCAGCTCTGAGGGCATCCATGATGCCGGCTAGTGTAAACACAGGTCGCACACGTGATGTCAGCATTTTTTTGTCGCGGAAAGTGACGCTGCGGACCTTAAAACTCCGGTTTTGTCTGTCCACACGCAGACACCCAAAATGGAGAAAACGCAGATCTTCACTTTGGCCGGAGTTTTTAAAAAGATCCGTTTTCGTGTAGATGACAGGCCAAAACGTAGAAAAAAATCTACGTTTTGGCACGTGTGGACAGGGCCTGAATCTGTGCAGATTCCTCTTGGATTCAAGCTCTTTGAAGCTGTGGCAGTCTTCTCTTAACAAAATAAAAGGATAGGTGATTGCTGCAATTAGCAATTTATTCACTTTTGGCTCTCGCAGTCTTGGCAGCCGAGTGGCACAGAGTAGTGTCACCAAGATGAAAGGCAAGCATGCTGCTGAAAGCATGTTGTTAAATGTGTTCCCCCTCCTTTCAGTCGCCCGAGTGCTACCAGGAGGAAAAAGATCACCTCCTTAATATTTAACGCTGTGGAAACGACCCCGCTGCCAAGTGGGAGCTCGGGCTGTAGCTCAGGGTCTCTGTTGCTCCTGAGTGTCCAGAACAGAGTCTCTGTGACCCATCCATCATCATCATCATCATCATCATCAGGATGAAGGTTGAAGATGAGCCAGGCAGCTTTCAGTAGAGCTGAAAGCTTTTGTTTGCATCTAAATCCTCATGTTTTAAATGGAATCATCTCATAGAGCAGATTGTTTGGTCTGGTAGGGCTGATCACATTGTTGTCGCTAGAATTAATGCATCCATCATCTGTGGTGGCTCTGAACCGGAGTTTGTGATCTTTGTTTTTTTATTTTCTTTCAACGTAAACATCAAGATTAAGAGTTAAGTGGAGAGGTTAATCATCTGCATCGAGTTGGCAGATTATAAACTGAAGACAATGGGTTTAATTTGTATTTATAATCTTGGAAGTGGAATTTTTTTCATAGGGTTGTAGTCGGTCTGCCATAAGAGGGAGGACTCATGGCCCAGTTGTGATGGAGTTTGTGAGAAGGTGCGGCTGCCGCTCCGCCCAGTTGAGAAACCTCTTTGGCCCAGATTAACCAGATTAGCTGTGGTTTAGAGACTCTGTCCTCGAGGACAAGACAAAAGATGGAACTGAAGGATCCGGAGCTCCAGATGTTCTGCAGGATCAGTGATCAGATTAGAGATCTATGGATGTGCGAAAAGGTGACAAGACGTTGGTGTAAGGGTAGAAGATGCTGAAGGTGGTACTAAATGGAGGCAGATGATTGGCTGTGGAGACTCCCGAAGGGACAAACCCAAAGAGAGAGAATAATACACTCACCTAAAGGATTATTAGGAACACCATGCTAATACGGTGTTTGACCCCCTTTCGCCTTCAGAACTGCCTTAATTCTACGAGGCGTTGATTCAACAAGGTGCTGAAAGCATTCTTTAGAAATGTTGGCCCATATGGACAGGATAGCATCTTGCAGTTGATGGAGATGTGTGGGATGCACATCCAGGGCACGAAGCTCCCGTTCCACCACATCCCAAAGATGCTCTATCGGGTTGAGATCTGGTGACTGTGGGGGCCGTTGTAGTACAGCGAACTCATCGTCATGTTCAAGAAACCAGTTTGAAATGATTGGAGCTTTATGACATGGTGCATTATCCTGCTGGAAGTAGCCATCAGAGGATCCAATCCAATCCAATCCAATTTTATTTATAAAGCGCATTCACAAGGCATTACAACCAAACAAGGCGCTGTACACTAAAAATGTTGGTTAATTAAACAGGCGGTATATAAACATGTCGAACACAGATAAAAGATAAAAAGGAAATACAAGAAAATTCCCAAAAATAACAGCTAAAAATCATTAAGACACAGGGTGAAGTAAAAATAGGAAAAAAAAACATTTTACAAAGAACCTCAATAATACGGAAGTCGATAATTGTGGAGTCAGTTTATAAACAGTGCAGATGTCAGTGAGGTTCATAATTATGTTGTATACGCTAGGTTGACGTAGTGAGTTTTCAGGCGTGATTTAAAAATGCTAGCTGTTGGTGCTAGCCTCACTAGCAGTGGTAATGCGTTCCACAGCTTCGGTGCACAGACAGAGAAAGCCCTCTCTCCACGGCTTTTTAAACGTGCATTGGGAACAGCTAGGAGGAGCTTATCTTCAGACCTGAGAGCACGCGGCGGGTTGTAGTAATGGACAAGTTCACACAGATATGGAGGAGCTTGATGGTTCAAGGATTTGTAAGTGAGAAGCATAATTTTGAAGTTTATCCTGAACTGTACGGGCAACCAGTGGAGAGATTTCAGAATTGGAGAAATGTGTTGTCTTCTGTCAGCTCCAGTCAGCAACCTAGCTGCTGAATTCTGGACCAGCTGAAGTCTAGAGAGAGCTGCTTTACTGATGCCATATAAGCAGGAGTTGGAGTAATCCAGCCTTGAGGTGATAAAAGTGTGGACCACCGATTTCAGAAGACGGACACTCAGGATGTGCTTGGATGGGTACATGGTGGTCATGAAGGTATGGACATGGTCAGAAACAATGCTCAGGTAGCCTGTGGCATTTAAACCATGCCCAATGGCACTAAGAGGCCTAAAGTGTGCCAAGAAAACATCCCTCACATCATTACACCACCACCACCAGCAGCCTGCATGATGGATCCATGTTCTCATTCTGTTCACGCCAAATTCTGACTCTACCATTTGAATGTCTCAACAGAAGTCGAGACTCATCAGAACAGGCAACATTGCTCCAGTCTTCAACTGTCCAGTTTTGGTGAGCTGGTGCAAATTGTAGCCTCTTTTTCCTCTTTGTAGTAGAGATGAGTGGTACCCGGTGGGGTCTTCTGCTGTTGTAGCCCGTCCGCCACAAGGTTGTGCGTGTTGTGGCTTCACAGATGCTTTGCCGCGTTCCTCGGTTGTAACGAGTGGTTATTTGAGTCAAAGTTGCTCTTCTATCAGCTTGAATTAGTCGGCCCATTCTCCTCTGACTTCTAGCATCAACAAGGCGTTTTCGCCCACAGGACTACCGCATACAGGATGTATTCCATTTTCACACCATTCTTTTCAAACCCCAGAAATGGTTGTGGGTGAAAATCCCAGTAACTGAGCAGACCGGCCCGTCTGGCACCGACGATCATGCCACGTTCAAAATGGCTTCAATCACCTTTCTTTCCCATTCTGTCATTCAGTTTGGAGTTCAGGAGATGGTCTTGACCAGAACCACACCCCTAAATGCATTGAAGCAACTGCCATGTGATTGGTTGTTTAGATACGTGCATTAAGGAGAAGTTGAAAAGGTGTTCCTAATAATCCTTTAGGTGAGTGTGTGTGACCTACGCACTTTTTAAATACCTGACCTACTCAAAATGTATAAAAATGGCTGAAAAGTATTTAAGCTTTTAACCTTTTCAGAAAAATCTCTGCCATAAGATTCAATAATGGCTTTCGAAAACATACAGAAAGGTTTTTGTCTTTTTTTACGCGTGCATGCCAGTGGTAAAAATATAGTAAATGCATGGGTGGGAATGGTCACCCATTACTGGTAGAAAAGACCACTAAAAAAATGTATGTTTATGCACAGTTTAGACGTGTTATGTAAAGGTAATATGCTTTAGGATGATGTAAGTAATTCCTCAGCAGGGCCATTAAACAGCTCCGTGATCAGATAGATATTTATTTAGTCCATTTTAGATGTTTAACTGGGATGTATGCAATGTTAGCGTTGATAGCTGCATGCTCATCTCATTGTTTATTTATAACAACACCCCCCCCCCCCCCCCCCCCGGTCTCAGACCATAAATAAACCACTCTGTTAAATATTAAAGCTACTGTAAAACCTTTCTGATGCTCATCTAATATTTTAAAGCACAAATGGAAAACAAATGCTTCGTCCTTTACTCTGATTCCGCGTTCGAAGCTCGACTGCAGGAAACGAATCACCATCGCCCCACGGATGAGCCGCTTTCTGCCCTTCTCTCCATGAATCGGCATCCAGTCAGTCAATCCAGCTTGTCTCCGTCTCTCCTGAGAGGGATGAACAGTTGGCAGGGTTTGTTTTTAGCTCGTAACTTTCCCGCGGAGGCACATCTCCATTTAGGAATAAAAAAATAAACGTATCTGCTGCTGTAACCTATGCCAGCAGTCGCCCACTCCAGAGAGGAAACGCTGTCCTCCGATTCATTCACACACACACATACACACACGCGCGCGCATTACCTGGCAGAGTGCAGAGCTCGGCACTTTGCACAGGTAATGAGAAGTGGGGGAAAAGACAAGTGGGGGGTGGCGGTGGTCCAGCGACTCCTGGGAACACGGTGCCAGAAAGATGTCGGAGCAAAACATCGGCTCATTTAAGTAGATTTTTATGCGTCTCCGCTTTTTGAATGACCTATAAAGTAAACTTGAAGGAAATCCGCAGCCACCCTTACAGTTAAAAGGCTCTGATTCTGGTTCTGACGGGCTGATACAGTTGTCTGGTTCTCCTGCAGATCTGATTCAGTTCAATTCGATTTAAAGTAAATATTTTATTATATTGAAAATAAGGATTCTGGAACAAAAAAAAAATTCTGTTCAATTTTTTGTGCTCACAGCAAAAAATGCATAAATCACTCATCATAAATGTAGAAGAAGAACAAAGTATCATTTCTATAGCGCCTCTCAAGATAAAAATCATGAGGTGCTTCACAAAAACAAAAAAAATGTAAAAATATAAAAAAGAATTTAGAAAATGTTTAAAAATATATTTTAAATTAGCAAAAATAGACAATTGTGATTAAAAAATGTTAAGAAAGAGAGAGAGTGAACAGGAAAGAGGGAAATCAGTGGATCCTGAGGAAGGTGGAATAGGTGGGGAGAGCAGAATAAGAGAGAGGTGAAGAAGGTCATACAAAAGCCAGCTTGAACAAGTGAGTCTTCAGCTGCTTTTTAAAGGAGACCACTGAGTCCACTGATCTCAGGCTCAGGGGGAGAGAGTTCCAGAGTCTGGGGGCCACAGCAGCAAATTATCTGTCACCTTTGACCTTTAGCCTGGTGCTGCACAACCAGTAGGCTTTGATCACTGGACCTCAGGGACCTGCTGGAGGTGTAGGAACTAAGAAGATCACCAATGTAAGATGGTGCTTGTCCATGTAAGGCCCTACAGACCAGAACCAGGATCTAGAAATGAACCCTGAAGTTGACTGGCAGCCAGTGACGCTGGAGGAGAAGCGGGGTGATGTGGGTGTGTTTGGATGTAAAAGCTTCTTATCCTGGTTTTTATTCAAATAAAACCACATTTTTTTCTGGAAACTGACATTTCTATGTACACATCGTGGAGCATCGGTGCCATCACTCCAACAATCTGCTTGCCTCTTCCTTCCCTGAAGCTGTGCAGTCACGCAAACCTCAGCAACTAGTTTTTATTTATATTCCAATGCTATCATCTCCTCTCAATCTCCTTGAGTTGTACTTCTACGATAGTACATTTAGCAGTTCACCTCCCGTTTCATCCCCTCTTGTTTTGCTTTTTTACTCTGCTCTTCTGTTTGAGTTATTTATGAAAGCAGCGCCTGCAGGCTGTTTCCTGGGAATAGAAACTCTCCTGGTTGTGTTTTCCTTGAGAAAGGCAGCAAAAATAAATATCCCTGAGTAAAAATAAAACACCTTTCGGGGGGAGGATTTGTTTTTTTGCTGCAGTGAAAAATCGCTGTGTTGTTGCTGGTTAAGCATTAATTTCAAACTCCTGCGCTTCTGGAATCTGACGTTTGCATCTAACAGCCTTGTTATCTTTGACTGCAGGAATGCAACTTCTGTAAACATCACAACAGGATTTAGATCCTCAGATAATTTCTGAGCAAGCTCTCGCTGCAGGTGTCAAACACCGACAGCAGCTTTGATGGAGTGTTTGAGAGGATAATAGCACTTTACTTCTTACATAGACGATAGCATCCAGCAGCAAAAGACACTTTGTGAAGTGTTGTTTCAGTGGAGTCTGTAATCTGTCAAGCGGCCTGACAGTCCGGCCTTTTGGGAAGGAAGTGGTCTCTGAAACGCTTCCTCACTCCCGAGGTCGCAGCCTTTTATTTAACTTGATGAGAAACGGTCCTGAGACGGATGGTCTGACAACGAGCTGCAGAGAGAATGCGCCGCAGCGGGATGCCGTCGGAGCTCCAGCAGACTCTCGCTAAAGCAAACCGCGCAAATCCCAGAAGGAGTTTTGTTTTGTTTTTTCTGAAGAGGGAAGTGGCTGTGATGGACGGAGATTTACAAGCTTCTCCCTGCTGCATTTACAAGTTTGTGAAATGCAAAAAAGGCTAAACAGATCTCTAACATCACTCAGGCTTAATTCCTGAAGACCGGGATTGTGTCGATCGTCTTTAGGAAGTTTCAGCGGGGCTAAAACCTCGAATGCGAGATTGAATGAAGCCATTTTATCAGATTAACATGAAATAAAAAGTTTTAAATAATAAATACGTTAATCCTCAGATATTCTTCTTTTTACTGTTAGTATATTGTAGGTCAGCTCCCTTCAGAGATGGCTTGGTTACCACGCCAACACAGCCCTCCCTTTATCTCCTGTTTCTATGGCAACAGCTCAGTCTTGGTTGACCTTAGCCTCCCCTGTAGATAAACTTGTCATTAACCGATAGGGAACTTGGCGTACATCTAATAAGCTTGTTTCTCCTGACAGTCTAACCTTTAGCTCTATGACCTCTGCCAGCAAATATTTTGTATTTGTCTTACTAGTGGGACCCGAACGTGTTTGTGTCGCTGTTCAGCTGCCGTGCCATGGCGATGCAGTAGCAGGCGCATGTTATAGAAAAGCCATAACTTCAAATTTCTTGAAGCAGTTTAAGAACGCAGCTAAGAAACATCAAGCAAATGCAAGTAAATCTTCATCATGTGTCCTGAACTGAACTAGAAGGACCCGTGATGACACCAAACACTGTAAAGCACCTTTAAAAGTCTTTATTAGATGTGGCGTTACCCGAGGAGGGCGAGGCAGGAGACAGAGTCGGAGAGAAGGGGCGTGGGTCAAAAACCAGAACGAGGCGACGCAGGTGAAGGGAGCAGGCTAGAGGAGAGGTCAAAGACAGGCGAGGGTCGTGATGGCAGGCAGAGTCCTAGGCAGGGGTCAGGCGTGAAAACGAGGTCCGGAGGCTGTGATCAGGCAAGGTGAAAGGCTGGAAGATCTACTGGCAAAGAGCGTTCAATAATCTGGCACAGGTTGGAGAGCAGGCTGGGTGTTATACAGCAGGGGGAGCAGTGAGATGAGCTGATGACGGGGTGCAGGTGATGGTTATTAGGGGCAGCAGTAGCTCAACAGGTTGAGCGGGTTGTCCAGTAATCGGAAGGTTGCAGGTTCGATCCCGGCTCCGGACAGAGAATTCTGCTGTTGTGTCCTTGGGCAAGACACTTAACCCACCTTGCCTGCTGGTGGTGGTCGGAGGGACCGGTGGCGCCAGTGCTCAGCAGCCTCGCCTCTGTCAGTGCGCCCCAGGGCAGCTGTGGCTACATCATAGCTCATCACCACCAGTGTGTGAATGTGTGTGTGAATGGATGAATGATACACTGTAGTATAAAGCGCTTTAGAGTCCTTACTCTGAGAGGTGCTATACAAGTGCGGGTCATTTATCATTTATCATGGTAATGAAGTGGCTGAGGGCTTGACTGAGGAGGCAGCAGAGGCAGAGGAGGGTGTCAGCCTGGGAGTCATGACATTATGTTCATTGTCTTTTAATAGAAGGTAAAAAAAAATGTTGTGGAGCAAAAACACTTGGCTTTCTTATTGGGTTTAGTTTCCCGTTTACTCAGGGTAGAAGGAGGTCACCAGATCCTACGGCCCTAGGTGGGCTGTGGATCTGGTCTCTAGGTCCCTAGGTGGTCTCTCTACGTTTGTTTATTATGGCTGGCTCATCACTTTTCTTTCAAGGTTTTTTTTGGGGGGGGGGGGGGGGGGGTTGTTTGTTTGCTGCTCTGTGTGTGTGTGTGGGGGGGGGGGTCTCTCTACGCTCTCTCTCTGTTTTTACAGGTTTGAAGATGACTAGGCCAGACCAGAGGGGCTTGGTGTGGGCCTGTAGTTTCTAGAGGAACTCTTTTTAGGGAGGAGGTGTTACGCGATTGATGTTATTCAATTGTCTTTGCTGTGTGCAGTCCTGTGGGTGCAGGATAAAAGCCTGCTTGGTGCAGCTTCTGAGAGATGAGACTGATAAAAGATATCACCTGTGTAACATTTTTGGTGAGGCCTTTTTGTGGCCAAATTTTAATAAGAATACTCTAACTTACACCATGTGTTCAGCCCTCCTCCTTATGTTGTGATCCCATGAGCCGGGTCTTAACGAGTCTCTCCGTCCATCTAGCATCCAGGCTCTAAAAGAGGTTATTCTTGAACAGTGAGAAAAGATAGATGTTGCAATATGTCAACAACTTGTTCGTTCTATGCCTAGAAGACTTGGTGCTGCCCTTGAAAATCATACAAATTGCTAGATGTCGTTTTGTTGTGGGGTGTCTTTATTTTTGCTGAAACCTATTTTAGTAAAACTGAAGATTTTGTGATCTAAGTTATAACACGTTAAGAGCAAGTAACACCTAAATTAACTCTTTTTGCTGATAACCTGTATAGATTAATGTTTATGTTTATTTATTTAGCAGACGCTTTTATCCAAAGCGACTTACAATTTATAACCTGTAGGGCATGTTGTGATCTGTGGGGGAAACCGGAGTACCCGACGGAAACCCACGCATGCATGGGGAGAACACGCAACTCCACGCAGAAAGGCCACAGCCGAGTTTCGAACCTGCAACCTTCATGCTATGAGGCAACAGTGCTAACCACTGCGCCGTCGTCGTCGTTGTCTTTCTCCGCTTATCCGGGTCCGGGTCGCGGGGGCAGCATCCCAACTAGGGAGCTCCAGACCGTCCTCTCCCCGGCCACCTCCACCAGCTCCTCCGGCAGGACCCCAAGGCGTTCCCGGACCAGATTGGAGATGTAACCTCTCCAACGTGTCCTGGGTCGACCCGGGGGCCTCCTGCCGGCAGGACATGCCCGAAACACCTCCCCAGGGAGGCGTCCAGGAGGCGTCCTGACCAGATGCCCAAACCACCTCAACTGGCTCCTTTCGATCCGGAGGATCAACTGCGCCACCATGTCTAAAGGTGCTGTAGACATGTGTAATCAGTAGTGTGGTAGTTTAGTGTAACTTACTTAAAATGTAATATTTCAGCCTAAATTCTTGGATTATGTCATTGGCAAGGTGAATGCTATAAGATCGCAGAGCCTGCCTCAGTCATGTGGCCCGGCTGTGGACAGTTGGTGCTGCTCTGCTTTACTCTGGCATGCAACCCCCATGAGGGGTTGGGAGACAACTTAAGCCCTCGGGCTCTGCTCTGGATGCCACCCTCCTGTCTTGTGAAAGCAGTTTGGCCTGCTATTGCCACTGACATTTGGATTATAGTTAACTCCAGCCTGTCTTGTGGTAAAGTTTCAAATAGTTTTAAACATGCCATCATTAAACCCCTTATTAAAAAGACCTGGTGTGGACACAACTGTTTTATCTAAATTTAGGCCATTTTCCACGCTTCCTTCCCTATCTAAGGTCTTGGAAAAGTTTTATTTTATTATTATTTTTTTTTTTTGCAATTAAATGTTTTCCATGATGGGAACCAGATTTTTGAGGTTTCCAATCAGGTTTTAAGTCCTGCCACAGCACTAGTTCAGGTTTTTAATAACATCTTTCTGGCTACAGATTCTGGTGAAGCTGTATTGTTACTGCTGTTGGACCTGACTGCAGCTTTTGATTCGGTTGACCGCTCCATTTTAATGTCACGTTTGGAAGATTTTGTTGGATTAAGAGGCATTGCCCTGAGCTAGTTTAAATCACATTTGTCCGATAGTTCAGTGTCTGTCAGTATTGGTGACTTTTGTTCCAAGGAGGTCCCCCGTACATGTGGTGTTCCCCAGGGCTCACTGCTTGGTCCTCTACTGTCTCTTTATATTAGCTTCCTCTGGGTGCTATTTTAAAAAAATATTGTCTGGTCTTTCTTTGTTGCGTTGACAACTGTCAAATGTATGCTCCAGTTGAGGAGGTAAAAGTGAGGATGGCCTCTAATTTTTTTAGCATAAATGAGAGCAAGACCGAAATTATCGTTTATTTATTTATTTATTTTAAACCTAGTGGGTCGTGGGCTGTTTCTCCTTCTCTCTTGGATGCATTATCACCTCGTCCCAAAGATGGCATCTCAAACTTGGGGGTCAAGGTAAACTTGGAGCTGAAATTTGATAAGCAGATAAAGTCTGTCCTAAAGACTCATTCATGCTTTTATTACCTCAAGAATAGACTATTGTAATGGTCTTTGTATTGGTGCAGAATCCAGCAGCATGTTTGCTAACAGGCACCTGTAGGTGGGATCACACCCCGGTGCTAGATTCTCTTCACTGGATTCCAGTTGTTTTTAGAATTTGTTTTGGAATGTTTGCGCTGAGACATACATCTTTATATGGGCTGGCACCATCATACCTCTCAGACATTCTCCTGTATGATCCACCACGCCTACTGAGGTCAGCTGACCAGCTGCGGTTGGTTTTTCCAAGGGCAAGGCTGAGGCGGAGAGGTGATAGGTCTTTTGCTGTGGCTGCTCCTAGCCTATGGAATCAGCTGTCCGTCAGTATCAGGAAAGCCTCCTCGCTTGTGGGATTTAAAACACTTCTCATCACTATGTGACTGTTGCACATCCACTCTTGTTGGATTTTTTTATACCCATGTTTATTTTGTGTTTTTACCTAGTATTATTTTAGCTGTGAGGTGTTTTATTATTGGTGTGTTACTAGTTTTTTTTTTTTTTTTTTTTTTTTTACATTTGCTTGCTTACTTTTAACTGTACTGCTCTTTGGTCGACAGTGTTGTGTAGAAAGTGCTATAGAACTAAAATTGGATAAAACTGTTATTATATCTCCATCTTCAGGTTAAAAACTCTGCTCCATGTTTATTTAGAATCAGCCACAGCTGATCGCTAAGCTTAAGCTAATTACTACGAGACTCCACTGCACTGGTCTGCAGCTGAGGCAGCCACACCTCCACCTGGCTCAGCCTCTCGGCCAGCCCTTGGGGACGCCACTGCATATTTGACTCCAGACTACTTTGTTTTAAATGGGTTACTCACTGATCCCAAATCATAAACCTGCCACCGCCATGCTGACTGTTGGTGTAAGCTGTTTACGTCAATTTGTTTTGTTTTGTTTTCTTTTTCTATACAGTCTAAAAAAATGTTTGCTGCTTGACCCGATAATAATGCTCAAGGTCTGTGTGGTCAAAAATAAACTTTTTGAAGACTGATAGTAAGAAAAAGGATGGAGGCTTTTCTTCTTATCTTAAGTGATCATCTCAGTTCATTCAAGTGATTTGATCCTTTTATTCTAAAATCAAATCCAATGCTGCTGCATGATGTCTATGTCCTTAAAGGGGACGGAGATGACAAAAACAATCTTATGAGTTTTCTCTGCAGCTTTTGCGACGGTTCTTGTAACAAACATTTATGCAAAACTCTGAATTACTTTGGAAGGTTGCCAGGTTAAATGTGACTATCATGGTGATTCCATGGGGTTCTTCATCTATTGGATTGTCTCTTCCAGTTGATGTGGGTGGTAATTTATCTGTTGTTTTTGTTCTATTGCTTCACAACTCTGAGCATCACTGTACCTCGGGTTTCTGCAGGGTTTAGTGTGATTCTAACCACAATCCTGACCCATTTCTTACTTTTCTCTCTCTCTCTTGTAATTCTCAGGAGTTTGCTGCACTGACCAAGGAGCTGAACGCCTGCAGGGAGCAGCTGCTGGAGAAGGAGGAGGAGATCTCTGAACTCAAAGCAGAGAGGAACAACACCAGGGTAGATAAAGCTTCAACATGCATCCTTTAAACATTCAAAAGCTGCTTAACTTTTGGTTTTACAGCCAGTGTTGAGCAGTAGGAGCTTATCGCAGCAAAAAGGCTTTTTATTTCTCCAATGTCTGACTTTTGCACAAGCTTCTAAAAGGTTCTGCAAGTTTAGATGCCATCCATAACTGCCAGCTGCACACGGTGATAAACTACCTTCTGCAGAAGCTAAAGCTTTCCTCTGAAAAGCACCAGAAGTACTGAAGCAACCACACATGCAGCCTGTCTGTTAAACCAACAGGGTGTCCGTGGGTCCTTAAAAAGTCTTACATTTGCTTTTCCAACTTTAAGGCCTTAAAAATGACTAATGATCCTTAAATCCAGTTTCCAAAGTTCTTAAATTACCAAAGACCCAATAAACAAGATTATTTTATTTCTATAAAATTTTGTGAATTTCTAGTTAAGTGTTCAGCATTTTTTTTTTGTATGATATTGGCAAAAGCGGAATCGTACACATTCAGTTGGTTGTGAAAGGGGGCTATTTTAAGTGAGCACATTGGCTGGTTAAGCTAGTGGGAGCTTGCATCATGGGCAAGTGCAAGTTTAATGGTAACTGGATGGCTAATCCCACGTTCGCAACGTGGTTAGCACCGGTTCCAGGTAATAGCTGGAAATTATAGCTTAAATTAAATTTTTAAAATTTGGTCAATGTGGCCTTAAAAAGGGTCTTCAAAAGTCTTACATTTGGCTCATTTAAACCTGCAGATACCCTGAACCAAGATGCAGCTCATTCGAGCTCCACATTTTCCTTTTTACTTAACATTGATGGCTCTTAAACGGGAAATCCTAATGTCACCGCTGCCCGGCAGTGTCCACTTCAGCGATGATCTGGGTGGGAGGGATGAACCAAAAACATTAACAAATCAACTCAGTTTTTATGGAGCTCCTCAGTTAGAAAGTATTCCCTTTAGAAACCCTTGAGCACACGCTGCTGTTGACAGATACGCCAGCTTCCCGTGCCTGTGCTGATTAAGTGTGGATTCACAGTTTTGCAGTCTTGTTGAGGCAGAGGTAGACAATTTTAGCACAGCTGACCGAGGAATCCCGAAAAAGAGAGCGACAAGGTGCAAAAACAAGTCTTTTTCACACTTTATTATCACCTCAAATCCTCTAAGCAGGCCTTAATGAAGCTCGGTTTGTCGCTGAAGGTGTTTTAGTCTATAATTAAATATTGGCATGCATGTGTAGGCAGACAGTGGACAGTTGGGATGTCTTTGGAGAAATAAGTCAAACTTTATTGGCTATTTGGGAGAAATCTCATAAGTGGACGCTTTGCACAAGCAGCTCAAACGACACACAAAAGACTGGAGAGCATTTCCTGAACAGGACGAGACTGCTGTCTGCTCAGATTCTGAGGTTAGGAGGACGTAAACACTTCCTGAGTGATTCAGCCGTGATCGTTCTGCTGAGCGTGCAGGACTATCCGTAGACCCGATGGCTGCTGATCCAGCTCAGAGAGACGATTGAATCAGACAAAGAAGAGAAGCAGCAGCACTTACTCTCCTTTCAGGGGACTTTTTCCAGACTTGGCAGTGCAACCAGATATTCCGATGCTGCATAGATCCCACACAGTGACAGAAAGCATCTGGAAAACAGGAGGTAGTAGGAATGGCTGGTTTGCTCAGATCCAAACGGTAACGGGTTTATCCAGCACATCGATGCAGTACGAAAACTTGAACCAGGTGTTTCAGAGGAGGGACAAAAGGAAATACCACTTTGAAAACATCATTGAATAATCTTGTTTATCCTGAGATTTCACGGATGCTGCGATTTTCCCAGTCAGACATTTTTTCATACAGCTGCTCTCTGAACGGTTTGTGTCGTTCTGCTTTTCTATAAAACACCCCAGTGACTCTTTGTCCTCCCTTTTTTTTTTTTTTTTTTTTGAATCAGTTACTTCTGGAGCATCTGGAGTGTCTGGTGTCCAGGCACGAACGGTCGCTTCGAATGACGGTGGTCAAGCGGCAGGCGCAGTCTCCATCTGGGGTCTCCAGTGAAGTGGAAGTCCTTAAAGCCCTCAAGTCTCTGTTTGAGCACCATAAAGCGCTCGATGAGAAGGTAAACCTCCGACTGTGCTTCAGAGAGCCTCATCAAGGCGTCAGAGGGTTTGCAGGACCCTTCAGTCTTTCATGAATGTGAAACATCCAATAATAATATACAGGTAGAGCAAGAGCATCAGAGAAGCCCAATGGGGGGAGAAAATGACTCATTTTGCTGCTTTATTGCAATATTTTCTTTATTCTAAGATTCAAGTCGAGCATCAGCAAGAAATAAGAAAATTTAGGTAAATCACTTACAGGCAGATGAATAACGCATTACTTTGATTATTTTTCAGGTAAGAGAACGACTACGAGTGTCTCTGGAGAGGGTGTCAGCCTTGGAGGAGGAGCTAACAGCAGCCAATCAGGAGGTGAGATAAATGATGGATTTGTATGGAAGTAAAACTCTAGAAACTGAGTATCTAGAGTTAGAACAGGTTTCTTGTGAATTTGAACATGTCAGAATGCTTGAAATGGCAAGGATGTGTTTGATTTAAGAGTAAAACTCCAAAGTAGATTTAGTTTCATTTTATTTGTATAAAATCTTTGGTCCTCTAACAGCATTTGAGAAACTGATGAAATCATGTGGGTGAGAATGAAACCAGGTGGTCATGATCTCTAATTACCTCTTGATAAACATAAATGTTAGTTTAAGATTAAAACTGTAGAAATTCCCATCCTTAAAAGTTCAACAAAAATTGTTTTCACAAAAACACAAAATTCTAAACACTGAAATCCAAAAGTGTATTTTTTTTGTAAACAGTATGATTTTGACGCATCAAACAATTCAGAAGTTTTATTTTTTATTTTGTTTTATTTGTTGGGAGGTTCTGAAGCTACACAACAGTTATGAACAATTCCAGTCTGGTTTTTGTAAAAAGCACTAAAAAAACAGCTTTGCTGAAAGTTTCCAGTGACATCATGATGGCTGCTGATAATGGAGAGTGTTGGACCTTTCTGCAAATTTTGACACTGTTGATCACAGACTTCGCGACTCGGTGGGGATCTCTGGAACTGTTCTAGACTGGTTTAGATCATTCCTTTCTAACAGAAGTTACAGTGTCTGTATAAACCAGATCATGTCAGATTCTACTGATCTGTTCTGTGGGGTACCCCAAGGCTCTGTTTTGGGTCCACTCTTGTTTCTACTGTGCATAGACCCTCTTGGGCAGATACTTGATTCTTTTTATATTGTCTCTAACCTATATGCAGATGATATTCAGCTGTACTTTAAGGACTCTGAGTTCTACAGACTGTCTGAATTACTAGAGTGTCTATCAGCTATCACCAGCTGGCTAGAAGATAACTTCCTTTAGTTAAACTCTGAAAAGACTGAATGTCGGATCATTGCCCCTGAGTGCATGGTTCCCTTGATTAGTCTAAAACTTGGTCATTTATCCTCTGCTGTCAAGACAAACTTAAGGAATTTGGGTGTTATTTTTGACCAATCAATGTCTCTTGAAGGTCACTCAAAAACATTGTTCCGAAACTGTTTTTATCACTTAAAAAACATCTCTAAACTGCGAAGGTCGGCGTCAAAACATGAACTTTAAATGGTCATCCATGCCTTTATCTCCTCCCGTCTAGATTACTGTAACACACTTTTTACATGTTTTAACAAAAAAGCCCTTGACCGCCTTCAGTTGGTCCAGAACTCTGCAGCGAGGCTCCTAACTGGAGCCAACAGAAGAGCTCACATCACTTCTATTCTGATGTCTCTGCACTGGTTACCCGTTAACTTTAAAACTCATTTTAGAGTCCTGACTAGAACTTTCAATGCTCTACATGGTCAAGCTCCTCCCCCCAGCAGGTCCCTGAGGTCCAGTGATCAAAGCCTACTGGTTGTGCAGCACCAGGCTAAAGACCAAAGATGACAGATCATCTGCTGCTGTGGCCCCCAGACTCTGGAACTCTCTCCCCCTGAGCCTGAGATCAGTGGACTCCTTTAAAAAGCAGCTGAAGACTCACCTGTTCAGGCTTTTGCGTGACCTTCATCACCACCCTCTTCTTATTCTGCTCTCCCCACCTATTCCGCCTTCCCCAGGATCCACTGATGTCCCTCTTTCCTATTCTCTCTCTCTCTCTCTCTCTCTCTCTCTCTCTCTCTCTCTCTCTCTCTCTCTCGCTCTCTCTCTCTCTCTTTGCATTTTTTTAATCACACTTGTCTATTTTTGCTTATATTAAACATATTTTAAATCATTTTCTAAAATCTTTTTTATATTTTAAATGTTTGGTTTTTGTGAAGCGCCTCGTGATTTTTATCTTGAGAGGCGCTATAGAAAAGATTGTTTTCTTTAAATTACTGAAAGCCTTGTGCTCCAACCCGAGCCCTCAGGTCCACACACCACAACCTTCTAGAAGTTCCAGAGACCAGATATAAAAGTCGAGGTGATCGCTCCTTCCAGACTGTTGCACCCCGACTTTGGAATGATTTTCCATATCCGTACGTAGCACTGACAGTCTGGACACCTTTAAAAAAACAGCTAAAGCCCTTTATTTAAAGCTGCTTTCACATACATCTTTTGTTTTCTTATTTTTAACTCAAATTTGTTATCATCTTTCACTTTTTATGGTATTTTATAATTTCATGACTTTGTTGTTCTGTTTTAAATTTTTCCATTTTAAGCTCATGATTTATGACTTAATGCTTGGTTTTGCTTTGATCTATGTGAAGCACTTGGTGACCTTCAATCTGTGATGAGTGCTAAACAAATATAATTTACTTACTCACTATTTTAGCAATTTCATATCAAACTGTTCTTTGTGTGCAAACTAGCCCAAATCTGTCACTCATAAAAAAACATGTCCTACATTAATTAAAGGGACTTTACGGAGTTTTTAATATTTATGCTCGTGATTGCCCCCTCAGGCCAAAAGCGTAATGGCAGCTTCAATAGAAGGCTCGTGCACGAGGCGCGCATGCTGTACGTGCACACTCCTTAACAAAAGTAACAGCTGAGACAGTCCCGTGTGTGTGTGTGTGCGTGTGTGTGTGTGTGGCCCAGAGGACAGAGGACAGGAGAACGCGCAGCTAATTAATTAAATAATTTGGTTCTGTACCTTTCTCTTCAGCACAGCCGACAAAGGTTTATGATGGGTCAGTCCTCCTGCATGCTCAGATCATTCCCTTCCCTTGCTTGAAAAATTGTTCCAAAATGAAAGTTGAATCCACATCTTTTTTATCTGTCAATTCAAATTTGGGCATCTTACTATAAAAAATATACCATTAATGTAAAAAAGAAACTCTAAATTAACTATGTTCACATCCAGAATCAAACACGAGTTTTCTGCACAGGAGTCCAACATCTTACCAGGTGAGCTATAGTGCCAACAATATACTTCTGATCTGTAACATTTATATTCTTGATGACAGCTGAAACAAAGTTCAAGGAACAGTTCGGAGCGAAAATGTCTATTTTGTTGCTAATTTGCAGGAAATATCTAGAAGAAAGTTCTACAGAAAGTAGCTAAGGGTCCTCAGAAATGTAGCTAGCTTTGTCACTAGGCGTTAGGAACAGCGACAAAGTGGCACTGCCTCTCTCTCTGCTGCTAAAGCTACAGATAGCAAATGCTACGGGTTATGCCTGAGCGTGAACGCGCATGAAGCAGCCTGCTCGACCCGAGCATCTCTCTTTTTCTGTGATTTTACAGAAAAACAGGCAATCACAGTAAAAATGCCAGGGCTCATTCTACAGGACCAGGGCATTGCAGGAGAATGTATGAAGAAGACATTTATTATTTCTATACATGTTTTGGCTGTCTTCTATAACTAACTATAACTTCCTTAAAGTCTCTTTAAGTTGTACAAATTATCTTGAAACTTCTTTTTTTTTTCTTTGTCATGTTTTTGCCTAAACAGAATCATAAAAGTATGTTCAAATCATTGTATTTAGTTTACTTTTACCATATAATTCTTATCTAAAACTTACTTTTTAGACCTCGAAAGACAAAACAATTACAACTTTATAAGAAATTACAAAGTATCTGATATTTTATTCACGTTATCTCACACTTGCAGCCCTTCTGCAGCCTTTCATGAAACTGGAGACTCGTGTAAATTTTAAATTGCTGAAGAACCATCAGAACAGTCGACACGTTTTGGGCCCAAGTCCCTGTCAGCTCAGACCAGCAGCAGGTCTCTCAAACTGCAGATGGTCCCGTTCCAGCCAAGAAAATCCTTCAGGCTGCCACTTCATGACCTGTCAGACGAACCAGCACACCGCTCAGGCCTCGCATGTGAAGAGAAGGCACCAAGAAGGTTTTAGAGGTTTTGCAGTCGCTGCATGCTCTGTTGGGGAGTGGGGGAGTGCCAAAGAGTTGGAGAATGAAATAAAACGTGTCAAGGTGCAAAACCTGGCTGAGTAGAGATGGAGATTCCTAAAGTTGTTTCTCAATTTTTTGAGAAAGGCATGTTTTAAGTTGAATCACGGACATTTTTAGGGCATTGTGAGGAATTCTCACATCACATATCCAAGGTCAGAAGGGCCGTACAGTATGGCTGTGAGGCTTCCCCTGGTATCTGGTTAACAACACGCCCACCAGCTGTGGACACATGAGTGATTTGGCCTTGAGGCGGCAGACAGACGGTTGAACCGGCATCACTGAATAGAAATGTCTCACTTCAGAGGCTCTGGGGGAAGCGTAAGCTGGAAAACCGGTAATTGATTTTGGACTGAGGTCTTGCACAAGTGGCCTGCAGGCCATTTCACCACCGCGCCGAGCCTGATGACATCAGCAACCTTTGACCTTGCGCAGTCACAGGTGTTAAAGTGGTCTCGCATTGATATCTGCCATGGGGGTAAATGCCCAGGTAAATAGGTTGAATTGAAATTAAATGACTAAAATAACCTTGGTGTCATCTTTTTACCTCTCAGTCTGACACAGATGTGCAAAAGGAAGATGCTGAGAACGATCCTGTATTTTCTTCTTCCGTCAGCTCTCGTTCTGTCACGTGTGTTTCTTTAAAGGGGCATTATGGAAGTTTGACAGCCAAAACATGTATAGAAATAATAAATGTCTTCTTCATACATTCTCCTGCAATGCCCTGGTCCTGTAGAATGAGCCCTGGCATTTTTACTGTGATTGCCTGTTTTTCTGTAAAATCACAGAAAAAGAGAGATGCTCGGGTCGAGCAGGCTGCTTCATGCGTGTTCACGCTCAGGCATCGCCCGTAGCATTTGCTATCAGTAGCTTTAGCAGCAGAGAGTGAGGTAGTGCCAACTCAGCCACTTTGTCGCTGTTCCTAACGCCTAGTGACAAAGCTAGCTACATTTCTGAGGACCCTTAGCTACTTTCTGTAGAACTTTCTTCTAGATATTTCCTGCAAATTAGCAACAAAATAGCCATTTTCGCTCCGAACCGTTCTTTGGTTTGACGTTGTTTCAGCTGTCATCAAGGGTATAAAAGTTACAGATACTGTGAATGTTACTGGTGTGTAGCTCACCTTGTAAGATGTCTGACTCTCATGCAGAAGACCTGGGTTTGATTCTGGATGTGAAAATAATTTATTTAGAGTTTATTTTTTACATTAATGGTATTTTTTTTTTCAGTAAGATGCCCAAATTTTTATTTGAGACTCGCCGAACGGCATTGAATTCACAGATAAAAAAGATGTGGGTTCAACTTTCATTTTGGAACGATTTTTCAAGCAAGGGAAGGGAATGATCTGAGCATGCAGGAGGACTGACCCATCATAAACCTTTGTCGGCTGTGCTGAAGAGAAAGCTACAGAACCAAATTATTTTATTAATTAGCTGCGCGTTCTCCTGTCCTCTGTCCTCCAGGCCACACACACACACACACACACGGGACTGTCTCAGCTGTTTTTTTCGTTAAGTGTGCATGTACAGCATGCGCGCCTCGTGCACGAGCCTACTATTGAAGCTGCCGTTACGCTTTTGGCCTGAGGGGGCACTCACGAGCATAAAAATTGAAAACTCCATAAAGTCCCTTTAAAGGGAGGTGGATGAGCAGGATCAATCAGAAATATTAGACACTTTACATCTGGCAAACTTCCTCTTTCTGTTGTATTTGAGCCGGACACATGTGCGGAGCTCTCCATTCGTTATTTGTTATGCTTTTATGTGCTGGTGTTGTTTGATCTCTCAGCTGAAGGAATTACACACAATCTGAGAATAATTTTAGAGGAAAGACACGGGAGACCTGATTCAGTCCTTGTTAAAACTAACGATCAGAAAAGCTGCAGCGTGCAGATCTTTGATACGCAACAGGAACCACGCGGCTCTTCTGTCTCATTTGCACTTCTGAATCGGTGCATCTTATCAAAGCCTGAGACCAACGCTCTTGACATTTGTGTCATCGATTATCTGTAGGTTGCCCTTGCTGTTTTCACAGAAAATATTAGTAAATAAGACCATCTGTTAGCCATCACTATTCTGTTTCCAACAAAAACACAATGATTACAGATGTTTGTGCAGGAGGTTACCCAGACTGATACATGAAGTGCTGCACAGGCTGTTTTTGAAGTTCCTGCTTCAGAGGAAGGGATTAAAGTGAAACAATCGGAATTTTTTTATTGCTGAAGTACTGATTGAGGCAGAGAAGGAGGGATGAAAAGATTATCAGACACATTTTAGACTAAACTTTTGATTGGCACATCTTAACTTAAAAAATATTGGTACAAAATAGAAAAAATGTTAAAATAGCTTTCATCTCTTGTGCTGAATGTAGTTTTAGGCTGTGCAAAGATTAAAGTTTTCTCTAATTCATGCAACAATTTAACAAAATGTATAGAATCACTGAGAGATCATTTGTTTGTTGGTTCTTTGCTGTTAAATGTTCAATTATCAAATAAAAAGTCAACCAGGACCAGGCGGCAACGGAAACTTACGTCTTCACTGCAATTCTTGATTCTATCAAGACAACTTTTGGTCTCTAAATGTTGATATTTTATTTCCGTTTTCTCCTGTTCTAGGGATTTTTAGAATCTATTCTTCACTTTAATGCAACTAAAATGACCTAAATCAAATCTTGGTGAATGTGAGAAGGTGTTTCTCTCTTTTTAGAGGTATTTTTGAATGTTTTGATTGCAAACAAACTCACTTTTATGCAGGCTGAACATGAAAATAGTCTCCTACACCTTTCTCCTGTATTAGCTTCTGATAGAAAATAGACGGTGAAACTCTAGGATTAGGAAAGCCTGACAGATCTACGTCACACTGTCGCTTGACTCGTGACAAGGGAGTATGTTGTTGGTTTAGCGTCCAGAGAACAACAGAGAATGTCTCTGTTAAGCTTGGTTTATGCTTGACGCATTCACTTTCCGCGCGGTGATGCGGCTCGCGGCTGGAACGCGCTTCACAACTCGCAGCGTTTATGGTTCGTGCGGCTCGTCTCTGCGGTGAGCCAATATTCTCCCAAACTGTAGGGGGCAGCATGGAGCTCCACGGCATGCATCCAACACTACACCACAGTAGAAGTAGAAATTACTGTTTACAACATGGCATTTCAGCATTTTTAACAGCGTTCTCGTCTTTTCCGACAGTGCGAACTATTTCTCTCCAAGAATTATTAACAGCATGTTGATCACGGTGATCTTTGAGAGCTGAATCATGCAAATGTCTGTATTTACGAACCTCTGCCGTGCCGGTCCGCCATGTTTTTCCGCGTCCGACCGTCCGCGTGGTTAGAAATTTTCCGAGGTGCGCGTTGCGGAAATCTTGGGCCGTGCGGAGACGCGGTGGAGGGGCGTGGTTGTTAAAATGACGCAAAATGACGCAACTTTTCCGCGCGGAGCCGTGCGGACCTCGCGGACGCGTCAAGCATAAACCAACCTTTAGCAGTGTCAGACAGTGTTATGGGGAGGGGGGGGGGCTGCAGCAGGACACCAGCCGTTCGACCTCCCACCGCCACCTTTAACATGTTTCTGGAATACATTTTAGGTTCCTGATTACACCTTTCATCTAAATTCTTGATCCTACAGATTGTTGCCTTAAGAGAGCAAAACGCTCACCTCCAGAGAAAAGTTGCATCCGGAGACGGAGGAGAGGATGTCCTGGAGGGCAGCGAAGTGAATCAAAAGCTCCACGGAAAGGTGAGATTGTCTAGAAAATAAAGCGTAGCGCGAAACCAGGTTATTAGTTCATCTTTAGGTTTGCAAACATTTAATTTTTGTTTTCTTTTTTCACCCAATTCAAGTTCCCTCTGCTTTTCAGTTTAAAAGCAGGTATCTTCCTCCTTATACACTTTATCACCCGATGCTGTTTTTTTATCAGCAGCATCCGAGCACCAAAACCTCAGAACTGGAACACATTTACATGCAAACAGCAGCTAAAGATACCTGGATAGATCAATGAAGATGCTATTACTTGGCTGGTCTGCTGCAGGCTGCAGCTTGAGGTTAAAATGTCAGGAAAAAGACGAGGCGTGTGCACGCTGAGGCATGAGGTAATGAGGAGACCGCTATCGTCTGCCCTGTGTTGAGGAGATAAAAGGACGGAATATGAATGCAGGTTGTTTGCTGCATGTTTATGTTTGGGTGTTTACTCAAACACTCCTAACCTTGCAGTGATGAAGAGGGTTAGTTATTCAACATCACTGCAATCGAGGAGGCTCACAGAGGCCCGGCAGGGATGACGATTGGTGGAGAGTGACAGCCTGTCCACCTGATTTAGGGGACATGTGCTCGTGTTCGATGTCTGCGTTAATGTGACGGGTGGAAAGAGGTCAGGGAGAGTGGAGACGGTCCGGGGAGCAGAGGAGGTAAAAGTCGTCTGTCAGAAACATTTTTTTGTTTAGATCATTTTAGGATTTTATTGTGCAGATTTGTGCTCCCACCGTTTCACACAGTCCAAATATTTCTTCATTAGAATTATAAAATACAGAAATATGATGGTTAAAGAGTCAGTGAAGTAGTAGCTGGTGAAAAAAAGCTTAATAAGTATTCAAATGAATGGGTGAATAACAATTCCAAAACAACCATTCCTTTCTCTCCTCTGAATGAGAAGTTACATTTACAGATGAAGTAGACTACAGTTGTAGTAATACTCGAATAAAAACACAAGCTTAAGGTGTGAACCTTCAAGAGAAAGCGCAGTCAGTAATCCTGTGTGTCTCAATCGTCTGCTCAAAGCGCAATTCTCGTCTTGGCCAGTATGACACGGCATATGTTGAATTAGATATGCTGTTTCAAACACTCTAATCCCATAAAATGAGAATAAAAAAGCACACTTAACAGCTACAGTTATGGTTTCAGCTGGATATTTAACCAACAGTGAGTTTGTGAATGAGGAAGTGACAGAGTCAAAATGAGATCCAGCACCTTCTAGCATGCTAGCTAGTTGTTTTCTGTAAGCTGGGGCAAGGTTGGCTAATGCCTCAGAGACAATTAGTTCACGGATGCTGATTGGCCCAAAGTTGTCCAGTTCTGCCTAGCAACCGAATATGATTGGCTGTTTAGCTGCATTTCAGAGGAGCATTTCCCAGTGACCCTTGGGGTGAAACTAGTCCAGTGGAGGTAGCGATGGGTACCGAATTCAGTACTTTTTAAGGTACCGACCGAATTCCACAGTACCGACTGGGCACCGATTCACGTCATTTGAAACGGTGCCTCATTTCGGTACCCGTCCTTCATAACGAAAACTTGCCTAGACAGCTGCGCATGCGCAAGAGCGTTGGATGAAAGGAAAACAACAAAAATAATGTCGGAGTGCACATGAAACGTTTCAGGATGTACTGGGAATTCCCAGACTTTGAACGAATGCCAAATATATCCGTAGCCCGCAGTTCGATCAAACAGAGGACAGCTGCACACTTCCTTTTCCACGCCCCACACACACACACACACACCCCGCTTTAGACCAGTCGCAGCACCATCACCTCCTTTCCTTGATTTTTATGGGTCACACACACACCTTGTCATACACACTTTTTTTTCTCAGGCAACATCATAGAGCCATCAGCGTAAATCAGCCAATCAGCACACAGCTCATTTAATTTTCATATCTTAGCCGAGTGGGCGGGATTTACTAGTCTTCCCATGATGGGGCTTTATGATGGGGATGTGTTTGGGCGTTTATAAGGATTCCAGAGTAATTGTGAGCTCCCATAAAGTTTCACATGTTAGAGGCTCAGTGAACAGTTTCAATTGTAAAAAAAAAAATTTAATAAATAAAAATAAAGTTAATCAAAGACACATTTAATGTTAATAAACAGATTAGGTGTTTCTGTTCCGCTCCTTTCTAGCAAACCCTACACCTAAAAAAAAAATGGGGAGAAACTTCCGATTTTGTCGCTTTTTCCCCCAGCGTCTGTCCAACGGATCTCTGGAGTCGGCCCGAGAGGCCAGCCAGGTGGTGGAGCTGCAGGACCTTTTGGAAAAGCAGAACTACGAGCTGGCCCAGATGAAGGAGCGCATGTCGTCGCTCTCCTCCCGCGTGTCCGAGGTGGAGCAGGAGCTGGAGACGGCCCGCAAGGACCTCATCAAGTCAGAGGAGATGAACAACAAGTACCAGAGGGACATCAAAGAAGTAACCACACACACACACACACACACACACACACACACACACACACTTGTCAGCAAATAGCATGCACAACGCAGCTACAAGAAGGACATCAAAGCAGTCCTCCAGTGGACTAAAAATGCTCCTATTTGCATACAAGCTACACTCCATCCAACTTCAGGACTGCATCACAAAAAGACCAAAAGTCTTTTTTACTGTGCTTGGCACGGGTAAGAAAATTCCATGTTGTCGTTCTTTTTTAAAACACAGAAACGGTTTTGTTGCCTGTTGTTGACGCTACAGTTTCACCGATGGCTGCCGGCTTCTTCAGGCTGACGCTGAAGGACCACGCATGGGACTGCATCGTCAGAGAGGGGAGAGCGGGCAGTAGAGGGCGACAACGCCCTCTGCTGCCCACAGATAAACGGAGAAGGAAGTGACGCGCCACCATCAGCGTCAGCCTGAAGAAGCCGGCAGCCAAAAAATAAAAATAAATAAATAAAAAAAATAAAAAAAAATAAAAAAGCTGGCAGCCGTCGGCGAAACTGTAGCGTCAACAACAGGCAACAAAACCGTTTCTGTGTTTTAAAAAAGAACGACAACATGGAATTAGAAATAACGCACAGTAGTGATGGGAATTCCGGCTCTTTTTAGAGAGCCGGTTCTTTTGGCTCAGCTCACCAAAAAGAGCCGGCTCTTTCGGCTCCCAAGTGGCTCCTCAGATTTTCTGTTGCGTAGAGTACATTTATAATCAAAATAATGCAAAACTATATGTAAAATAATTTACTAATGTAAAAAAAATGCAATATATCAAATATTTATCATTTCTATGGATTTAATAACTGAACACTTTCAGAAATCTCCACTTTCCGACTGCTGGCGCTCATTTTCTCACAGTCTTCGTCGCACTCTCCTCTCTCTCTCGCCTTTTTCCTCCTCCTCATTGCCTCTCGTCTCCCTCCGCTCGCATGTGCTCTGCTGTGTGTCTGAGTCTGATCCTCCCTCTTCCCCGCCCCTTCTGCTCTGTGTGTGGACAGTCTGGACACGCATGCTGACCAGTCGCCTGTAGCTTTCACCAAAGCAAAAGGGGAGGGGGGAGGGGAGGGGACGGCTCCCAATGACGAGCCGGCTCCCGTCGTTCACTTCAAAGAGCCGGCTCTTAGAGCCGGTTCGTTCGCGACCGACACATCACTAGTGCACAGCAAGAACACACCTAAGATGGGTAAGAAAATCTCCAGAACATTCAGTTTATTGCTTTAAAAAGAAGAAATGAATCCATCGGCGTCAGAAAGGACCAGTTTCTGAGTCTCCTCCTGGGTTCTTGCAGCCTAGAAATCTTAACCGACAGCTAACAGAGTTTTCTCTGCAGGTCTATATTTGCAGGTAAAGGATGCAAATGGTTCATGGTGGCGAATTGTTCCTGTAGCCCGAGACCCCGGATGACCTTTAGCTGAAATTACTATTGATTGCTAACAATGTGGGGAGACACATTTATAGTGGCCCGATATGGAGGACTGGTGCTGCCTCATCTGAGAGCAACGGTTTAATTCAGCATTTGTAAAAAAAAAATCACGTTTCGTCTCGTTTTTTAAATGTGTGCTCGCACGTTTTTGTCTCCAGTAATGCCGCATGCAGGAAGCAAACTCCCATAGTGTTGAAGAGGAAGCAGTCAGCTGTGTGAGATAAGAGCACAGCTGTGTTTTTGTGTTTTATGAAGCCTTACTGTCGCCGTTGGAACTGGACAGGCTTTGTGCACGGATCAGCGGTGCAGCAGTCGCAATCGTCATCTAGATGCTCAAGACTGAGTTTGAGTTCGTTTACCTACATTATGGACGTTGGCACAAAGACATAAATGAAAATGTTTCATTTTAAAGGCAAATGTGAAATATAGCTGCAGGTTTTTAGACTTTGTGCTTTTGCAGGTCATGTGCCAGAAGGAGGACATGGAGGAGCGAATCGTGACCCTGGAGAAACGCTACCTGAGCGCCCAGCGAGAGGCCACGTCTGTGCACGACATCAACGACAAGCTGGAGAATGAACTGGCCAATAAAGAAGCGTTCCTCAGACAGGTCAGTAAAACTCCTACAAGGACGTGCAAGATCCTCAGCATGGAACCAGTCGGTGATTGGTGTTTTTTTATTTATTTATTTATTTTGCTTTGGGTCCAGTTGGCAAATGAAATATTTTCAGTTTTCCAATTTTGTTTTTGATTAACTCATTCACTGCCAGCCGTTTCCTGATCGCTAACGGCCTTCGCTGCCAGCGTTTCTCACCGTTTTTACTGTTTTTTTAAGAGTCACAGAACGTTGCGCGCTAGCATGATGTCGATGCCAAAACAACCTAAACAAAGAGGAGACTCACCTCTTACATCAGGAAGAAGCCGTGTGTTTCGAGCGTTATCCGTTCTTTCATAATCCGTTGTCGAATTCTGGTCGGCAGACGCTTTTCCGGTTCGCGCCTCACTTTTTTTACAGGAACGGCCCAAAACGATCTCCAAACACATGGATGTGTTGTTTCCTGATCATGTGATCTGTGACGTATGCGGATGAAGATCGGCTTCAGGGCTGAGATGTTTGTTCTCTCAGCGCGGGGGATCGTTCCAATGCTCAAACAGTAAAAAAATGCAAATGACGACTTTAGTCGTCAATGGCAGTGAATGAGTTAAGAAAACAATCAGGTTCCAAAGCAGCTGGTTGTGTGATTAATACCACAAATCCATGGAGGTTCGATGAGGAGAAGCCGATGTGTTTATGGCGCAAAAACCTGGCCCTCCAAACAAAAAGATGATAGTTTGACACGAGATGGTGAGAAAGCCGGTATCAAAGGGATGAAACACAAACTGTTATGCCTCCCCGGTGCAGCCTCAGATACTACTGGGATCCCGGTGTGACTTCAGACAGACACAGAGAACAGCTCACCCCCGTAGGACTTTACTACTAAACCATCCGGCTGGATGCTTCAGGGATCATGGCGTCCATCAGTCTGATCTAAAAAAAATGGTCCTGAAACTGATCCCAGCTGCAAACGAGGCCTCACATGTGACCAGACTGACTCAAAGAGCACTTGTGGTGTTTCTGTTTTTGTGTAAATGTAGATGGAGGAGAAGAACCGGCAGCTGCAGGAGAGGCTGGAGCTGGCTGAGCAGAAGCTCCAGCAGACCATGAGGAAGGCGGAGACGCTGCCCGAGGTGGAAGCAGAACTGGCCCAGAGGATCGCCGCCCTCACTAAGGTAGAAGCACACACTCCTACTCCTCTGGATCTGCGTGCGGGAGCGTGGCGTCATGCCATGACATTTCAACATGTCCCTCTCCTCTTCCTCGGTCACGTAGTCCGACTCCAGCTCCTCTTCCTCCCCCGATGATTGTCACTTTTTTATGGAATCTAAACTCCAAGACATGAACTCCATTCTTAGGAAGGTAGTCAAGAAAAGACAAGATCTCACTGTTTTATTCTGATTTGCTGGGTTTACTGGGATTCTGCTGTGGCTCTTCTAACACCACAGGACAGCTGCATGGCACTTCTGGCTGGAGCTCATTCTTTACCACGCTGGAAGCTCTCTCTCTCTCACACGTTGTTTCCCATTCTTGTCTCTCTATACCTTAAAAACAAAAGCTGTCCCTCTCTGACTTTGGGGTTAGGTGCTTGGCTGGTGTCGTTTCCTCTGCTTCTCGTTGTCACCTCTCAGGCTGTGGAACAGGCGCATCAACCCGGCCTTTTTTCTGTCCTGTCTGTGCTGTAACCCATCTGTAGGCGGAGGAGCGTCACGGGAGCATCGAGGAGCGGATGAGGCACTTGGAGTGCCAGCTGGAGGAGAAAAACCAGGAGCTGCTCAGGGTGAGTCACTTGCGGAGGAGTCGTGCCAGGCAGCCAGAGCCTGACAGTTTGATGCGACAACAACCAACGGCACATTTTCCTGATTTATCACCAGTGAAGCTCGACCAGATGAGCTGCTCACCCACTCTGCTTTCAGAGCGCTCCCTAAAAGGTTCACAGATCCACGAAGTCATGTTCCGTTCGTGTTCGATTACGTGAGCATCTTTACACGGTCCTGCTGCTGAATCAGTTTAAAAGATGAGCACGATGGCTGTTCAACCAGCATTAAACAACACAGCAACACAGTTCCTCCGCCCTGCTGGTCAAAAGCTGAATAACAACTGTTGTGAACAGCCCTGCAGCAGCCTGTTGTGGCTAGTAGAAGCCAACCATTAGCATTAGCTATTTCACCACACAGCAGAACTCCTCCAGGCTTGCGTTATTTGTGGAGATAAAACATTAGAGCAGAGGAAACCGTCAGTGGTTGTCTCATTGCTGTTATCCAACAGAGGTGAGATGTCAAAACGTCAGGAAATAAGACTCCAAATGCTGCCGTGTGAAGCTTTCCTCTGATGTGGCTCACTTCTAGTTCCTCAAACGGGCGCACCAGAGCTTTTTTCACCTGAGAACGATGTACAAGCATGGACGTAATTTTTTGGGGGGGGACAGGGGGGACATGTCCCCCCCATGTTTTCCAAAGTCAAGTTTGGACCCCGGCACTTTTTACCATCCAAAAACAATATTACGCTATATTAAATTGACACTGGTTGAGCTCTAGGACCAAGCAGAAAACAACCGTTTGTGTTGAAGCCTGTTTCCCATTAAAACATGCTGTAAAGACCCCCCCCCCCACACACACACACTTCTAAAGTGAAAATTACATCCATGTGTACAAGACATTCATTACTGCTGAAGACCACTGCAAATGTATTACAAATATGAGTAAAGTTGATGTCGAATTAAACAAACACTTTGGTTTAATTGTTTGAAAGTAGGACTGGGCGATATGGCCTTAACATCAATATCACGATTTATTGAGGATTTCACCTCGATAGCGATAAAAGGACGATAACTACAGGAATGCGCAGAAACTAAAGTTGTCCACCAGATGGGGCTGTCGCGTGTATTACGTGGAGTCACATTTTTACGTGACACAAGGTGGTACAGCTTCTTAAAGGGACATTAACGTTGCCAACCTACACACATCTTTTCACTTTTTTTATTAGTAAATTTATTGACATGGGAAAAATGATCTCGATAAGAGTCAGAAATTTTGCTGACGATAATTTTTCGATTTATTTGAAAGTGGAGTTAAATTTCTCAAAAGTAAATAAATGTTAATCGCATGAAAAGCTGAGTAAACCAGTAACATTATGAGGCTACTGTCCTAATGGGTGTGACCCCACCAGGAAAGTTGACCATTGAGCAGGGTTGATGGTTTATCCCTTGGGTCCACGTGGCAGGGGTGTGGAGTGAGCACCACCTCACCCCTGCCACGTGGACCCAAGGGATAAACCATCAATCCTGCTCAACGGTCACCTTTCCTCGCGGGGTCACCCATAAAGACAGTGGGAGGGTTATCAGGAGAAACTTTGTTAATAAAGCACATTTTACAGATAAAAACCAGGAAATGCTTCCCAAAAACAATAAACTGATCCAATAAGACAAATTCCAACCCCAGATAAGGGACAGAGGACACCATTAGGAACCAGTCTACTAAAACTAAAAGCTTGTGTCTTATTAATATCCATAACTAAAGTAAGATGGTAAAAACAGTCTCTTCTTTTCTTTAAGCTGATGTTTTGTTTTGACCTACAGGCTCGCCAAAGAGAAAAGATGAACGAAGAGCACAACAAGCGACTGTCGGACACGGTGGACCGACTCCTCACCGAGTCCAACGAGCGTCTCCAGCTCCACCTGAAGGAGAGGATGGCCGCGCTGGAAGAGAAGGTTGCAGAAGAAGATCTTATCGGTTCTGTTTGAAGGAAGTCTTCTCAATTCTGTTTTTTTTTTCCTTTGCAGAACGTTTTAATCCAGGACTCTGACGGATACAGGAAACAGTACGAAGAGTCGATCCATGAAAAAGTAGGTTGCACACATCGAGAAGTGATTAGTTCTTTTCATTTCAAACCTTTTTGCATTTTCATGAGTTGGCTGCAAAACGTGGCTCTTTATTGGGGGAATAATGTGGCTGGTGGCTTTAGTTTCATTTTTTATAAACCTACCATTAAATATTCATACGTCTCAGCTGTAAGTTATCACGAGCGGCATTAAATACGATAGAAATATCCTCTATGAGAGGATTCAGCCCCTCTGGCTCCTCGTTTTTAGACCTGCCACCGAGTGGTTTACTGGTGTGATCATCCCCAGGACGTATAACACCACACACATTAATGATGTTGTCAAATTGTTTTGTCCAGTCTCAGCTGGCAGAGGAGATTGAGAAGCTCAGAGCAGAGCTCGACCAGTATAGATTGAGGGCAGGCTCCCTCACAGAACCCACTCTTTCACGGTAGGTTGGCTATGGGGTTGTGTGCATGCATGTGTGCATGCATGCATCACCATGTGTGTGTGTGTGTGTGTGTGTGCACAAGTCATGCAGTTTGTGTTGTCCTGTTATAAGATTTAATCCAGATAATTCTGCAAATTAGCTGGGTTGATTCTTTTACTCCCCTGTTCCTGCCGTTTTAAGGATGAAATAACAAGGATCCATGCATAGTTACCGTTGCTAAGGGAAGGATGTAGCCTTTGCCTTTTTATTGCTACAAAATGATCATGAAACCAAATACCCTGCAACAAAGTGTTTTTTTTTCTGCTGTTTTAGCCACTAAAAGTGTGGCACATTAAATTAATAAACCATTATTTTAGTTGATTTAAATTGCACATCAAACATTTGGTTGACTGCTATAATATTTGCAATTTCAATGTTGCTACTTCCCACAGGGACTGCATTATAACAACACAGTAGTGAAAACAGTAAAACTTTCCAACTGCAATGCATAGACTCTCCACATGAGGGCAGAATAAATGTAGATGATTGAGCACAGAAGGAAGTTTCTCAGGAATGTACTAATCCTGTTTCAGAGACAGGGGCTTAACCCAATTAACTTTTTGGTTTCGGGGTTGCTATTTAATAATTATGTTTCAATTCTCCACAGAAAAAAAGGACGTTCGGGTGCAAATGTGCTTTATGGAATTTGTGTTCCAGGTCTCATCTCGACACGTCGGCTGAGCTGCGATTCTCTTTGGGATCGCTGACTGAAACCCAGTCGGACCACTACCGCTCAGCCAAAGTCATCCAGCGGCCAAGAAGAGGGCGAGCTGGTCTGCGTGAGGCAAAGGTGACTAGTTCATCTGCAGCTCATCGGCTTTTTTTATTCGCTTTCTGGCAGACACATCACATCTAGTGTTAAGTAGCTTTTTACTATACTTGCATGTCAGATCTATTAAAGATCAACTTTACTTAATTTTTAATGCATTTAATAAAAAGCTCAGATGCCCGTGTTTCAGGAAGTAGAAGTCAACAGGAGGAAAAAGTGGAAGACGCTGCAGGATGGATAACAGCAACTCGGCTTTACGACTTACTCGGTTTGCTCTGTAACGCTGATCAAAGCAAAGCAAATTTTATTTATGAAGCGTTTTTCATGCAACGAGCGCAACTCAAAGCGCTGTACAATATGAAAAACAACCACACAGCAGTCAATTTCCCACCCCTCCCCCATAGATCAACATCCAACAACTCCTTCAGCGCAAGTCTTGAGGAGTTCTGCCGTGTGGTGGAGTTGCTAATGCTAACTGTTAGCTTCTACTAGCTGAGATGTTCTCTGCTGTTTCCTGGACGCTAAACCAACAGACGCTAATGCAGGAATCTTGGGTAGAAGTTGTCGTCGTCTTCCTCCTCTTATCCGGGTCCGGGTCGCGGGGGCAGCATCCCAACTAGGGAGCTCCAGACCGTCCTCTCCCCGGCCACCTCCACCAGCTCCTCCGGCAGGACCCCAAGGCATTTCCGGACCATATTGGAGATCTACCCTCTCCAACGTGTCCTGGGTCGACCCGGGGGCCTCCTGCCAGCAGGACATGCCCGAAACACCTCCCCAGTGAGGCGTCCAGGAGGCATCCTAACCAGATGCCCAAACCACCTCAACTGACTCCTTTTGATCCGGAGGAGCAGCGGTTCTACTCCGAGTCCCTCCCGAATGTCCGAGCTCCTCACCCTATCTCTAAGGCCAAGCCCGGCCACCCTACGGAGGAAACTCATTTTGGCCGCTTGTATCCGTGATCTCGTTCTTTCGGTCATTACCCAAAGCTCATGACCATAGGAGAGGATTGGAACGTAGATCGACCGGTAAATCGAGAACCTGGCTTTCTGGCTCAGCTCCCTCTTCACCACGACAGATCAGCTCGGCGTCCGCATCGATCTCCCGATCCCTCCTACCCTCACTCGTGAACAAGACCCCGAGAGACTTCAACTCCTCCACTTGAGGTAGGACCTCTCTCCCGACCCGGAGTTGGCAAGCCACCCTTTTCCAGGTGGAGAGGTTTGGGTAGAAGACTTTTCACATTCAGCCTATGTTAAAGTGATTGTTTTCAAAAAAAAAAAAAAAAAAAAAAGGTTTCTCAGTGAAACTGCCAACAAATCAACTATTTTGCTGATAAATGAGCTTTATTTATTTTTTGGGGGGAGTGAAAACAATTTATTTTTTCAGGGAATGCTATTATTTAAATGTAGACATGGTTTACGGTTAGACTTCTGTGTCTCCAGGAGTAAAATACATCATGTTTGTCTGATAAGCAAATTTAAAAGTTGGATCTGGAGACAGATTTTGATTTCCTCTTCATATAATTAGCGACCCTCTCCCTGGGCTGCCACCTTACCATGGTGGAGGGGTTTGAGTGTCTCAGTGATCCTAGGAGCTAAGTTGGCTGAGGCTTTCTTCCTCTGGTAGGGTCACCCATGGCAAACAGGTCCTAGGTGAGGGATCAGACAAAGAGCATCAGCTTATGATGAATTATAGAAATGGAAACCGTGTTCCCTCGCCCAGACGTGGGTACCGGCAGTCCTCAGAGGGACGTTTGACCACGTCCCTCGGGGGGCCCTGTGGGGAGTACTCTGGGAATATGGGGTACCAGGCCCTCTGATATGAGCTGTTAGGTCCCTGCATGACCGGTGTCAGAGCTTGGTCTGCATTGTCGGCAGTAAGTCGGGCTCATTCCCAGTGAGAGTCGGACTCCGCCAAGGCTGCCCTTTATCACCGATTCTGTTGATAACCTTTGTGGACAGGATTTCTAGGTGCAGCCAAGGTGTGGAGGGCATCCGTTTTGGTGGCCTGAGGATCAGGTCTCTGCTTTTTGCAGATGATGTGGTTCTGTTGGCTTCATCAGAACGTGATCTTCAGCTTTCGCTGGAGCGGTTCGCAGCCGAGTGTGAAGCAGCTGGGATGAGAATCAGCTCCTCTAAATCTGAGACCATGGTGTTGATTCAGAAAAGGGTAGAATGCCTTCTCCGGGTCAGGGATGAGGTCATGGTCCAAGTGGAGGAGTTTAAGTATCTCGGGGTCTTGTTCACAAGTGAGGGAAAACTGGAGCATGAGATCGATAGGTGGATTGGTGCTGCATCTGCAGTGATGCGGGTGTTGTACCGGTCTGTTGTGGTGAAGAGAGAGCTGAGTCAGAAGGTGAAGCTCTCGATTTACCGGTCGAGCTACGTTCCTACGCTCACCTATGGTCATGAGCTTTGGGTAATGACCGAAAGAACGAGATCGCGGATACAAGCGGCCGAAATGAGTTTTCTCCGAAGAGTGGCTGGGCTGTCCCTTAGAGATAGGGTGAGAAGCTCGGTCATCTGGGAGGGACTCGGAGTAGACCCGCTGCTCCTCCACATCGAGAGGAGTCAGTTGAGGTGGCTCGGGCATCTGGTCAGGATGCCTCCTGGACGCCTCCCTGGTGAGGTTTCCCGGGCACGTCCAACCGGGAGGAGACCTAAAGGTAGACCCAGGACATGGTGGAGGGACTATGTCTCTCACCTGGCCAGGGAATGCCTTGGGATTCCCCCGGAGGGGCTGGCCCAAGTGGCTGGGGAGAGGGAAGTCTGGGCCTCTCGCCTTAGGCTACTGTCCCCGTGACCCGATTCCGGATAAGCGGATGAAAATGGATGGATGGATGGATGGATGGATGGATGGATAATTAGCGACATCTGAAAGCAAACAGATTTGTTCCATTTGTGAAATAACTCCTCCTACAAATGCTAATGGTCATCCTTTGTGAGTGCAGGCGAAGTCCCTGGGGGAGCACGAGTGGCACTCGCAGCAGTTAGGGGTCCTGGGGGGCCACCACTTTGAGAGCGACACCGAGATGTCAGACATTGATGACGATGATCGGGAAACGCTGTTCAGCTCCATGGACCTTCTCTCGCCCAGCGGCCACTCCGATGCACAAACTCTAGCCATGATGCTGCAGGAGCAGCTGGACGCCATTAACAAAGAGATCCGGTAAGTTAAACTACACCCTGGCAACGCTTCACCTTCTGGTTTGCATCACCCTGTCAGAAACTCAGCTGCAGCTCATAATCATGAACCCTGGAAGTTCAGCTCTCAGCTAACTGGAGTTCGATCCTAGCTGTAGTTAAAACAGATGAGATGGCTGTTAGCCTTTAATTAGTTTGCTTCACACTTTAGGTATTTAGGGGATTTAGTTTGAACAAATCTCAGGAAATCCACCTGCAATAAGCTGAACATTAATGGAAATTCTGTGGCAAGGATTCTGTCGTTTGTGCTTTTTGATCTATTAAACTGTAGACCCTTAACACAAACGTCAACGCAGAAGGGCTTTATTACTGGTATCTCGGTATCCTCTAATTGTCCAGTTTAATCTGTGAGCTGAAGAAACATCTTTCATTGATCTCCTCCTGCCAGGCTGATTCAGGAGGAGAAAGAGTCGACGGAGCTGCGAGCAGAGGAGATTGAGAACCGGGTTGCCAGCGTTAGCCTGGAGGGGCTCAACCTGGCTCGTATGCACCACCACGGAGCCTCCATCACGGCCTCGGCCACCGCCTCCTCCCTGGCTTCGTCTTCTCCACCCAGCGGGCACTCCACACCAAAACTGGACCCTCGAAGCCCAGCCCGCGACATGGAGCGCATGGGAGTAATGACTCTGGTGGGTTGCCAGTTATCATCATTGTTTGTGTGGTTGTTACTAAATTATGTTCTAAAGAAAAGTAGTAAACCACACTCTGCCCTAGAGATGGGAGCTTTTTGATACTTGAAGTAAGTACTTGAGGAAAATGATCTGAGATCTTGGTGTAATTAATGAGATGCGTTCTAAAAGGTGAAGAAGTTTGATGATCTGTACATTCGACCATCTTGTTTCCATCTCTCTGTGCAGCCCAGTGACCTGAGGAAACACAGGAGGAAGGTACGACTTGGCATCTTCCCTTTCTAAACTCATAAATCCTGTTTAATAGAGGCTGTTACGACACACTGAGCAAACTTTTGACTTGCCAGTGTCCAAGGTCTGGAATAATGCCCCTCCCCCTCGTGTCCTCGTTCCACAGATTGCAGCTGTGGATGAGGACGGCCGAGAGGACAAGGCCACCATAAAGTGTGAGACATCTCCCCCTCCGACGCCGCGCTCTGTCCGAATGACGCACACACTGCCAGCCTCCTCGCACAACGACGCCCGAGGGTTTGTTTCTGCTCAACTATTCATCCATCCGTTTTCATCCGCTTATCCGGAGTCGGGTCGCGGGGGCAGTAGCCTAAGTCGCGAGGCCCAGACTTCCCTCGCTGTGTGTGTGTGTGTGTGTGTGTGTGTGTGTGTGTGTGTGTGTGTGTGTGTCTGCTCTGTCTTCTCGATCCCCAGTGAGTCGTGGAGGATGGCTGCTTATACTGAGCCAGGATCCTCTGGAGGTTTCTTCCTGTTAAAAGGGAGTTTTCCTCTCCACTGTCGCTGCATGCTTGCTTAGTATGAGGATTGCTGTAAAGTCACTGACACTAGTCAGTGACTTGATGTAATTTGCTGGGTTCCTTTTATAGGACACATTATTTCTGATTGGCTTAATGAACTGACCTGACTTGGAATGTTTATTATGTGAAGTGCCTTGAGACGACTCTTGTCGTGATTTGGCGCTATATAAATAAACTTGAATTGAATTGAATTGAATTGAATTGAATTGATTGCTCAACTAATATTTACAAAACCAGATTCTTTTCATTTTTTCTCATTCTTGTTTTTCAGCTCAGTGGACTTGGATTAATTTTCTGTGTTTTTCTATTCTCAGGATCGTGGCCTCTCTGGAGGCTGAAGCTAGCGCTTTAAGTAGCGTCGCCAGCAGCCAAGATTCACTCCACAAGCAGCCTAAGAAGAAGGGGATCAAGTCCTCCATCGGACGGCTCTTTGGGAAAAAAGAGAAAGGCCGACTGGCTCATCTAGCACACCGACAGGTCATGGTAGATCCACAAGGTGAGCGCTGCTGGTTCACACGATAAAAGTTGAGCTAAAATCACTGCATGCATCTTTTACCATGGACTTTCTGCAGGATGATGAATGAGTTACTCGCACTGACTTTTGGCAGGCCCTTAAATCTGCTTCGGCGTCTATTTGGATTGGTTCATGGATGAAAACAAGGCTAGGACGTTTCCTAATAACAGTTAAATAAATAAATAAATATGGTTAACATTTAAATGTTTGTAGGGAAACTCATTTAAAGGGTAATGCTTTACTATATTTAAATAACTAGATATGACACAGTCCATGTCTGCACAATATTTAAACAAATAGTTAATAAATGTAATATTATAGCAATGAACTAAAATGATCCAGTTTTGTAAAAGCTTATTAATGTGTAAGAATGACAGAGAGCTCCGCCCCTCCCCTGTCAATGCCAAGAGGGGGTAAATAACAAAGTATTGAGATGGACTTTTGTTAATGGCCAAATATTTAAATTCTTTAAAAATCAGAAAATGCGATTTTCAGGATTTTTTCTCATTTTGTTTCTCATAGCTGAGGTGTAGCTGTGATGAAAATGGCCGGCTTCTCGCATCTTTTTAAGTGGGAGAACTCGCACAAATGGTGGCAGACTAATTACTTTTATGCCCCTCCGTTCTTTGTTCAGGTGGTCGCATCTTTTTTTGCTGCGTCATCAAATCAGAAAGTCTTTCTTAACTCATTCGCTGCCAGCGTTTCTCACCGTTTTTACTGTTTTTTTAAGAGTCACAGAACGTTGCGCGCTAGGATGATGTCAACTCCAAAACAACCAAAACAAAGCGGAAACTCACTTCTTACATCAGGAGGAATCCGCGCGTTTCGAGCATTATCCCGTTCTTTCATAATCCGTTGTTGAATTGTGATCGGCAGAAGCTTTTCCGGCTCGCGCCTCACTTTTTTTACGGCAGCGGCCGAAAACGATCTCCTAGCACGTGGATGTTCTGCTTCCTGATCACGTGACGTGTGACGTACGCAGATGAAGATCGGCTTTAGAGCTGAGATGTTTGTTCTCACGGTGCGGGGGCTCGTCCGACGCCCACACAGTAAAAAAAATGCAAATGACGTTTGAATTTAAAATGACGACTTTAGTCATCAATGGCAGTGAATGAGTTAATAAACATAAAAAGTAGTATAATAGTATTAGTATAATCTGAAACAAAAGCAGTTTTAATCTCATAACCTGATTGATTTTATAACACATTTACTCATCCAATCGAGTTTTTGTTTTATTTTTACTAACAGCAGCTTCTCTTCTTCATCAGCTACAATGATGGACCAAGACGTGTCGGGTCAGGACGTGGGGGTGGGCAAGTTGGGAACTCAGGCTGAAAAGGACCGCAGATTGAAAAAGAAGTAAGCTTTAATCCACCTCACAGGTTGCCATCACAACAGTTTCATCTGGATTTACACTCACTGCTACATTCCAGTCTAATCCATCCTAAGCTGTGAAACGCAGACCGCAGACATGGCCTCTGTCTACTGTGTTTACCTCACACGCTCCACCTGTGCTGTGTGTAATAGCAGATCTGTGTTGAGAACAGGATCAATAGCGAGCAGAAGCTGGATCGGTGTCCAGGAGCCGATATCTGTCTCTGCATTCGGACACTGAGCCAAAGTCAGACTATTGATCCAGCCTGAAAAGCCAATTAATCTCACACAGGTGCCTTGTCACACTGGAAGCTACAGTAACACACGGCTCGTAGATCATGTACTCCATGGGTGCCGCGCAGAGAAAAGAAGCCCTCTTACAAATCATATTTCTGCAGATGTTTTGCTCAGTGTGTGTGTGTGTGTGTGTGTGTGTGTGTGTGTGTGTGTGTGTGTGTGTGTGGGTGTGGGTGTGGGTGTGTGTGCGCGCGCATTTGCCATGCCCCAGTGCCAAATGATGACTGTCATTTGCTCGAAGTGCACATTGACTTGTCATGACGGATAACCTTGCCTCCCATGTAGTTGGTCGATCTAAAGTGTTTGTTGTGCGGTGACAGATGTGCTGTTTTCCTCCCACTGCACCGACTTCTCCGTAGCAGTGTCCCGGATTCAGGATACGCCACCACCTTTATGCATCTTGGTGCCTCTTTCCACACTGCATGCCATCAACGCTGCCTGCACTGTTTCCATTTCAGCATCTTGATCGAACCAAACCGCCGTGATCTCATGGTAGAGTTAGCGTTTCTTCATTTTCCTGCAGAGATGAAAGTGCAGCCTACCTGAATGTAACAGAGCATTTGAATGTGAGGCCATGGAAGTCAGGCTCTTGTTGTTTCAGTGCATCTCATCTCCTCTGCTGCACGGGATGTGGTCAGGACTGCATTGTAGAAGATTTCCCTTCACTGGTCTACAGATGCTCCTGTCAGTGAATGTGCTCCATAGTGAAACGTGTGTGTGTGTGTGTGTGTGTGTGTGTGTGTGTGTTTGGTATTGTTAATTGCCTAATAACTCATTAACATTTGTGTACTTTTGTCTCCCCGTCGCTCTTTTTCTCTTCCCTTCTCTTTCTCTCTTCCTTTGCTCTCCGACTCTCCTCTCTGACCCTCCCTCTCCCTCTCATCACCCTCTGATTCTAACAAAGCGGGTAAGTTGTGAGGACGTCTGCCTGACCTCCTGGATATTGTCTCAGCCGTTTGTCCTGTCTCATCTCTCCTGTCTGTGCGCCATCTCCTGAAAGACCAGTGCCAAAACTGACGTCTCTTATCTATCTGTCCTTTATGGCTGTTAACCGAGCCGTTTGCTTTCTTTCTTTTTCCATTCACCATACCAGGACATTTCTTCCTCCCCTCCCTCCCCCCTTCTTACAGTTCTATGGCAGCTGCATCCACGGCTGGACAGCGACTGTGCCGCCGCTAGAAACTGGGCCCAAATGTCACACCCAGACTGTCTTCTCTCCCTTTTTCTGTCTTTTTTTTTTAATATTTTTGTGTGAAATAACCAGCTGCAACATCTGGTTATGGGAGTGTTAAAGGTTCTTTTAGTTTGTCGCATAACTTTCTCCTTACTTGGCTTTCCCCAGCTCTTTTCAGTGGATGTATTCCTCCATGCATTAAAACATGAGCTCTCCCCCCCCCCCCCCCCCCCCCCCCCCATGTGCTGAATAGTGGACGTGCCTGGTTGTTATTGGATGAACACATTTCCTCTATCATCTGTAGGCATTTTTATTTACCATGTATGAGGCCCGCTGAGGTGCTGCACACGTCGTGTTGACTTCTGAACCCAATCCTTTAACTTGTCAACCTCATTCCTCTCAAGGAATGGGATGTTTTTATGTAATGAAATGTGTTCACAAACCCCCTAAAAACTAACAGTGTGTGTGTGTGTGTGTGTGTGTGTGTGTGTGTGTGTGTGTGTGTGTGTGTGTGTGTGTGTGTGTGTGTGTGTGTGTGTGTGTGTGTGTGTGTGTGTGTGTGTGTGTGTGTGTGTGAGAATGTTTGAAAGGCATTGTTTGGCTGTTAAGCAGCACACCGTACACGTAGGAGGATTCAGTACAATAAACAAACTAAGAGGATCTATTCAATAAGGACCTGTTTACATTATGCTGACCGGTGTCAGCTCCGAGTGAAGCAGAACAAACTCCTGCTCCGCTCCAGGGGCGTGTCCAGGGAGTGGCCTGGGGTAGCACATGCCACCCTTAGAATCTGATTGGCCACCCCAGGTGCCACCCTACTCACCCCTTCTTTCCACCGGAGCCGTCAGCGGCACGTTACTGCAGCAGCACGTCTTGCTCGCGTATGCCTCTGCTTGGCCCTTCCCACGAGACGCGAAGCAGCAGGGGAGCAGCTGTCACCGACCGAGCACGAAGTCACACGAGTGACTTCGTCAGTAAACACAACAACAAGCAGGAGAAAACTACAACATGGCTCCAAAAGGTTTGTGTTTTATGTTCTGTCCGTTTTATAATCGCCAATACGGACCTGAAAAACAAAGGAGGCCGCTAGCTAGGTGATAACTTCTCATGGGGCCGCACAGTTAGTAACATTTGGTTTAAAGTAAAGCAACCGGAAGAAAGTACGTTTCTTTATTCTGAAAATCTTGGGAGCTTCGCTCCGTTTCCGCATCCGGTTTCCTGTCTTTCCTTCCCCAAAAATGTTGAACTTGACCCGTTTGAGAGGCGTAGTGCGTAAAAAATAGAACCGGCGCGTAAGGGCCGCGACATGCTGCTCCTGAGACGCGGCCGACTCGCGCTGCTGACGGCTCCGGTGGAAAAGGTTCTGTTGACCACAGCGGTTCCTATCAGCAGCTATGACGTGCTGCTGCAGTAACGTGCTGCTGACGGCTCCTGTGGAAAGAAGGGGTGAGTTCCAGTTTAAATTGACTTTACATAGTCGACAAAAGGCTTGAGTTGTAAACTCCAAAAATAGTGTGTGGTAGCATGCGCCTTAAACATTGTCTTCTAGCCCAGGCCTACAGAACATTTCTGTAGTATTAATATTATTTATTATTTTTTCATATTTACATAAATATTATTAGAGTCCCACTCAACTCCGGTTGGTGGCAGTAATGCAACAAGAAGTGACTTGCTAACCACCACAAAGCTAGAAGATGAATAGAAAAAATGGTGATTGTGCAATGTGAAACTCCAAAATTCACCAGAAAGTAAATAAATAAATAAACGATTTGTGTAAATAAATAAATAAGCATAACCATTGGTGCCACCCATGCATAAACAAGTGCCCCACATGGGCCACCCCATTTTAAAAGTCCTGGACACGGCTCTGCTCCGCTCTTAGGATCCACTTCACCACCTGCTAAACTAAACTGTGGAGCACAGCCCAGAAAAATCTGTGGAGAAGTTGCATTTAAAGTGTCTCCCTGCAGGATTCAAACACTGCAGAACCAAAAAATAAATAAGTGCATCAACAAAGTCAAGTGAGTGGCTGAGTTTGGTAGTCGTGCTTAGATCTGCAGTACAATGTCCAGCTTCACTGAGCTGCTACTACAGCGGAGTCCCATCCAGGTGGATGTGTGTGTTCACACATTTTGTAGTGATAATCTGACAGAAAACACAATCTTACTTCATTGCTTTTCTAATGAAATGGGACAGATTCAGAAATTGTGCAAAACTCTTTGTGATGTTCAGGGAAAGGGATGGGAAACTAAGTGTTTTTTGGATTTTACAGCCATTGTGGAGGACTGTGTCTAGCAAGAGTTGTGTGTTTCAACGATGAAGCTTTGCCCTTTTCTGCACACAGGCTGGTGTGTGAGATAAGATGAGAGCATCCTCTCATGCACTGTGAACAGAGAAGTTTGTACGCATCAAACAGGAACACGGAAAAGCAGCAATGCTGCGTCAGGCCAGGGGATTACAAAGGGACCGGAATCCTCAGGATTATCAAAGTCCGTGTAAAACTGTGTGCACGTTGTTTAGAGTCTGGTGATCAGGGATGTGAATCTCAGAGCAACTCACGATTTGATTCGATTCCGATTCTCGGGGTGCCGATTCGATTCAGAATCGATTCTCGATTTAAATCGATTCACAATCAGTATTAACAAAGAGTGTCAGTTCCAGGATGAACTACTTTGTTGTGCAAGTTAGTTAAAGCTATGGAACATTTTTATTTTACTTTAAACTGGTCATGCAAAAAAAAATGCTAATTTACAAGGTAAACTAAAGTGATTCTAAAACTGTAAACAGAAACAATCTTTTGACCAAAAGGCTAAATTTATATTTGCTTACCTTGTAAAATATAACAAATCTGTAGTTACCTAACAGTAGCTTTGAAAGTAAAACGGTCACATACTTTTTAAGTGTGTGTGGAAACAAGTTTAACATTTGAGTCCTCAGCCTGTTTAAAAAATGTGTCTCAGATTTCTTACAAAGGAAAATGTTTTCTCTCATTTATCAACAACTTCAAATAAACACGAGTAATCCTGAGAACTCACTTATCAACTTAGAAAATAAATATGAGAATATCTCAAATTTCTGAGTATGGGAAAAAAAATACATTCTAGTCCCCACTTATCAGCAGATTCAGAAATAAATCATCCCAATTTATGGGATCACAAAAGTAAACGGAGTACTGACTCTCCTAACAAAGACCAAAAAACATACAAAAGTGCGTCTCAAACCTGTAACGTGCCAAACATTTGAGTTCCTGGAATCGACTCTGAACCTTTGTGAATAAGAATACCATACCATATTTATTTATAAAGCACCATTTCAAAATAGCATGGCAGCTAACCAAAGTGATGTACATAAAAAAGTCAAATGCTTGAACAAGAAACATAATAAGAACAGGCAAAATACATAAGAACAAAGCATAAATAGTCTGAGATAAAAAATTCCTACTTAAAACAATAAAATAGGAGAACAGTTAACAGCACGATCAAAAATAAAATAATGCGACGAATGATAAAAACATTTGAAATGGCACAAATGAAACCAAATAAGCTACCAGATGGTGCGAGGTGCCAAAAGTGAGCTACTGAATCATAAAAACATAATTAAAAAATCAAATCCGGTGCTGGATTGTAATGAAAAGTGTCACGGAGGGAAGGCAATGCTAAAGAAGTGCGTTTTCAGGGCCGACTTGAAACTGCTAACAGAGGGAGCCAGACGCACACGGAATCCCGATTCAGACTTGAATCGATGTTTTTCAGCACCTCTAGTGGTGATGACGAAACATGCTTGTTTGAGACAGTAACATCTTATTTACCAGGGGCGGATCTAGGACTGAAAAAGATCCGAGGCTTAACACGTGCACACACACGCACACACACACACACACACACACACACACACACACACACACACACACACACACACACACACACGTGACACGCATTAGTCAACATAATAAATATAAAAGTTATATTAAATCTAAAGTTATGGTCACTTCATTTTCCCTATTATTCAGCTTTGTCCTAAAACCAACAGAAAACTATTTTTATTTCATATTTAGGATGAATTGATGATTGAAGATTACAGGCGGTTCTGTGACAAAATCAAAAGACATCTTGGGTTACTTGATATTTAAAAATGTTCCAAAACTTAATTCTGAACATAAACGGAAAAGTTAGTCCCTAAACACCGTTGGTGATTGCTGAGGAGTTATGGGCGTGCATCTGTGGCCGTTAACTGATACAAGACAATACACAGGCAGCTAAACTTTGGGGGAACTTTGATTTGACCTTTGGCTCTGTCCAGGGGCGGATTTAGGACTGAAGAAGATCCGGGGCTTAACACACGCATGCGCGCATACACACACGTGACACGCACTAGTCATCATATATATTTGTCTTGTACCACATAATTTTAATCTGAAGCTACATATTAAGCATATCCAGGGCAGAGTATTGTTCCTGTTAGTGTTTAGTGTGAGATGATAGTAAATATTCCCTTTCTTTCTCCAACAACTTTACCTGATAGTAAGCTAACTTTAGGCAAACCAGCAGCACAACAAATATTTTCAAATAAGACTCACAAACCTGAGTCAACACCAGTCTCATCAAAGCTGGGGTTCTGTCGCGGTACTTTTGGTCTAAAAAACGTCCTCATGTCCATCTTCACTCATGCGTCTCAGGCAGAGAGTGTAGAAGAAGTCGGTGCCGGTACAAGATCTGCTCAGGTGCAAGATCGGCTCGGGGTCCGTCGACTGCCGATGACGTCAAAGTAGTTGATTGGCTGAACATGCACCTTACGGAATTACGTAATCATGTTACGTTGTTATCACGTTACGTTGTTATCACGTTACGTTGTTATCACGTTACGTTGTTATCACGTTACGTTGGTCCAGGCAAATTTTTCTGTTGGAAAGATGGACAACTTTTACAAAGAAATCCATCATTACCTCTTTGAAAATACACTTTTAGCATAGAGCTGCATGTATATTAGGGCTGAACGATTAACTGCATGTGTAATTAAATTGCGATGTGACAAAAGGAGATTTTCTAATCGCAAAGGCTGCAATTTGGCAGCGAGTGGTTAGCGCAATGCTAATATACATGCAAAAACCCATAGGAATGTTAATGCTAATATCACTGATTACATTCTTACAAATTATGAATTAGAAACGTGCCAAATGATTACATTTGGAGTCTAATAGAAAGTAAAACTACCATCAATCAAATAAGTACAGACAGGTATTTTAGTAAAGCCAGAAAACTTTTAACTCCAGAGTTTTGGCTAGCAGCTATGAGCGTAACTGAACTACACATGGACAAGACGTCAAAAACTCTAAACACAAAATACTTCAATAAACGGGACACACTTCTTTCCTGCAAATACAATTTCACAGGTGTTGCTAATACCTATGATCCTTCAAGGGATCTGCTCAAAGAGGAGTTCAACATTATAAATACAATATAGTGTTTTATTTTACAAATACCATTATAAACACAAACTTACGTCTGAAGAAACATTATTTTAATAACGAAACTGCTCAATTCTTTCCAACAGTATAGATGTGTAGTGTATTTTGTCCGAGTGGGTTTGCCGTACTTTGACATCATCGGCAGTCGAAGGACCCCGAGCTGATCCTGTACCGACACCGGCTGCTGAAGGGCTTCTTCTTCAGTGGTGGAGGCTCAGGCAGGCTGTATACAAACTACTGCCAGCTGCTCCCTCTCTGTTGGACTTTGGTACTGCATGTTACTTCCACGTTTTAGATCCGGGACTTTTCATAAAACATTCGGGGCTTGAGCCCAAGTAGCCGGGCCTAACACCGCCCCTGGTATTTACTGTATCAGCAACATAAAGAAGAAATATAAAGATAAATGTGCTTCGCTGAGAGAGAAAAAAAACGTGCAGGAGTTTGAACGACTCCCAGCTGTCAATCTGAGAGATTTGTGTTTTATTAAGATATGAGATGCCAAACAGACCAAAAAAAGGAAAGTTTTTTTTGTTGCCCTACTTCAGTTTATTAGTGAATATTTAATAAACCTCAGAATACTTGTTCTCTTTGAAATACGATTGGTCAATGTGAGTGACACGTGCACGCTGAACATGAAGATGTTCTTCAACCCACATCATCTGCAGAAAGGAACTAGATCGGGTCAGAAAAAGCCCTTCTCTTCCACGTCACAGGGAGCATGACCCCTAATCCACACTGAAGGCATCGGCACTGCGGAACGGCAGTGAAACATGCCTGCTTCGAATAAAATCCATTAAAGTTTGAGTTGGCCCAAGCCAGTCGCGGCGTGGTACATTTCAGGGACGTGCCAGAAGTCAGTTTCCACAGTTAACATAGGACTAGACAGGAAATCACACACAGCATCAATGTAAAAGTCTGGCAATTTTCAAAATAAAAGAAAATTACAGAGATAAGTTTGCTTATCTATGTAGATTACATCAAACACGTGACCTAACAGCTTATTTACTGCAGCATCTTTTGAGAAATGCAACGTTTTTCATGGCTTCAATCCTAGCAGTGGAGAGGAACAACATTATCCATCAGAAGAGTTCATTGTTGTGTGAGCAGGTTCACAACATTAGGAAATTGCTGCAGTACTTGGCGCCCCACCAGAGTGTGAATGGGTGGATGACAGATTGTGTTATGAAGCGCCTTGGGGAGTTGTAGAACCCTAAGAAGGTACTATACGAATACAGGCCATTTGGTGCAAAACAATAATAAATAAGCACATTAAAATGATAATATAAAGAGATAATATTTAGAAAAAAACTAATTTATGCAAGTCAGTGAAGGTACTGATCAGACCGGAACAGTTCAGGTGCAAACACAACACAGGGTCAAGTTACTGGAGTGGGCAGTTCAAGGATTGTCAATGATGAGTTCAGCGGCAGAGGGCAAGAAACTATTCTTGTGGCGAGAGGTTCTGGTCCGAATGGATCGGAGCCTCCTGCTAGATGGGAGCATGTCGAAAAGGCTGTGTCCAAGGTGAGACGGGTCAGTTGGTATACGACCTGCATGCCCCAAAGTTCTGGAGGTGTTCAGGTCCGGTATAGAGGGGAGTTTGCTGCCAGTGACCTTCTCAGCAGAGCGTACAACACACTGCAGCAGCTTCTGGTTTCTGGTGGTAGCTCCAGCATTCCACACGGTGATTGAAGAGGTGAGGACGGACTCGATGATAGAGGTGTAGAACCGTGATATCAAACGTGATGTCCTTCTTCTTCTTGGTTTGATGGTGTTTGCATAAACAAACTGTGACCTTTGGAGTCTCAAGGTATTTTTGTGATTTCGTAAGTCCAGTGAGGATGGCAGAGAAGCCCTGCTCCCCCGCTGTGGATTGACTCACAGCAAAGGCCGAGAGTAAAGCGCCTCGCTTTCGTTCCATGCTGGCGATGCCTTCATGGCTCCGTCTACCTTGGATTGCGACCGTGGAAGGCTGTATTGATTTTGACGCCAGGAGAGATAAGAACATATCTCGGCCAGCAGAAGCTAACTATTACCATCAGCAACTCCACAACCTGGCGAAACATGTTCAGGATCGTTCCTGGAGGGGAGAAAATATTCCCGTTTCATTTGTTTTACTCAAAAAAGAAGAGTGAATAAACACAGCAGAAAAGTCGTGTAGCTGTTAACCAATCAAAAGTGAAGTGTTTTCATATAATATTAATGAGTACGAGTCTGTCGTTTTTCTACACCCTCTTCCTCTAACCTCCACCCCCCGAAACAGGAGCACCACAGCACATTTGTTGAAATACCGAGTGAACGTGATCTTTGAAGCCAACAGCCAATAACTCTTCGACTGACATGACATTTGTCACAAGCTGTTCTGGCCAGTCCCAAAGAACCCAAACCCCAACGCAGTTTAATTGTAATCCACAGCCTGTACTCTAACTGTAGATTATTAGTACTGTAGGTACTACTGTAGATTATTTTTTACTGTATATGTTGTATATCATATTTCTATTTCACCTGTTCCTTTGTCTCTCCTACTGCTTTGAGCATGTACATGACACAAGAATTTCCCTCGGGATAAATAAAGTTGTTCTTATCTTATCTTAACCTCAGGGCTTAGGGAAAAGTGTGAGTGAGGACATGAATGTGTTCGATTAAACCTGAATCAGACCGATCAAATGTGTGTTTGACTCGCATGTTTGTATGTTAACACGAGTTCTGCTCTTCTCCTGCCCACAGACATGAGCTTTTGGAGGAGGCTAGGAGGAAAGGTTTACCTTTCGCCCAATGGGACGGCCCCACGGTGGTAGCCTGGCTCGAGGTAAAACGCTGTTGCTTGTGGGTGAAGTTATTTTTTAGCAGATGGACCAAACCATGAAACAGCATCGTTGATGTAGTGAAGAAGTTTCTTGATGTCATATTTATGAAAAATGTACATGTTAGAATAAACTGTTGAAAAGCGAAAGTGGTATTGTTTAAAGGGCCATGATGAGGTCAGAATTGACCCTTTGCACGTGACGTCACGCCACTCATGTAACCGCCCCCTTCGCCATGACGGATGGCAAAAAGACCGTTTACACCCGTAGAAACTCCAGTGAAGGTAGTCGAAACAAGCCAGTTTGTAGCCTTTTATGCTTTTTTTAGTTGATACGACAGTAAAATGGTTGTAGCTTGCTGCGTGGTCGGCTACACTAACAGACAAGGACGTAAACTCAACTCGTTTTGTTTTTTTAATAACTTTGATGGAGACTGAGGACGGAGACGAACTGCAGCGACCAATCAAGCGGACTAGCAGGCCTCAGATTTGCAGCAAAAATGTTTTTAACGAGTAAGATTAACGTTCATTTATTTCACGAGGAAGACAGGGACAGGGATAAATGTGATGTGTTTATACAAGTTATTGATAATCCTGATGGATGGGTATTCCACCACGGAGGATGCACGCCGTCCACTGTAGTGTAAAGCGAGACAATTATTAACAATACTAAAGCTCCGATGTATGGTTACGTGTGTTAAAAGTACATTATTTATTTATTTATATGAGCGTCAGCGTTCAGAGACCTTCTCATTCCGGTGTGAGAGCAGCAGCTGAACCCGGTAACACCACCAGCAACAGAAGCTGGTAGGGATCCGGACTTTTTAAAAATCAGCTTTGGTGTAAAGTGAAACGCTGTTTATAACATAAAGTTATAAATCCAGAGGGGTGAATTTAGGCAAAGTCAGCAACATGTTTACATCGGTGAACAGCTGCAGAGAGAACGCAAGCTAACGTTGGTAAGCTAGTTAGCATACCGCTCTCTATGAGCGACCGCTAGATGCGCTACTTCTTCTGATAACTGAACTGGGCGTGAACTAATTGAAGGAATGCTGGAGGAGTTTTGTTTTTGTTTTGATCGCAAAAACAATTTCAGGCTCTACTTTTCCCTTTGTTTAGTAATCGTGTCGCTCACTGTTTACATGCTTTTGCCGTCCAGCATGGTGGACCCACGTGATTAGATGTCGTCGGTGCAAAGGATCAGTAGGGGGTGAGATTATCTGGGTTGATAGATGCATTTTGAGCTGCTGACAGGAAGCGTTTTCAGTCAGCAGTATATTTCTAGACTTTCTGGATTTCAAAGGAAATTATTTTTTCCACTAATTGTAGTCACAAAAATCCTCTAATGGTTGTTAAACATCACTAAATGGAAAACTTAAAATGAAAGTCATCAAACTTTTCTCTCGTCTTGTAAAAACAATAAAAGTAATTTCGGAGTTAAATCAATGGAAGTAACAAAAAAAGTATCAAGTACCTAGCCTGGCAAGCAATCATTTATATGCCAGTACCGTATTGACCCGAATATAGGACGAGGTTTATTCATTGAAAATTATTTTTAAATGTCGGGTCGTCTAATAATCAGGATCGTCCTACACAGGGAGTGCTGAATTATTAGGCAAGTTGTATTTTTGAGGAATAATTGTATTATTGAACAACAGCCATGTTCTCAATGAACCCAAAAACTCATTAATATCAAAGCTGAATGTTTTTGGAAGTAGTGTTTAGTTTGTTTTTAGTTTTAGCTATTTTAGGGGGTATCTGTGTGTGCAGGTGACTATTACTGTGCATAATTATCAGGTAACTTAACAAAAAACAAATATATACCCATTTAAATTATTTATTTTTACCAGTGAAACCAATAAAACATCTCCACATTCACAAATATACATTTCTGACATTCAAAAACAATACAAAAACAAATCAGCGACCAATATAGCCACCTTTCTTTGCAAGGACACTCAGAAGCCTGCCATCCATGGATTCTGTCAGTGTTCTGATCTGTTCACCATCAACATTGCGTGCATCAGCAACCACAGCCTCCCAGACGCTGTTCAGAGAGGTGTACTGTTTTCCCTCCTTGTAAATCTCACATTTGATGACGGACCACAGGTTCTCAATGGGGTTCAGATCAGGTGAACAAGGAGGCCATGTCATTAGTTTTTCTTCTTTTATACCCTTTCTTGCCAGCCACGCTGTGGAGTACTTGGACGCATGTGATGGAGCATTGTCCTGCGTGAACATCATGTTTTTCTTGAAGGATGCAGACTTCTTCCTGTACCTCTGCTTGAAGAAGGTGTCTTCCAGAAACTGGCAGTAGGACTGGGAGTTGAGCTTGACTCCATCCTCAACCCGAAAAGGCCCCACAAGCTCATCTTTGATGATACCAGCCCAAACCAGTACTCCACCTCCACCTTGCTGGCGTCTGAGTCGGACTGGAGCTCTCTGCCCTTTACCAATCCAGCCACGGGCCCATCCATCTGGCCCATCAAGACTCACTCTCATTTCATCAGTCCATAAAACCTTAGAAAAATCAGTCTTGAGATATTTCTTGGCCCAGTCTTGACGTTTCAGCTCGTGTGTCTTGTTCAGTGGTGGTCGTCTTTCAGCCTTTCTTCCCTTGGCCATGTCTCTGAGTATTGCACACCTTGTGCTTTTGGGCACTCCAGTGATGTTGCAGCTCTGAAATATGGCCAAACTGGTGGCAAGTGGCATCTTGGCAGCTGCACGCTTGACTTTTCTCACTTCATGGGCAGTTATTTTGCGCCTTGGTTTGTCCACACACTTCTTGTGACCCTGTTGACTATTTTGAATGAAACGCTTGAATGTTCGATGATCACGCTTCAGAAGCTTTGCAATTTTAAGACTGCTGCATCCCTCTGCAAGATATCTCACTATTTTTGACCTTTCTGAGCCTGTCAAGTCCTTCTTTTGACCCTTTTTGCCAAAGGAAAGGAAGTTGCCTAATAATTATGCACACCTGATATAGGGTGTTGATGTCATTAGACCACACCCCTTCTCATTACAGAGATGCACATCACCTAATATGCTTAATTGGCAGTAGACTTTCGAGCCTACACAGCTTTGAGTAAGACAACATGCATGAAGAGGATGATGTGGACAAGATACTCATTTGCCTAATAATTCTGCACTCCCTGTATTCTGGTCAATACGGTTTATAGTTTGGCCACAACCTATAAGCCCTCAGGATCTACGGTTGTCTTTCAAACTGCCTCCGGATGCTGTTGGACAATGAACTATGTGACGTACTCACCGCTACAGATGTCAATCAACAGGGCAGTTCGCCATACCCTGAAGAAGATGCAATTACATCCTTTTTTCTACATAAACGACTTAAGTACCTCTTATCTGCTCTTGACTCGGAGAAAAGCCAGTCTAAATAGTCCAACGTTGATGCCAAAGCAGACACCATCTTTGTTTCACTCAGTCGTAGTAACATCTCACCCACCAAACCAATAGAGCGTTGTGACTGACACGCCTCAAGACTATTTGGGTCTGCTGAGGCACCATGGTAGTGTGGCTAGATGGACCTGCAGAGCACTTCTAGACTATTGTATTGGTTCATATTAGCACATCTGGTTTAATAATTGGCACTGTTTTATATCCTTGTTTCCTCTGTGTGATGATGAAGCTGTGGTTAGGAATGCCGGCCTGGTACGTGGCAGCCTGCCGTGCTAACGTGAAAAGTGGTGCCATCATGTCGGCCCTTTCCGACACAGAGATCCAGAGGGAGATCGGAATCAGTAACCCTCTGCACAGGCTCAAGCTTCGGTTGGCCATTCAGGAAATGGTCTCCCTGACCAGCCCGTCAGCCCCGCCCACCACCAGAACCGTGAGTTTTTCTGCAAATGTCCTATCGTGGGTCACGCCAACATTTCTGCAAAAGTTTTTCAAAGGTCACACTGATCTGGAGGAAGACGTCATCTCACAATTTGCGTAGACAGAAATAAGAAGTTAATTATGGCCATACATCAATATAAAGATGGCTAACTTTTTGTTTCAGTTGTTTAACTCCATTCCAAAACCAAAACCTAGTGTAAAAGTATCAGTACTCAGTATTTTAAGGTTTTAGTTTCAACTCTGCTCCCCCAGCTAACCCTGACTGAGTCATCATTTCTTCCTCCAGCTCTGACTGATGCTTGTGACGTAAATCAGTGAAACTGAGGTGCTTTCAAAGATGTCTGTTGTCATAGTGATTGTTGGTGGTTCATATGATTGTCTTGATTTGGTAATAGTTTATATTATAAATCAAAGTGACGAGCTGCTTATGGCCTTAAGATTCCATTTTTAATCCAGCGCCAGTATGCATGCAAACGCTCCCCCCCACCCCCCCACCCCCCCGATGCCATGTTACTATTACCTCACAGTTTAGCTTCACGCTTCTCTAGAAACAGCCCAACATGTTGAAGGAACTTATGCATAAAGAGTCAAATAACATAACCATCTTACAATGTGTGCTGCTGGGAGCGTGGAGACGTAATATTTGCTCATTTAATTGTAAATTAAAGTTTTTTTGTTTTTTTTTACTGGGGATGCACCGAAAGGAAAACTCTTGGCTGAGACTAAAAATGAGGAAACCAAACACTGAGAAAAATGATCACGTTAATAATTAGAACCATAGCATTTATGGCTATGGTGTGAACTAACCTCACAAAAATCAAGGCATTGCAATAAATCCATTACAAATTAATTTATTTAGCACCGACATAACAACAGTGCACGGTGTTGTGCACATTAAAAGATAATAAATGACAAACGGACATGTTAAAAGTGAAAGGCCTGCTGAGAAACTAAAATTAACATGTTCTCTAATAAAACACGAAGTGCGAAGCGCCTTTTAAATGCTTGTGTAGGTCTACTACAGCTTTGTCACACGAGTCTGTTCCTCTTCTCACGGAGGACTTGAGCTGCAGCACGGACGTCTGTCAGTTCCTGTGTGGACAACACGGCTTCAGAGTAGCAGCTAGGACAAAGTGTTACTTTGCACATGTTGCAGCTCCACGTTTCCATAAAAATCCTTTTTGTTCACATTCAGAAGTTTCTACAGTATTAAAATCAGAATCGCTGCTTTTTCAGGCTCTTAAGGACACCACCATGTTGGATTTGTTCACACCGCATTGGTCTAAAACTATGGAGCTAGGATTGGGACAATATTCGGCGTAACTTGTACCAAGTTTTGTAACTTCGAACATGTTTCATCACATGCAACTTTGGATTCGTAACTTGTAACTTTAGTTTTCTAACTTGTAATTCTCAATTTGTACTTGTCTTTCTTGTTTTGTAACAGGAAATTTTCATTTTGTACATTTACTACTCATTTTGTAACATCAAACTTTTATTTTGTACATTTACTACTCATTTTGTAACATCAAACATTCATTCAGAAACATGAAACTTTCGTTTTGTAACTAGCAGACTTCCAAATTGAAAAAATCAAGGTACAAGTTTGAAATCAAAACTCTCAAAAACACACATTTCATTCTACAGGTACAAACCTCAAATCTACAGTGTTACGGATCTTTTTGTCTCGATTCTAGCGTCAGTGGGAGGAACTTGGGTGGAACCAATGAGAGCAGGAGTCTTAGCTACCAATCACGTTTCTCGAATTCCTGTCCAGTATTTGGGAGAGGAGGGCAGGGTTCTGTCAGAGCTGTAGAGAGAGAGTTACGACACTCTTTGAACTCGCCGACTCGCGGTCACGTGGTTCACGGAGCTCTCCGTTCCAAACATCCCACAGCGCCGTAAGTCAGTTTGAATGGCGTATGGTGGGACAAATCACAAAAATTAAATCAAATCAAGACTCGTGCTCTCATTGGTTCCACCCAAGTTCCTCCCACTGACGCTAGAATTGAGACAAAAAGATCTGTAACTGTAGATTTGAGGTTTGTACCTGTAGAATGAAATGTGTGTTTTGAGAGTTTTGATTTCAAACTTGTACCTTGATTTTTTTCAATTTGGAAGTCTGCTTGTTACAAAACGAAAGTTTCATGTTTCTGAATGATTGTTTGATGTTGGAGACCGTGGTGCGCTGCTGCGCCCGCGTTGTTCATTCTGTTATGGTTACCGGTGCTTGTCTTGCAATGTGAAACGCTTGGTCTCAGATTTTGTAAGAAAAATAATAAAATGTCCCCCAAAGTAACTTAAATATATTTTTTCTTCTTCATTATACATTTAATGGCTGGTGCGACTCAGGAGCACAATGTTCCTGTTACAAAACAAGAAATACAAGTACGAATTTAGAATTACAAGTTAGAAAATTAAAGTTACACGTTACAAATCCAAAGTTACAAGTTACGAATCCAAAGTTACATGTGATGAAACGTGTTCGAAGTTACAAAACTTGGTACAAGTTACGCTGAATATTGTCCCAATCCTAGCTCCATATAAACGATCACGTGAGAGCTGCTTCACTTCATTCTCGTTCCACTCAAAACTAACTAGTACCGAATTAAAACAACGACCGTAATGAGCCAGAGTGACTAAAAAGGGGAAAAAAAAATTCTTTTTATATCAGTACAAATGTGAAATTTTTATGAAGCGACGAACAAGATGCCACATGAGGGTGGCGCGAGACTAAACAGAAACGGGGTCCACCTGACGGCCTGTTTTAGCCGTGTTGTTCTGGTGGTCGAATCTTCGTTGCATCCCTAATTTCATCGTGCAGCACAAGCGAGTGAGTGTGATTTAAGAAGGCCAAAGGATAGATGGACTTTGAACAGCAGCTGTGATACAAGATGAACTAAAGCATTTAAATGAATAGATTTTCTCCAGATCAATGGTGAGGGTTGAGTTAAGTGGGCTAACCAATTGTTGTCGTGCATGGCTGCTATTTTGTGTTATTGAAAGCCCGTGTTGTGTTTTTGTCCTTTGCTCATTTCCTTTGACCTGCCCCCCGGTGGGTTTCATCATCTGACTGTGATGCTATAACACTGTTGGCTTACAGTGGTGCTGCTCTTCTTCTTTAACACTGCTTGCCCCTCCAACTGGACCTCTACTACCAATCCTGCTGCTGCTCCGTCTCTTGGGCTCCGCCCCTTGTAGCCGTCAGGCAACGTGTGGGTGACCCATGAGGAGATGGAGACCCTGGCAGCTCCTTCTAAAACGGTCAGTCCCTTCACTGTCACCCTTTTTTTGTTTTGCTTTTCCAACTGTGTGAAATATCAGGAAATGCATGCAACAGTTAAGCCCCTCCCTGACCCTCTTGTCAGTACTGAAGAGCAGCCTGAAGCCTTTTGTTGCTGATGACGGCTCACAGAAGAATTCAGCCGTGTTGTAGAATTGCATCTTCAGGATTATTCATAAGGGTCGACGGACGTTTACTCACCACAAACCAAGAGTTGTTTGTCACTTTTGGATTTAAAAATAAAACTTAGAGTCAATCAGAGATTAAAAATTAAACTGGCTGAAATCTAAGATGTCCACTGCACTTCCAGGATTAAAACCAGACATTTCTGGTGTAGTATTCATCGTGCACGTGTTCTGCATGTCTAATATAGGAATTAGTTTAGGTTGTTTAGTTTTCTTAAACCAATTCAGGACCTCTCATCTGTGATGTTTCCTCCCAAATCCTGTCTTTGAGGGGTCCGTTTTGTCAAATGTGCACAATCTGTCGTGCATTTTCTGGGGCAAACATGCAGCTCATCAGCAAAATCTACATTCATAGTTGGATCTAAAAGTTTTGAAAGCAGCTGCAAGATTTTACTCCATAACCATATTTATCCTGTTTTCCTGATGTTCTCACCAGAAGTCAGATTCGGAAGAGGGGAGCTGGGCACAGGTAAAGTCTGCGGCATGCCCAACAATCGCAGCAAAGATTCAGAAACGTCTGCATGAGCACCAGGTTGACTCTCGTGTCCTCGCAGACTCTGGCCTACGGGGACATGAACCATGAGTGGATAGGGAACGAGTGGCTGCCCAGTCTCGGACTACCTCAGTACCGCAGCTACTTCATGGAGTGCCTGGTGGACGCCCGCATGCTGGACCACCTCACCAAGAAGGACCTGAGGGTGCACCTAAAAATGGTGGATAGCTTCCACAGGTACTGGACCTATCTGTTGGAAAGATCCTTTTTTGTTTTGATTCCGAAAGTTGCCTGCATGCATCCAGTGGTAATCCAGTAAAATGCAACAATTAGCTGGAAAAGAAAAACACCAAAACTTCATTATCTGGTGTTTGCCTTTCAAGAGTTCTCTGTTTCTAGCCTATTGCACTTCTTCATTTTTCCGACAGAACAAGTTTACAGTATGGTGTCATGTGTCTGAAGAAGCTGAACTATGATAGAAAAGAACTGGAGAGACGCAGGGAACACAGCCAGCATGAGATAAGAGGCAAGTGAACAATAATAAAAGTTAAATTTCAACTTTACTTGATTTTTACTACTTCTGCGGTGGACTCTAGTAAGAAGCAATGCCTTGTAAGTCGTACTCTGGGGAAAAAGCTTAGATCTGCCTGTTTGAGGACGTAGAAGTCAGCTGGAGGAGCAAGAACATAACAGGGTTTGAAGACTTACTTCCTGATATTTCGACATCTCACCTCTGATTGGCTAACAGCAACACAACTCTACCACTGATTTCATTTGCTTTGCAAAGTCGATGTTTTATCTCCACAAATAGCACAAGCCTGGAGGAGTTCTGCTGTGTGGTGGAGTTGCTAATGCTAACGGTTAGCATCCCGGGCTCTAAAGCCTGATTTATGCTTCTCCGTCTGCGTCAGTGCGGAGCACACGCAACGCCATTATCCGTCCTTGCGTTGGGATCCGGCAGGCACGCAAGTACGTACGGAGTCGAGCCCACTTTTTTAAACATCCGTCGAACGAAACGGACAACGCAAGCTTGTGATTGGTCAGGACGCCGCTGTTGTCCTCAACACGGAGAAGCTTGAAGAATACCTCGCGAAAAAACTCTAAAAATATGAACGTTTCATCCTCCCGTGACTGGAGGAGTGAAAAGATGTGCAGCAAGCGTTTTATTTGTGGACGGAAATGACAGGAAACGTGGGTTCAGAGGTGGGGAGCGCATGAAGCGTTGGGAGAATGAGACAAATATGTCCGTGTTAAAAGTCTCTTATATACACAAAAAACACAATATAAACACACGATCTTGGACCGATACATGACAGGATACCACAGAACAGCGCTACGCCCTCTGTGGTCCTGCCGGGCGATTGCTTTGCAACACTCTCCAGGAGACGAAGTATGAGAGCAAAACGCTTCCGTCAATCCGTGCGTGTCTGTCCCTTGCGGAGCTGACGGAGAAGCATAAACCAGGCTTAAACCAACAGCAGCCCTCCCCGACGTGAGTCAAGATTGGTGAGTCCATGCGTGTTAAGTGACGTCCGGCTTTTCTAATCCTAGACCTTCACTGTTTCCATCAGAAGCTAATGCAGGGAAAAGGTGTAGGAGACTATTTTCCTGTTTAGCCTGCATGAAAATCTCAGAGTGACTGATCATTTTCAAAAATAAGTAAAGATGATTTCTCAGTGAATCTGCTCTTTAACAAGTAAAAAAAAAAATAAACCTAATCCCAACAGTTGCACCCACTTTTCTCTGCAGATGTCTTGGTGTGGAGTAATGAACGAGTCATCCGCTGGGTGCAGAGCATAGGCCTGAGGGACTACGCCAACATCCTGCTGGAGAGCGGTGTGCATGGAGCTCTGGTCGCCCTGGATGACAACTTTGACTACAGCAGCCTGGCACTGCTCCTCCAGATCCCCACCCAAAACACTCAGGTACTGCAGCCACGCCGACACGCCTTCCTTATCCAGCAAACCGCTGTGTCTTTGGCTCCAACGTCTAACTAAACGTAGCGGCCCGGTGAATTTTCACAGCTCATCTCATCCGAGTCATTTTATTAAATGAATCACAAGTAATGAAGCGTGTTGGCTGCCTTTGCAAATGACCACAGTCACCAATTCTTGTCGTGTGTCTTGCCCATGTATGTCTGATCTCAGAATTGTGTGTACTGAAACTCTAATTTCCCTCCGAGATTTATGAGGTATCTTTGAATTTGAATTGGCTAGATATAGCCGGACTGGTGAACACTGGCACGTGTTTTCCTCCTTTCTTCAGGCACGTCAGATTCTGGAGCGAGAATACAATAACCTGCTGGCGCTGGGCACTGACAGGAGGCTGGAGGAGGTGAGCTGGACAATCCACCAAGTTCTGAAACTCGATGCCTTCCGATCATCGCGTAGCAAACAGCTGACCACGCGGGAAATGACGACACTTCCTCTCCATAACAAACCCTAACAGAGCAGCGTTTTCTGTCCATCAGTGTGACGACAAAGACTTCCGGGGTCCATCGTGGCGGAGGCAGTTCCCTCCTCGGGACGTCCACGGCATCAGCATGATGCCTGGATCAGCGGAAACTCTTCCTGCTGGGTTCCGTCTCACGGCGACGTCTGGTCACTCCAGAAGGCTGCCCCCTGAAGGTGAGAGCCTGCCTCGCTCACGACTTTCTAACCTAAAAACACCAGGGTGAAACCGGGAGCTCCGGCTGTTCGCCAGAATCCTCCTCTGACCACATCTCTTGTTTTTCTGACGGCTGTTCTGTAGTCCTCTTTGAGGTGCTGGATTACAGTCCTGACGACATGTATTTGGATTGGTTTCAAGGTCAGCTGTGACCCCTCCCCCCAGAACGTTCTCGGCTTGTTGGCCCTGAGTGCATTCTAACCCCAAAATTCCTCTATCTCCGCTCCGCCCACGCTTTCCGCTGCCGCTCGCTTCCGAACTCAAATTATACTATACCCGCTCTACAACGGCTCCTCCCCGGTGCGGAGACCTGAGGTGCGCAAACAAGCATGCGCAGGATTTTCGAGATCTTGCGATAGTCCGAGCAATAAACGCGGAAGTTAGACCCAAACACCCGTTGTGTGGGAGAAGCATCGACATGAACTGTTTAATCTGCCCATCATTTGTGTTGAGAGATCAGCAGTGTTTGGATCAACAAAGTGTGACTACTTTGATAGTGGAAACTGTATTTATGGCTTATTTTTGTGCATTTAAAGTTCAACCGCCATTGATAGTTGTTAAAAGTTGATAAACCTGTGCATATGAAACAAAAGACGCTTTTTGTTTATCGATTTATTGTGAAATAACGGAAGCTGTGCTTGCTCCCTTTCGTGTTGGGCGGTTGCGATTTCTGTCCATTGACTGCGGAGGTGTTCCGGCGTCCGGCGAAAATAGGATCAATCCTATTTTTGCCGGATGGCGGGTGGCGCACTGTGCCGCATGGCAGTAGTAGTGGAACAGCTCTGATTGACTACAACGGGACCGATTTTGCTGCGGAGATCGTGCCGGAGCGGAGATAGTGGAATTTTGGGGTAATGCTACAACCCCCCCCCCCCTGTCACATGAGCTGTACCAACCACCGTCTTGATGTGTATCTCCTTAATATCATGGCTTCTCATCCTTCCCCTGTTCTCTAATATTCATCTGTAAGTGTTTTATTCAGGAGCAGATTTAGCAGAAGAGGCAACAGGAAAAGTTTGTCATTTCTCATCCCCTTGGCTGTTAAACGAGAACACAGACTGGTTTTCTCCCAACACTAGTTAAGATGCTCCCCAAGATCAGGATCCATCCAGATAAACAACTGAACGACGTGCAGAGAGAATCAGCGGTTTTGTCTTTAAAAGTGACGTCTGTCCAGTGTTCCACTTTACCAGCTCTCCTGTTTCTCTGTGGCGTTCCCAACATACTCAGATCAACAACTTCCTCCAGCTTACCCGTGGCGTCCTCCTCTCACGTTCAAACTTGAAGTATGTCACGACTAGAGTAGCGTGGTAGCGGTTTTAATATTTTCACTCACTGTCTCCCCCTACAGTCGGACCGTCTGCGGTGCAGCGACTGGACGGCTCCACGGTGAGAACCTACTCCTGCTGAGAGGAGGAAGAGGGGGACCAGAAACTGTACGCTGTATGTAACACAACAGTCTCTGGCTCTGACAAATACACAGCATGTAAGAGACAGTGGGAGATCTGGGGTGTGTTTTCGCTGCTGTGACAGGAGCAGGGTGGAGCACTGAGATCTCATCATGCTGTCTATCACAACTCAGAATGATACACAGAACATCTAATATTCTAATCCTGGTGTGTTCATAAGAATGTTAAGTCACGGAGGCCGTGCAGACTGAGCAGGTCTGAACTCTCCAACACTGTTTCAATCAAATATACTGTATTAATCCCAGAGGGAAATTAGTTTCAGTCCACACAATTCAGAGATTAGTCATACATGGGGAAGACACATGACAAGAATTGGTGACTGTGGTCATTCGCAACCCTGAGTCGCGCTACCTTAACAGAGATAAGAGGGTTACATGAGGATTGGTTCAGGTGGAGGGAAAAAAGGCACTTCAGAGTTACCCTCCAGCAGGAGGGCAGCTTTGCTCTGCAAAAAAAAACACCTCAGACAGATATGCAACAGACTTCAGACAACACAACAGAAGTGTCCACTAGGTGGGGTGGTGGGTTGGGACTATCCCCACTTCAGTTCCTGCAGCCACGATAAGCAGCGCATGTCACCTCAGTGTGGATGGGGGAGGAGCATTGAGGGTTGCAGTGACCCTGGAACGTTTCAGCGGCCTTCCCGCAGTTCCGCCCAGGCTGGGATAGGAGATAGAGTTGAGTTGCCATAGTGACAGCACATTCCACATATCTTCTCAGGGGGGTGTTTTCGTTGGAGCCTTGCAGGCTCAAGGGCGCCAGATTCCGATTAGAAATTGTTTTGGGGCCAGACAGAGATAATTTCCTCTCTGTCTTACAGTTTGTTGGTCCTCAACCTCTCAAAATTCCAATAATTGACATTAATCTATCCCAATCCGTGCTGATTCGTCCACTCTCTCCTTGATGGCATCCATCTTTGTGCCAATGCGTGAGTCTCGGCCAAAGTCCCAAGCTTACGATTCATCTCGACAATTATGTGAGTCTGTGAATTCACAGTGCGGTGCAAACCATCTCTGAGCTCCGGGATCCGGCCAATATTCCTTGGCAGCTCGTTAATTTTCCAGTATTATTGTGGGAACAGAGAGCTGCTGATGTCATGAGGGCCACCAGGAAGCTTTTCATCACCAGAACTGGACCTCCACCAATGCAGCTCTCTCTCTGACCGTGACGAGCTAGCCGTTTCTACATGACTAATTAAAACAGGTCATTCATGGTGATATTAGCTTTAATGTGCAGCTGTGACACAATGAGCACAATCTCACCAATGTTTGAGATGAAGATGCAGTTTATTGAATATTTTATTTACAGTTGATGCTTTTTGCATTGAAAGTAGAAAGAAGTTTTACTGTTCAGAGTTTATTTTTTACAGGCTGTGCGTTGGACTCCGCAGCGTAAAACGTCTGGAAACGTACGTCGGTTCCCGTTAGAACCCTCGTAGCCGATGTAAACGGCAGAGAAAATAAACCACAGCTGTCTTTCTCCTTGCTGGTTATTGTGTGGAGTTGCAATTCTCCCGTTTCACACCTGAAACGATCCAGTTAGGTTAATTGCCTCTACTCCATTACGCGCCACTTTCACGCCCGGAGGAAAGGAGGCTAAAGAGCAGCCGGAGGAAAAAAAAATACAAGTCATTTTATTCGGTAAAATCCTAAAAGTTTAAGTCATGATTGATACCTGCATGAGATTAATGTCCAGACAGAACTTCTGCACCGTGGAAGTGTTCTAGAACTTGTCGAGGAGCTTCCCTGTCAAACATTACACAGCTCAGAGACGGAAATCAGCATCTCCACTAGAGGAGACTAGTGTTGGAACGGTCCATCCTTAAAACTCCTGAACTAACAACTCTCTCCTTCCCGTTTCAGCTCCAGTTCTGAGTGAAAACGTCCTTTTGGATCTGCTGAGGAACACAACCAATCCAACGACACGCACTGCCAAGAAGCTCTGCTCTCCTCGGACTCCCTGGAAACGTGGGCACCACGCCGGTGCTAAACCGTCCTGCAGGCTGCCTCATTGTCACCATTTCTACCTTTTACATGTAAAGTAACTTGTCAGAGCATCATGTACTGTGTAGGTTATCTGTAAATTAATATAAATATGCCATTTTTATTATATTACGCAAACATTATGTATAAAAGATATTCGGCGTTTGTCCTCGCCACCTCATTTAGTGGACCATAGATGAATATATGCTGCTCTTTAAACTCCATGTTCCTCTAGATCATTTTGTAAATATGGTTTTATTTTTTCATCGTGCTGGGCCCTAGAGGGGAAGAAACTCTGGATGTTATGTGAAACGCTGCTCTCTAATGGCGGCCCACAGCGCCACCACCAACCCGTCCACACACTGGAAGGACGCGACAAGCACTTTTTCCACCAACTCAGACTTTTAGTAGCCAAGGACAAAAAAAAAAAACGAGACGCTGTGAAGTCGCACACAACGCCGTCCGTGGACCCGTCTCTTGTTGTACTGTACGTTTCGTCGGGCGACACATTCACACTCCTACAGCCGAGTTGGCCTTCTCCCCAACGAACAGAAATAACTGAAAGACAGGCCGCTTTAGCTCTTGTGTGTGCGTGCGTGTGTGTGTGTATAGAGTGTATATGACATGTTGAAGTGAGGTGATTTAATGACAAATAAAAAAAAATAAACTGTTGCTTGCTGTTGGTGTAAACGGTAAGTCTTTGTTTCAGGAGGACGGGAGGTTCAACCCCGTTTTCTGTCTTTGAGTTATTTCTGATGGACAAACAAAACATTTTGGTTTTTACTTCTTCAATTTGCACGAACGGGGAATTATTTTGTTTGTTTTTTTTAATTACTTGTACTTTGGTCGATTCCAAGTGGTGCGCAGACAAGATCTGATTGCTAATAAAAAACTATTAGTGACTTTTGTTTAGTTATTAATCAGACGCATGACCAGAAGTACATTTTAATGTATTCTAATATAAGAACTTGCAGACTTGCGTCTGGCGGGATCGGGATAAATGCCTCAGGTACCTGATGCTCCATGTCTGTTTGGAGTTCAGGAATGGAAACGCACTTAATGTCATTTGAACACCAAAATGAATCCAACTCATTGATTGAAGGTCTTGAGCTTTTATCTCCCATGAAGACGTATCAAAAGGAGAAACTGCATCGTCCATCCTCTCAGGCCGTGTGGCATCTCAGATATGTTTCTACTTGCCTTTCAACGTCTCTAAACACATCTGGGTCCTCGATTGTTGGACTGATCTGTGAGAAAACATGAATGGAGTAAATTCATGGCGTTCCTGAAATGATGACTTAAGTTATTGAACATTTTAATATATGCATTTGTGGGGAGGGCAGGAGCGCCTGTTTCAGCACACGAGTCTTATTTCCTGATATTTGGACATCTCTGATTGGCTAACAGGAAAACGACTCTACCACTGACTTGGTTTGCTCTGCAACGTTGATATTTTATCTTCACAAATAATACAAGCCTGAAGGAGCTTCTGCTGTGTGGTGCAGTAGCTAATGCTAACTGTTAGCTTCTACCAGCAGAGATGTTCTGTTTTTTCCCAGACGCTAAACAAATGACCGTCTCCCCAGTCGTGAGTCAAGATGGGTGAGTCCACTTTCGTGCATCCTAGTTAAAATTTAAATATTCTGCCTAAAACTGTCAGTGTTGCACCCTCTTCAGGTAAAAAAATAAATAAATAAAAAACTGCACTGAACTTTAATTTAAATCTGCCATCGCTATTAGCTAAGAGGCACACCATGACATTTCTGGTACATTATGATGTCACAATTTTGTGTGTATTTTTTTGCTGCTCCGCCCTCTCGGTCTGCCAAGCAACAGCATTTTACTCTTTGATATTGAATGTGCTACTACTAGTTCACCTGTTGAATTAATTATAGATTCACTAGGATAAATACCATAAAGTGTATCTCTCACTAAATATAATTATTTACTAAGAAATCACAATGTAACCATAGAAACGCTACTTGGTATATATGTTGTGTGTGCCTGCTCTGTCCTCTCCATCCCCAGTGAGTCGTGGAGGATGGCTGCTTATACTGAGCCAGGATCCTCTGGAGGTTTCTTCCTGTTAAAAGGGAGTTTTCCTCTCCACTGTCGCTGCATGCTTGCTTAGTATGAGGATTGCTGTAAAGACTCGATGCTGTCTTTACAGCAATCCTCGTTGCAACCTGCTGAGTTCCTTATATAGGAAACGTTTTACTGATTGGCTTAATGAACTGACCTGTATTGGAATGTTTATCACTGTAAACCCAAAAGCTCTACATAATCAAATATAATGAGTAGAGAAACTCATAATATAAAAATATGTTTTAAGAACTCAAATGTGTTGAGTTGGTTCAACCTTTCTCCTTGTTTTAAGTACATAGAACTCAAATGTTTTAATTAAACTGAACTATTTCCTTTTTTTAAGTATGCATAACTTTAATTAATCATAAAGAACAATTTAATGAGTAATATTAACTAATAAAATATGAATTTATTATTTTATGTTTCTATATTATTTCACTCATCTTTACGTCAACCCTAAAGTGTTTCTGATAAACAGACAGGCGATAGGGGCTGGGCGGTCTTTCATTAACCATGTAAAAACTCATTTTAGCCCATGTTGACTCAACAAAATTATTTAAAAATATGAAAAAGTTGCAAAGAACCCCTTTAAAGCTAAAATCAGAAACTCTACCGAGAATCATTGTCTTGTTTTGTCTCAACAGAATAATTAGTCTGTAAATGAGTCATCCTACCTTGAAGGGTTTGCCATTGACGAGACTGGCCAAAGAGGAGCGAGGGATCTTCCCAGAGCGGGTTTTGGGTAACCCACGAACAAAAAGCACATTCCTAAAAGCGGCGACCGGTCCGATGGTGTCTCTCACAATCTTAACAATTTCATTTGTGATTTCATCTTTAGTTTTTTCCACACCTGAGTCACAAAACAAGAACAGATGTTGCATTAATGCGGCCTGCAAGGTGAGACCCAAACCAGGTTGTGTGGAAATAAAAAAAAAGTCCTCACCATTCTTAAGTACACACAACGCCAGAGGGACGTGACCTTTCAGTCTGTCCTCCAGACCGACCACAGCACAGTCTCCCACCGCCGAGTGCAGCAGCACAGACTTAAAATACACCAAAAAAAAGACATGTTTACAAACCTTTTCATCACATTTTCTGCCATTTGTTCTCCCACCTCCTCCAGTGCTCCTGCAGACAGCCTGTGACCTGCCACGTTGATCACATCATCAGACCGGGACATGATGTAAAGGAAGCCCTCTTCATCCAGAAACCCTGCATCCATGGTGTCATAGTATCCCTAAAAGGGAAGCACAACAATGCATTTTTAACAAGAGATGATTTTATTTTTAAAAATGGAGTAAAAAGCAGCAAGTAAGCAGAAATGTTCACATTTAAACACTAGAGGTCGACATTTTACCACAAATAGTCACAACATCATTTTTAGTGAGTGTCAGGGAGGGGAAGCTGATGGAGGACTTGGATTCCTACCGGGAACTTGGTGAAGTAGAGCTTCCTGAACAGATCCTGGTTTTGCCACAGGGACAAAGCTGCACCAGGTGGTAAAGGCAGCCTAACGGAAGGAGAGCAACATTAGTTTAGTCCCGTCGGGCAATAAAACATTCCTGCACTATTTTACACTCGAGAGGATTTTAATGCTGAAGATCTGCGTAGATTATTTTGTCTTTAATTCACAACAGATTTTCTTGACGTATAGCCAAGCTCGGGACGACCTTACTCGACCCATCGTGAGGCACCCAAACAAACACAACCCTCAGACAGGAAAGGTCATTAGGTCACTGTTTACAAAGAGACTCCCAGTAATCCCTCGTTCTCTCCAGTTCCTTTAAAGCTCTGAACCCTAAAGCCGACTCAAAAAAAAAAAGAAAGAAAACTGAATTGATTTTTACACCTCTGGTCCACAGACGAAGACTTCACCCCTACTTCATGTAGGAATGTTTGCCTTTCTCAAAAGAAAATATTAAAATTTCTTAAAACTTGCTGAAGAAGGGCTAAACATTTTTTAAAATAAAGTGTATTTGTGTGCAGATTAACCCTTTGATTCATAATGGTCACTTTTTTTTGGCTATTAAGCACAGCTGTTGAAGACTTCATTGCATCTGAGTTCCTCCATTTGGACTTCAGTAAGTCAAGCCAACATATTTCATGTTCAGAATGCGCGCTGTCCACTGAGGTGGACATGTAATAAATTACTGGTAGATTATTAAATGTTACAAAAAATATTTGTTGAAATTTGTTTCATTCACACCTAAAGATGAATGAAAAAAATTGTTAAAAAAAATCATGGTTGACGATTTTTTAATTCATGCATCAAAGGATGAAGATAGATTCATTTTAGAGGAGACATAATATGTAAAAAATTACCTTTTGTACTACCTGGTGGGTCTCAACTGCCTCTTTAAACACTCCAAATGTGAGAAAAAGTATTATTTATTGTGAATGTTTGGTTTTAGAAACTACCTGCCTGAACAACCCCCCTTCTCAGTGGCCTACTAGCACCAGTGTCCGCCCTGGGACTGGGAGATCCGTTGTCGGTACAAGGTCTGCTCGGGTGCAAGATCGGCTCGGGGTCCTTCGACTGCTGATGACGTCAAAGTAGTTGATTGGCTGAACATGAACCTTACGGAATTACGTAATCACTTTAGGTTGTTATCACGTTACGTTGGTCCAGGCAAATCTTTCTGTTGGAAAGATGGACAACTTTTACAAAGAAATCCATCATTACCTCTTTGAAAATACACTTTTAGCATAGAGCTGCATGTATATTAGGGCTGAACGATTAATTTCATGTGCAATTAAATTGCGATGTGACAAAAGGAGATTTTCTAATTGTAAAAGCTGCAATTTGGCAGCGAGTGGTTAGCGCAATGCTAATATACATGGAAAAACCCATAGGAATGCTACTTCTGCTAATCACCGATTACATTCTTACAAATTATGAATTAGAAACGTGCCAAATGATTACATTTGGAGTCTAATAGAAAGTAAAACTACCATCAATCAAATAAGTACAGACAGGTATTTTAGTAAAGCCAGAAAACGTAACTCCAGAGTTTTGGCTAGCAGCTATGAGCGTAACTGAACTACACATGGACAAGACGTCAAAAACTCTAAACACAAAATACTTCAATAAACGGGACACACTTCTTTCCTGCAAATACAATTTCACAGGTGTTGCTAATACCTGTGATCCTTCAAGGGATGTGCTCAAAGAGGAGTTCAACATAATGAATACAATATAGTGTTTTATTTTACAAATACCATTATAAACACAAACTTATGTCTTAAGAAACATTATTTTAATAACGAAACTGCTAAATTCTTTCCAACAGTATAGATGTGTAGTGTATTTTGTCCGAGTGGGTTTGCCGTACTTTGACGTCATTGGCAGTCGAAGGACCCCGAGCAGATCCTGTACCGACACCGGGTTCAAATTTGGTCGGGCCATACCAAAGACTTTAAAGTGGAACTAAACGGCTCCCCACTTGATACTCAGCGTAAAGGGGTTGGCTTGAGGGATTAAACCACCAAATAGTTCCTGAGAGCAGTTACTGCTTCCAACTGGCGTGGGCCAAATGTGGAGATGTAATTTCACCAGTGTGTGGTGATGACGAATGGGAATTTAACTTTTAAACAAACTGTTTCAAACGTCCCCGTTTGTGATGTCACAAATGATAAAACTAGCATAAAAGTGCCTCATGTGCAAAAGAAAGCTGCTGCTGGAGGAGCAACAGCTCTAGTCCAAGCACCCCCCCCCCCCCCCCCCCCCCCAGGAACCGGAGCTTCTAAGCTTATAGTAGCCTGTTATGGGGATGAGCGGGCATGGCCAACTCCAGCTTATTTTCTTAAAGTCTTGAAATGGATCATTCTGGAAGGAACTGAAATGTCAAGAACTAAACTGACGAAATCGCTTACATGAAGAGAATTCAGTACAACGAACTTCATGCGCATGTTCTGTATCGACGGTAGAACTTTTATTGCTTTAGAAAAAGTTCTAAATGTGTCTCCACCAAGAACTATGAAAAGGTACTTTTAGGCACTTCTCTTCTTTCTACTTTAAATAAAAAAAAACAAGAGCTGAAGCAAATCCTAACAGGTTTCCTTCAAGCTCTTTGGCGATGCTGAGGTTGCAGTTTGGAGATGAAATGGATGCAGATTTCAGACTTCCTTCTAATACAAAGAAAACTAACACAGCTGTTCATGTCAGTTTGAAACAGCTCGCCCTCTGTCACTCGATGCACTGTAGATTGGACCCCCACCACCACCACTGAGTCATTACCAGCATTTAGAAAGAGCGGGGAATTGAAGTTTGGGGGTGGGGGGTGATAACAGATAGATGGCAGACTGGAGGAGAGAACAGCAGCTTTCATTCGACCCCACTTTAGCTTTTTTTCTGTTTGATTTAAACAGTTTTCCACGTCCTTGTAGTCTTACCTCACTACGATATTTCCCAGAGTTCTCGGCTTCACCTTCTGCAGGTCGCCATCGATCACCGTGACTAAAGCAAATGAGAGAAGAGACTAAAACTAAATCTGTTTATTTCACTCAAGTAAACAGAGAACATTAAACCACAAACACTTCCATTGTTGATTGTACAGAAGTGAAAATGGAGCAGGAAAAAGAAAGTCTTATAAAGCACCGCCCCTTTTCATGGCCGTCTGCGTTAAATGACCTTACAGTCAAAGATGCAAATAATATGAATCCATTACTTTAACTCAGAAATACATAAAACATTGTAATGCTATTGTAATGAAGTGTTTAACTGATTCATAGTTGAGCATTTCTTATCTCCTCGTCCAAATTGTTCCACAGTTTTACTCCATACACTGAGATTTGGTTAAGGTGGTATGAACAATTGTACTTCTGAAATCCTACTTCTTTCCATTACGTCTCTCACTTTATCTCAAAACCAAAAACCTCTGGAAATGACCCGGTATTAGTCTTATTCTAGCTTTAAACACAACTAATAGGATTTTAAAATTGACCAAGCCCCTTCATTTCTAAGTATTATTTAGGCTCTTTGAAATTCTCCTGACTTCCTTTTGCTTTACAAACAGAGGATTACAGCTGATTTTACACTTAGAAGATCTGTGTTGATTTAAGAATCACATGTAAACCAAATATCTGTTTTTTTCTTACCATTATAACCTGGAACTGGTTTCCCAGCCTGGCCTGCAGGAGGCGAGAGCGAGTTTCCCAAACCGATGCAGGAGGCAGTAATGGAAGAGCCGGTCTCTAATGACACACACGCACACACACGCACACACACACGCACACACACACACACACACACACACACACACAAAAGCGTCATTCACATTCGTTTTCCATACCTTCAAGTTAAAGACAGATTAAATTATTTCTATTTTGAATCAACATTTATTTACACGTTTCCAAAAAGCGTCATCTACGTTTACACAGAACTATGACGACTCCAACAGCCTCCCTCTCCAGCTCCACATTGGAACTTAAGCTTCCTTCACAGCAGACGCACGCTTGCCTGGTGGGGCAGCTCGCCCTCCCATCAAAGGGATAACCCTGTCAATCCAGCTCAGCAGGGGAGACTACATCAGATACAGCAGCGGAGCGCCTCAGCGTCAGCATCTTCCTGCCATGTTAAACTCAAATCCCTGTTCTGTAAAGAGACGGTCATCCTCATCGACCCGTGTTGGCTCATCAGTTTCTGTACATGTTTTTATTTCTTGAAGAGCAAAACTTAGTTGCAACCGTTCACCCATTTTCCTGAGTTTCAATGCAAAACATTAACTTTCTGTAAAGTATTAACAGCAAGAGACCTTTAAACCTGTTCTTATGCATCGGGCCTTCTGCTAAACAAGTTAATGATGCTGATGTGTTCTCTGAAAGGGTCAAAGCTAACAGGGAACACATTTAAACTAACACTGCTTTGGAAAGGTCATTTCAATCAAAAAAAGCAATATTGTGCAAATAACAAAACATTTAACCTTGAGCAAAACTCGTTCTACAGGAGACTTTACAAGGGTAAACCTGTCAGCTAAAACCAGGAAAAACAGGACAACAGGGAACCAAGGTGTGGGATCAGATGATCACATGTTTGAAAAGTGAATTCAACGAGGCTAAATAATCTCAAGCTTCTGTTGGCCTCCTATAGCGGTAAATGGGAGCGATCCTCCCGCTGCTCAAGTCAAACAGCTGCAAACAGATATAGACGTATTCTACTTCTGCTCAGTCAGAGGCAGCAGGCTGCAAAAACAGTCAGTCAGAGGCAGCAGGCTGCAAAAACAGTCAGTCAGAGGCAGCAGGCTGCAAAAACAGTCAGTCAGAGGCAGCAGGCTGCAAAAGCGGTCAGTCAGAGGCAGCAGGCTGCAAAAACAGTCAGTCAGAGGCAGCAGGCTGCAAAAACAGTCAGTCAGAGGCAGCAGGCTGCAAAAGCGGTCAGTCAGAGGCAGCAGGCTGCAAAAACAGTCAGTCAGAGGCGGAAAGCTGCAAAAACGGTCAGTCAGAGGCGGAAAGCTGCAAAAACGGTCAGTCAGAGGCAGCAGGCTGCAAAAACAGTCAGTCAGAGGCAGCAGGCTGCAAAAACAGTCAGTCAGAGGCAGCAGGCTGCAAAAACGGTCAGTCAGAGGCGGAAAGCTGCAAAAACGGTCAGTCAGAGGCGGAAAGCTGCAAAAACGGTCAGTCAGAGGCAGCAGGCTGCAAAAACTGTCAGTCAGAGGCGGAAAGCTGCAAAAACGGTCAGTCAGAGGCAGCAGGCTGCAAAAACTGTCAGTCAGAGGCAGCAGGCTGCAAAAACAGTCAGTCAGAGGCAGCAGGCTGCAAAAACTGTCAGTCAGAGGCAGCAGGCTGCAAAAACAGTCAGTCAGAGGCAGCAGGCTGCAAAAACTGTCAGTCAGAGGCGGAAAGCTGCAAAAACGGTCAGTCAGAGGCAGCGGGCATCAAAAACAGTAAGTCAAGCCCAACAGAAGCATTCAGACCAGATTTGTATTAATTTAAGGGTATTTAGTCTCACTCCGCTGCTTACAAAAGGAGCAAAAAGAAAACGGCAACAGAAAAAGAGCCGGTGCTTCAGCCTATTATAGTTAAGAAGTAGTTCAGTTCTTTAAAATGCCCAGATAAGAAGCCCTGGATAAGGGATGAAGTATCCCTGTCCCCCAACGGCCATTGTATCCTGCCTGTTTAAGTCGTTACCCTTCTTCAGCTCACCTGGTTTTGATCAGCAGAAGATTAACAGGCTTCTGCAGAGCCTGATGAGCTGCTGAACTGGTGAGCCAACCACTGAATCAGGAGCAGTGGAGCATTTGGCAGACGCTTTCATCCAAAGCAACGTACAATCGTTACACTATAGGGCATGTTGAGATCTGTGGGGGAAACCAGAGTGCCCGGAGGAAACCCACGCATGCATGGGGAGAACATGCAACTCCACGCAGAATGGCCGCAGCCGAGTTTCGAACCTGCAACCTCCTTGCTGCGAGGCAACAATGCTACTACCATGCAGGGTAACAACTAAATCGTGCAGGATACCGGCCCTAGCGGACCAGCGTTCCCTACCCCTACCCTAGATGATTATCTTACTGCAGTAAAAAAAAAAACTAATTGTATTTACTTTGTAAAAATGCATTATAGAGTTTGTGTTTTAATGTTTGACATTTTTGCATTTTTAATACCAAAAACTGATCGTATGTTTGGCAGTTTTTCTGCAGCAAACACATATTCGTGAAACTTTGTGCATTAATGCCGTTATAACTGAATAGACTGTGTTGAATTGGAAAAATTTGATGCATTACTGTGAGAAGTCAAAGATAAAATGTATGTAGATCTGGGAAATTATTTATTTAGAGACAGGCGGATTGGTTCGGCATCTGCAGTGATGCAGACGCTGAGTCCATCTGTCGTGGTGAAGAGGGAACTGAGCCAGAAAGCCAGGCTCTCGATTTACCGGTCGATCTACGTCCCAATCCTCACCTATGGTCATGAGCTTTGGGTAATGACCGAAAGAACGAGATCGCGGATACAAGCGGCCGAAATGAGTTTCCTCCGTAGGGTGGCCGGGCTCAGCCTTAGAGATAGGGTGAGGAGCTCGGACATTCGGGAGGGACTCGGAGTAGAACCGCTGCTCCTCCGGATCGAAAGGAGTCAGTTGAGGTGGTTTGGGCATCTGGTCAGGATGCCTCCTGGACGTCTGCCTGGGGAGGTGTTTCGGGCATGTCCTGCCGGCAGGAGGCCCCCGGGTCGACCCAGGACACGTTGGAGAGGTTACATCTCCAATCTGGTCCGGGAACGCCTTGGGGTCCTGCCGGAGGAGCTGGTGGAGGTGGCCGGGGAGAGGACGGTCTGGAGCTCCCTAGTTGGGATGCTGCCCCCGCGACCCGGACCCGGATAAGCGGAGGAAGACGATGACGACGAGACGTGACACTTAAAGCAAGGTTTACTTTAGAGAGCTTTACAGATGAGTGTGTTGTTATTGAGTAAAAAATAAAAATCTGAATGTCTGATGCTGCTTTGTTGTTTTCTTGATGATGAAACAAATGTAGGAAAAGCCGTGTTTGAGCCTAGCCCAGAAGGATGCTGAACACATCCTTTTAAAGCTCTCTTGAGCTGCACATCGATTAGAGCTTGACCCAACATCTGAACCATGTCGGCGTGACCGGGGGGTGCTTCAACCTGGCTGTTTACAGCAGCAGTCAGCGCCCAGCTGGCACACACTCAAGGCTGGCCAGTGAGCTTCAAATTTAAGTAAAAAGGACAAAACAATCGGGCCTTGGCATTTTACAAAGTGTGCAGCAAGACTAAACAGGCTCTGCTTCCCAGAAAGAAATCACACTAAATGATGACTTCATTGTGATTTCTACTTCCTGAATCTTCCAGCAGCCAACCAATCAGCTGGTCTGTAGATTAAATAAGCCTCTGATGTCAAATGTGACTTTATTCACTTGAAATTTTTGATGTTTTGAGTTGCTTTGGATGGATTTTTGTTTTTGAATGAGCAATCCAAGCAGGACCAAATGAGAATGTATCCTGATTCTGATACTGAAACTCTAATTTCCCCCTGGGATTAATAAAGTATTGATTGATTGATTGACTGATTGATTGATTCTCCAAACTGAGATCACTGACTGTTATCTGCAGCAGGTTAGAAACTTACGCCACACAATCATAAATAGAAAAAGATCTGAACTTTTGTTTTTCTTCATTTTGGGAAATCAAAACTACGGAAGCTCATTGCCTTCAAGGTGGGGAAAAGACTTTAGGAACAGTATCTTATAATAACGAGCAAGTTTTTCATTATAGCGTGATCTAAAGCTTGCTCCCACAAGAACGTTTCTCTAAATAAAGAGTTTAATAACTCACAATAACAGGATGGTTCTAAAGGGTGAAACACTGAATCTCTGCAGACTCAACGAGAGCTTCTCAATGCCTTTTTAAAAAGCTTTCATTTGTCAGAGGAACATATCCCTCCATACTTCAGTCGGGTCATCCTTCGCTTTGAAATCCAACTTTAAAAGTAAAAGTTCCTGTTCATGTTTTTTCACATTAAAAATGTTTTACGATTAAAATTATATACAAACAAATCTATAATCTTCTATTTTTAAATTAGACAGTCTCTGTGTGGGGGATATCTGTGTGTGTGTGTGGGGGGGGGGGGGGTTGTTACGCTGTTACATTTAAGCACAACCACCTGGGTAACGGGGTGAACATGGCAGAGAGCCAGCGAGTATAATTTGTTGAATTAAGCACCGTTGTTGGGCGTTTCCCTCTCATTGTTGCAACACTTCTGATGCTGTTCTTCCTAAAAGTTAGAGACTATTACTACTACTACTATTACTACTACTACTACTACTACTAAACTTTATTTATATAGTGCCTTCACATGGCCCAAGGACCAAGCAAAGCGCTGCACAGCAGAAATAAACATAAAAAAAAATAAAAACATATAAAACCATTTAAAAACCAATAAAATCATGCAGATAAAATCTAGGCGAGGCAGCAAAAAGTGCAAAGCCATCCGTTAACGGGACTCTTCCTGAATAAAAGTTAAAGAATAAAAGTGAGTTTTCAGCTGGCTCTTAAACTTGCCGAGCGTCCTGGCCTGTTTAACACCTGCAGGTAGCTCAGTCCAGAGCCTCGGCCCCAGCACCGAGAAAGCACGACCCCCTCGAGACTGTAGTCTGTGTTTAGGAACGACCAACAGTCCTTGTTGTGCTGACCGAAGGTTCCTTGAGGGAACACAAGGATGGATCAGATCCGCCAGATAACGTGGAGCCAACCCACGTAAACATTTAAAAACAAACACCAGAACTTTAAACGAAATTCTAAAAGAGACTGGAAGCCAGTGTAGGGATTCCAAGGCAGGCGTGATGTGTTCAGATCTCCTGGTACCTGTCGGTAACCTGGCTGCCGCATTTTGGACCTTCTGTAGTTTCTCTATGGAGGCCTGCTTGATGCCTGCATAAAGCGAGTTACAGTAGTCCAGTCTGGTGGTAATGAAGGCGTGAATGACAGTTTCCAGATGTTTACGTGAAAGAAGCGGCTTAATCCTAGCTATTCTCCTGAGATGGAAATAGCAGGCTCTGATTGTTCCATTGACCTGGGTGTCCAGTGTGAGCTCAACATCCAACTTCACCCCCAGGCTGGTGACCACAGCCTTCTCAGAAGGTGCTAATGAAGGAGAGTCAATCCCTTGGGCACATCCATGTTAGTTTTTCGGGCAGAACAGGATAGTGTCCGTTTTATTCTGGTTGAAGAACTAGAACGCCACAACAAGTAACCACCATTTTACCATTCTGACCGATCTCAGTATTGCGTAATAATAAACCTGCAATTTTGAGAAACTGTCTCGTTAACTCATTCACTGCCAGCCGTTTCCTGATCAGAAAAGAAAAGCCCTTCGCTGCCAGCTGTTTTAAGAGTCACAGAACGTTGCGCGCTAGGATGACGTCGACGCCAAAACAACCAAAACAAAGCGGAGACTCACCTCTTACATCAGGAAAAATCTGCGCGTTTCGATCGTTATCCGTTCTTTCATAATCCGTTGTTGAATTGTGATCGGCAGAAGCTTTTCTGGTTCGCGCCTCACTTTTTTTACAGCAGCGGCCCAAAACGATCTCCTAACACATGGATTTTCTGCTTCCTGATCATGTGACGTGTGACGTATGCGGATGAAGATCGGCTTTAGAGCTGGGATGATTGTTCTCACGGTGCGGGGGCTCGTCCGACTCCCACACAGTAAAAAAATGCAAACAACGACTTTAGTCGTCAACGGCAGTGAATGAGTTAAAATAACTATCACACATCATTACGAGACAGTTTCTGGTTAAAATTAGATTTATATTACTTTATAATGGGAAACTTTCTTGTTATGATGAGCTACTACTACTATTTCTTTCTCTCACTGACGGCAATGTGCTTCCGTACTAACAGCAAACATTTATGCACCTATGATAAAATCTTTTCACATTTAACTGCTTCTAGCATAAAGGACACTGGGCAGGCTAGAAGCAGGTTACAGACGAGGGAATAAAATCATATTCTTCGTGTTTCTTCAAAAACAAACAGTGGGACCTCACCAGATTTAAAGTTAGTCACTTCCACTTCTCAGCTGACCTCTGTCCCACTTCCTTCTCCAACTTTTCTTTGGCGCACACGCAAACAAATCAATCTTCCCTCGGCCCTCTGACGATTACTTTGGCCAGAGAGAGGCATTTTGTGTGTGATGAATGAGTCGAGAGGAGGAGGAGTTGCTGTATGACTCATGGGAATAGCAGAAAACGTGTTTCACTCAAAGCTGCGAACAGTTTCATAAACCCAGCCCTCAAAGCTCAGAGGGGAAAAAAAGAAACGTTCCCAGAAGAAGAAGAAAGGTTCTTTCTGATGTTCCATGTTCATCTCTCTTTTCAAACACCACACTTTTCACATAAAAGTAACAGCCTTCACCTCAAATGATCCAACTCAGTTGTTCTGGTGTTGGACTAACATGAAAGAAGCGGCTGCTTGAACTGCAGTGAAGAGGATGAAGTCACCAACAGGCCTGATGGTCCAGCATAAAAACCAAGAAACCAGCATCTGTAGATCTACTCAGCTTGGACCGATGGAAATATTTAGAAGCTTGTTGCCTCAGAACCCTGGGAGCTTAAGGCTTGGTTTATGCTTGACGCATTCACTTTCCGCTTGGTGATGCGGCTCGCGGATGGAACGCGCTTCACAACTTGCAGCGTTTATGGTTCATGCGGCTCGTCTCTGCGGTGAGCCGATATTCTCCCAAACTGTAGGGGGCAGCATGGAGCTCTACGGCATGCATCCAACACTAAACCATAGTAGAAGTAAAAATTACTGTTTACAACATGGCATTCCAGCATTTTTTTACGGCGTCCTCGTCTTTTCCGACAGTGCGAGCTATTTCTCTCCAAGAATTATTAACAACGTGTTGATCACGGTGACCTCTGAGAGCTGAATCATACAAATGTCTGTATTTACGAACCTCTGTCATGCTAGTTCTTGCCAGTCCGCCATGTTTTTCCGCGTCCGACCGTCCGCGTGGTTAGAAAATTTCCTAGGTGCACGGTGCGGAGTTTGGGCCGTGCAGAGGCGCGGTGGAGGGGCGTGGTTGTTAAAATGACACAATTTTGCCGCGAGGAAGCCGCGCGGACGTGTCAAGCATAAACCAAGCTTTACAGCTTCACTGACCTAATTACGTAGGTTACTGTGTTTACTTTTGCATAAAGCTGTCAAGTAAACATGAGATGAACATCTTTTTATTTTCTAATTTATGTAAAACTTGTTAATTCGAGGACAAACTAAGTGGAAACGAAATGTATAAAAAGACAAGGTTTTTTTTTATAAAAGAAAAGTCAGTTAGATTTTTGACAAAATTCTCTGAGAAACAGCTTTTTACTTGTTATTTTTAAGATAGGTCACTCTTTGACATTGAAGCTAAATATGAAAATAGTCTTCTACACCTACCTCCTGCATTAGCTGCTGGTAGTAAAATACAGGAGGAAACTGAAAATGATCATTCATGGACTCACCCATCTTCACTCACGATGGGGAAGGCTGTTGTTTTAGCGTCCGGGAGAGAGCAGAGCACATATCAAGTAGTAGAAGCTACCAGTTAGCATTTCCGCCACACAGCAGAACTCCTTCAGGCTTGTGTTATTTGTGGAGATTAAACTAGTTACACTGCTGTTATCCAATCAGAGGTCAGATATCCAAATATCAGAAATAAAGAGTCCAAATCCTGACATATTCTTTTCCCCTCGGCGCCAGAGCTTCTTCTCCACAGGGATCGACTCGGAAGGCATTCATTTATACAAGAGACCCCAGCAAATATGTTGAAAATACAAGGGAACTTGGTCTTTAACTACCCGATTTTAACAATAACAAATTACTCAGTAAAAAGCATCAGCTGCTCCTTAGAGAGATGCATACAAGAAAGAAAAATGTGTCAAAAACCCAAAAAAGTTTTACTTTTTAACAGCTTCCTAATCATAATCAGGCACCATTGTTTGCAAACTCCAGCTCTATTGATAACTCAGCAGCTACTCCCTCGCCTCAAGTTAAGAGTCTGGGTGTCAGCCTCCATAGCACACTTTCTTTTCAATCTCACATCAACAATATTACCCGGTCTGCTTTTTTTTCCACTTGCGTAACATCTCTCGCCTCCGTCCATCACCGCCATCCTCGTCCACAGCCTCGTCACTCCCAGGACTGATTATTGCAACTCGCTTCTCTTTGGCCTCCCAAGCAAATCCCTCCATAAACTGCAGCTTCTCCAGAATGCTGCAGCACGTGTCATCACTAGGACTCCATCATCTCATCACATCACCTCCTGCAACAACTTCACTGGCTGCCCATTAAACAGAGAATCAGCTTCTAAATTCTGCTCATCGCGTTCAAAGCTCTCCATAACCTGGCTCCATCCTACGTCTCTGATCTCGTTCACATCACCACTCCTGCCTGTGCTCTTCGTTCCTCTACTGCTCATCAACTCTCGGCTCCCTCCGCTCGCCTTGTCACCATGGGGAGTAGAGCATTCAGCTGCTCTGCTCCCCACCTCTGGAATTCTCTTCCCCTTGATCTACGCACCACTCACTCTCTCCCACTTTTTAAATCAAAACTCAAAGCCCACCTCTTCACACCACATAGTTTTATTACATTGTTTTAAATTTTAGCATCCTAGTGTATTTACATATTTCTGTACTGTTTATCTTGTTTCATTATTTTTTTCCCGTTGTTGTAAAGTGTCCTTGGGTGTCCTGAAAGGCGCTGTTAGATAAAATGTATTATAACTTCTTGAGACACCAAAGAGCTAACAAAGACATTAACTACAGAAACAAAAGCGCGCTTTAGAGGAAAAAGTTTGTGTTCCATTAATGAGGTTTTGTTTAAAGCAATTAATAAAAACGTGAAATGTTTGTTTGGAGCAGAACCGGAACAACGGACACAAGGACCTGCACCATTCCCAGTGTAAGGAGGCGGGCTCTACTCACAACAGAGAAAACAAAACGACTGAACTTGCTGCTCAACGTGTAACAATCCCAACAGAAATAGCTCAGAGGGCTCTCTCTGCACATCATACATATGCACACTAGAGCTCGTGGCTGTCCATGTGATGAGTGGTTGCTGGGGTAACGTGGTCAGGAGCTAAAAGAGAAAGGCGACGCAAGGTCGTCGTAAAAGACAGGTGTGCATGTGGGAGAGAGAGGATGAGAACAGAGAGAGCAAGCTGCACGTTCCTTTTTCTTTTAACAGCATATCTTCATAAAGCATGCTCCAGGTGAACAATCTACACAAAACGCCAGCAGAGATACAAAGCACTAAAGCTGTACGAGACTATTAAACCCTGGCATACATGCACACGTCTCATTTAAAAAGCAAGGGGTACCATCCCCACCCCGTGCTTTTAGATCCTCAGCAGACAAAAGCGGCAATGGCTCGGAAAGAAAGCCAACAAATGTCTAGAATAGGTAGGCAACGACAGCTTTCCCTTGGTGGACAGCAAAAATGTATCACTGCAGCTCTCAGACATAATTAAAAAGGGTCATTATGAAGTCTAACTTCTGGATTCCTTCAAGTCAGAGTAACACACTGATAATGTGGTTGGGGAATGGCTCGGCTCATCGTCTTCATTCACACTAATACTTGTCAAGCAGCTCTGTGCATAAAGATCCCACAGCAAGAGGACCAAAAACAACGTGGAAAAATTATGAAGCATACAAATATAAAACAGAAGTGTACAGGTGTTCAATTCACATTTAATGTAACACTGGACCAGCTTCCTGCTCCTCGCTCTACTGGTTGAAAGTGGAATTACAACAGTCGTAAACAACCCTGCGGCAGCCGGCTGTAGCTAGCGCTAACAATGAGCTAACACTAACATGGGCCAATACTCATACTAAAATAAACCGTGTAGTAAATATATCCACACTAGCCACGTTTACATGCGCATATTTAATCGGATTGAATGCCCAATCAGATCAAAAATTCTGCATGTAAACATGTCAATCGGAATATTCTGATCCGATTCGGCCCGATCGGATTGAAATTTCAATCCGATTTGAGAGAGGTGGTTTATTCCGTTCTTCATTCCGATTGACGTGCATGTACACAGCCCTTCGGATTGTTGGGGTAAAATAATGCCCACTGCGCATGTGTGCAACAGCGAGCGGGCCTCTCCGCTGTCATTTGGACTGCCTGACTTCAAAAATGACGGCGTAATTAACGAGCGGCGGCTTTTAAATCCGACGACAAACCGTCCCCGTTTCAGTAATATTTAATTCAGAACTTGCATTTTGTGAAAGTAAAATAAAAATCTGATTATTGCACAAATCATTCGACAAACATGTTCAAATCTTTACTGGAAATACGAAGGTTTATTGCGGGGGTTGCTGCGCACGGATCCCCGTTTCTGTCAGCTTTGAACGCAGCAGATTCTGCAGCAGGTGATGGAGACGCGCTTGTAAAGAACACAGGATAATATGGGTTTTACTGACCTGACTGGAGGCTGATGTTGGGTAGGAAAACGTCCTCGGTTAAATACTCTGGACGACAGTAAAGTCCGTGTTAAAAGCACGTAAACGCAGATGATCTGAGATGCGGTTCGTTAATGATGAGCACAGGCTTCTAAACTTTCTGAACATCTTCTGTTATTTTGTTTGAACAGATTTTTCTCAACAGTTTCAGCTGATCGTCACATGTTATTAATAATAAGCCACAACAGAGCTCAGTAATAAAACATGAGTCCAACCCCCCCACCCCCCCACCCCACCACCCCCACCCCCCACCCCGCTCTGTGCCGCAGCGCAGCGCAACAGCTGTCACTTCAGACCCGCGGACCAGCTGATCAAGAGGCAGAAACATAACGCTCCCTTATTTTAATTAACAATAAAATGCAGCAAAGCATACATCTGCAGTTATTCACTGAAGAAAACGTAACTTCTATGAGCTAAATAAAAATATTAAATTGAATAAATGGATCAGGAAAGCAGGAAGAATAGTTATTTCTGTTGTCACATTGTTCATTTCGTTTCATGGCGTTTGTTTACAATTTTTCTTTCGGGAAAGGCAACCCTGCGCATGCTCAACCTATTTAATCGGATTAAATGCTTGGTGCGTATGTACGCACGGCATGATCGGATCGTTTCAGTTCGTGTCCATGTGAACAGAGATTCGGAAATTCCGATCAACCAAGATTTCAATCGGATTGAGGAAATTTGGCACATGTAAACGCAGCTACTGTTGGACAAAAAAAGTTAATTAATTACTAATCAACTGCAACAAAGCCAGGTCACTATCAGTTTGTAATTTTTGTAGCCTTCTTTAGCTCCCTCAAACTAGTGTTGGCCGCGGCAATGTTCACTCTGCTTTTAGCTCTTTGTTTCACCTCCAAAAACGGAACTGAAAATGCTAACTGCTAGCATAACAGCTAACAGCTATAAGAAGGTAAAGAGCTTCAGAGTGGTGTCAAATATGAAACTGGTCAAATTTCTAATTCTATAATTGCTGAGATCAATGTTAAAGCTCTAGCTTAAAGTTAAAAAAACTCTTTAGTGTTACTTTACCAGCATAGTAGCAGTTTGCTGCCAGTTAGGTCAACAGGGTTGGTTTGCAAAGTAAATAGACCACCTGAAAACAGCAAGTACCAATTTTTGTCAAGCACTTTTTGATTTTCCTTCTGTGACAGTTGCTATAAAAATACACTTTGCTGAATTTCTATTTGATCTTTTTTTTGCATCAAAATGTGTTTTGGAAATGTTTGCAACAAATTCAAATAGCATGTCACGATTTGACAGCGACTATTTAAATAACCTTAAAGTGACCGTGTGTATTTTTCCTGGCGATAGGGGGGCAGTGGATACCTAAATCGTTGCAAGCAAGCAGTATTTTTTTGCTGGACAAAAGCCGGGCGTACACTGTGCGATTTTTTCACTTTTTTGAGCCAATTTTTCACTCATGCGAGAATCCACAACATCGGGGCGAGTTTTGCGCCGAGCGTCGTGTAGTGTACAGGGGGTTACGAGAGGCGATTAACACCACGTGAGCAGCTGCCGATCAGCAGTCGTGAGCTCGCACAAACTTCTGGCGTGTTTAATATTTTGCTCGTCCCTCGTGAGGGTATCGCACCGTTGAAGCGGCGCTGCGAGCAGCTGCGACCCAAAAATCAGAACCGCTCACGGCGCATGCGCAATCCTGCATCAACACCGCTCGCCCGCTATTTCCCTAATAACACACGTTGTTCGTTTTTATTTCTACCCGTTTTTTTTACTCAAAAAGATTGTCAATAAAGCGTGTTTGTCGTGTTCATGTCAAATTAAACTGATCACAAAACACAGATTTACTTTCTTTATTTCGTTTTCCTCATCCAACCCCCATAAATCCCTGTGTGTCCTCCTGCAGCACTCCAGAAGGACAACAGGCAAAACAAGACCAAAAAGTCTGACATGTTGGGTAAAAACTGCTAATTTTAGCATATTTTTAGGGCCGACGTGTTGCTACCAGACGTACAGCGTGAGCAGTCAGGTCGCATGCGAGAACTGGGTCGTACAGTGAGAGCGCGTGACTCGTGAGATCTGCCCTGCGAGGAAGTCGTACAGTTTGAGCTGAAGCTGAGTGCTACGAGTGAAAAAGTCGCACAGTGTACGCCCGGCTTAAGACCTTACCGATGGTTGCCCATTAGGGTCAAAAAGCCCTTGAGAGTGCACACTTTTGCAAAAAAACAAGCGCATCAGACTCCCTTTCATCGCTGGCAACAAGTGAAGAGGTAAATGTGTAAAACTACAACATTTAAGAATGGAGAAAGTTTTGTAACTGTTTGTTAAAAATGAATAAATGTATTTTGCCCTCCTGGGCTCCCGTAGAAGGAAACATGGCATCTAATATGGCATCACCCAGAGACTTAGCTCCTGTGTGTTTTAGACCTGATTTTTATGGTTATATGTTGAAGCCAACAAAATGTTTCCAACAACATGGCATCATTTCATTTATTTTCACCAACATTTTGATGGATATTTCCAGAAATTAATGGTAAAAACTGCACGGTCTCCTTAAGTCATGACACACCTCTATAGGTAGAGTCAAGTTAATATTTCTAGAAGGTCAGATTCAGGAGTTACACTGTTATGCTAGTTTAGATTACCTAAAACAGGACCGTTAAAACCTGTTTTCCTTCAGTAAGGCGATCTTTTCAGAGGCAATAAATCTACCCTCATCAGAAATATGTGTAAGCTCTATTTTTGGAAAAGGCCAAGTAGAAAAACACTGTAGCTGCTTGACAAGGCCAACTTTACCTTATAAGACAAAGAGTAAGAAACAAAAAAGAAAGAGGGAGAGTTCAATAAATAAAAGTAAAGCAATACCAGTCTGTCGCCCCCAACAGCCAAAACCTGCCGACTGGAAACAGATATTGTTGCCAGGCAACACCCATGACATCAGCAACCTTCATCCACAGCCCTCTCCGCCCTAAAATAGTGCAGAGACTATAACTGAGATCCAAAATGACAGATTTGTTCTAAATCAGGGAAAAGCGAGCCGAGCTACAGCTGGAATCAGGTGAAATACGCCGGCGAGTTCAATAGTGGGAGTTCGTAAAAGGGTCGGTTTGAATTAAATCTGTAAAAAACACACACAGGATGGCAAAAAGTGAGTCTGAAGTCCTGACTGGAGGGTGCAGGTGAAGGATGAATCAGACATGTTGTCTCAGCTGATGAATCAGGATGAGCCAGCTGATGGGATGACAGGGAGGCAAAGGAATGAGAACTTCACTTCTGTTCCATTAGAAAACCTGTCGAAGATTAACCCACCAGAAGATGATGATAACTTCAAAGTAGTCACACTCAGTCACTCCTACTCCCAAGTTTGTTCATGAGATTTCATACTTCCAGTGAAGATTTAGAGTTGCAGGAGAATTATGAGCAAAAAAGCCAAATTTGGATGTTTGATTCACTGAAACCCAAACATGTGATTCACATCGCCTCCCTGCAGGCATGATGGAACCATCGTGATGTTTGTCAGGTGACCTTTTCACCAATCTCAGTGTGAAGCAGAGACCCATACTGGTTCTTCTGTTCACTATCAGCACCGATTCACCGTCCTGCAAGGCAGATTGGACTAAAAATTGCTTATTTATTTAGGCACGCACAGTTGATAATCTGTTTCCAGAGGAGGGGGTGAGGTCTCAGATAAGGAATTACAAAATTTAATTGGCAATTAAGTCAGAAAAACACAAGACAATAATTGAGGAACTCTGTAGTAAGTTTTCATAGCAGCTACAGTCAGGTCCATAAATATTGGGACATTGACACAATGCTAACATTTTTGGCTCTATACACCACCACAATGGATATCAAATGAAACAAACAAGATGTGCTTTAACTGCAGACTGTCAGCTTTTATTTGAGGGTATTTACATCCAAATCAGGTGAACGGTGTAGGAATTACAACAAGTGCAAACCCTGGGTTATGAAATTAACTGTTTTTCTATTCATTTCTAATTTACATAACCAGACTAAACTTCAAATATTTCTGTGGCCAAAAACACAAGAACATCAATATGTTTACTTTGGCAAGGATTCAATCAAAATTGAGTAATGTCTGATTTTCGTCTTCGTCTTCCTCCACTTATCCGGGTCCGGGTCGCAGGGGCAGCATCCCAACTAGGGAGCTCCAGGCCGTCCTCTCCCCGGCCTTCTCCACCAGCTCCTCCGGCAGGACCCCAAGGCGCTCCCGGACCAGATTGGAGATGTAACCTCTCCAATGTGTCCTGGGTCGACCCGGGGGCCTCCTGCTGGCAGGCCATGCCCGAAACACCTCCCCAGGGAGGCGTCCAGGAGGCATCCTGACCAGATGCCCAAACCACCTCAACTGACTCCTTTTGATCCGGAGGAGCAGCGGTTCTACTCCGAGTCCCTCCCGAATGTCCGAGCTCCTCACCCTATCTCTAAGGCTGAGCCCGGCCACCCTATGGAGGAAACTCATTTCGGCCGTTTGTATCCGCGATCTCGTTCTTTCGGTCATTACCCAAAGCTCATGACCATAGGTGAGGATTGGGACGTAGATCGACCGGTAAATCGAGAGCCTGGCTTTCTGGCTCAGCTCCCTCTTCACCACGACAGATGGACTCAGCGTCCGCATCACTGCAGACGCCGAACCAATCCACCTGTCGATCTCCCGATCCCTCCTACCCTCACTCGTGAACAAGACCCCGAGATACTTAAACTCCTCCACTTGAGGTAGGACCTCTCTCCCGACCCAGAGTTGGCAAGCCACCCTTTTCCAGTCGAGAACCATGGTCTCAGATTTGGAGGTGCTGATCCTCATCCCAGCCGCTTCACACTCGGCCGCGAACCTACCCAGCAAGAGCTGAAGGTCAGAGCTGGATGAAGCTAGGAGGACCACATCATCCGCAAAAAGCAGAGATGAGGAGAAATTATGACACGTCTCTAAACAAAGTAAAATTTTCTAGTGCAGAGAGGAGCCAACCCATAGAAGCACTGATTTGATCTGATTTCAGAGAAAAATAGGACAGGTCAGACGCACCTAATAAATAAAATTACTAACAAACTCAGGCATCTGTTTCTTTGCTTCACTGTTCTGGTGCTGAAAATATCACTAATGCAGATTGAAGTAGATACACAGATGAATGCACCTCTTATTTATTATTTGGAGACTACATTACTGCAGCTGGCAGAGGCAGAGATTTTTTCTATTGATACACGGAGTTTACAGAATCATTTTAAATTTTAATAGGGGAAGACTGCAGGAGGGAGCGGTAAAATACAGGGGGTCCCCAGCAAAAACAAGAAACTTTACGAGTCTGATGAAACCAGCTGGTTTTCCATCAGGCAGTCACAGGGCAGCTCCAACGACCCAGTAGCTGTGCTGGGTCAATGTTATCGAGCTCAGTCCGGCTCGGCCGTGAACGAGCCGAGGCGACGTTGTGCTCTGCTTAAGAAGAGGTGTTATTTTCCAGCTTCAGAAGAAGCGTCCAACGTGTTTTTATGCTTTCTCCGAGACATGTCACGTCGCTAAGTTGTTAGCGCCGCGCGCTAACACGTCACTAGTGCAGCGTAGCCTGCTGGAGGTTTTAAGGATTAAGATGAAAACACATCGATCTTAAGTTGTCGCTGTTGCGCTCACGCCGTAATACAGTATTAGATGCGGTTAAAGTCAGACATGAAAAAATAAATACATTTTACATGAATAAGTTAGGCTTAGCCTGGTGGGGGGAGGAAACCTTGTCAAGATCGTCAACACTCGTTTATCTTAATGCTATTGAAGCATGCAAACCAAAATGCATTATATCCACTGCTACCTTTCTAATTTTTAACTCAGTAACTTATGCTGTAACTGCACCTTGCCCTGCCTGCCGGCTGTGATCACAAGCGACTACATAGTAGTTCCCGCTGCTTCTTCGGGAAACTGCACAAAAACAAATAATAAGACGGGGCGGCGGTGGCACAGGAGTTAAGTGCTCGCCCCGTAATCAGGTTGCAGGTTCGAGCCCCGCTCAGTCTGTCGCTGCTGTTGTGTCCTTGGGCAAGACACTTAACCCACGTTGCCTGCTGGTGGTGGTCGGAGGGACCGGTGGCGCCAGTGCTCGGTAGCCTCGCCTCTGTCAGTGCGCCCCAGGGCAGCTGTGGCTACATCGTAGCTCATCCCCACCAGTGTGTGAATGTGTGTGTGAATGACTGTGTTGTAAAGCGCCTTGGGGGGTTCCAGGACTCTAAAAGGCTCTATATCAAATACAGGCCATTTACCATTTACCAAATAAATAAATAAATAAAACTTGGGATCTTGTAGGCGTGGTGGTGGGATTTCAGCCGTGGCGGCCCGCCACGGCTACGCCTATGTAAGGGAAACCCTGTTGAGGGTAAAACAAAAAAAGCATAACCATTGGTGCCACCCATGCACAAAGTTGTGCCTCACTTGGGCCACCCCATTTTAAAAGATCACCGCTGACATCAAATATGCATAAAAGTTTCAGGAAATTTCAAAACCTTAAAAACACAAAATTTAAATTCAAGAATTTTTTAAGGGATATTCCATCCCAAAGTCAAATTTTGTCTGTTGCCATATCCCCAGTGTGTGTTTTTGTTTATGAAAGCAGGTGTCTTTGGGGCTGCCTTGCAACTTTCAGCAGAGGCTTATAGCTGTGCTGTCCCATTAAAGAGCAAGTCACCCCCTACCAGAGTTTTACTCCACTCCCACTTTCACTCCCACTTCATGCTTCAAAAACGCAAAAAATGCTGTTGCCTGGCAGACAGAGAGGGCAAAGCCTCTAACAAATACACACGCACACACGCTGACAACGACATTTTAACATCATAATATACCAGCTGATGTCATAGTGTACCTCTTAGCGATGGCAGATTTGAATGCAAATGCAGTGCACAGTTTTTACCTGAAGATGGTGAAACACTGACAGTTTTAGGCAGAATATTTAAATTTTAATTAACAGCACGATTAGACACTTATTTATATAGATTTGAGCAAAGAAAACATTGATATGAGGTGACTTGCAAGTGTCAAAGACACAAACAGCTATATTTCTTTTATGATACCTTATTTTATGGAAATTATAAAGCTAAAATAAAGGACACATAAAAACAGGAAAAGCCAAGAAGCCAGGACAACATAAGATCCATCTAACTAAAGTTCTTACCAATCAAAATATGAAAACAGTCAAAATTACCACCTTGAGAGTTCTAGTGTTAACTAGTCCCAAGTCTGAAATGTCAGCTGTGATTCTGTTGTGTTACTAATTCTTTCCACTTGCAGTCAGTATGATTATTTAGGTCACCTAGAAGAATCAGGATCCCTGTTGAGTAAGCTTCATGACTTCCACGCCCAATGCTAGTTGGTACCATTCACTTAGATTGTTTTATGCTAAGGTAAAGCTTAAACAGTACTGCCAGGTCAGGACAATAACTGGGCTGGTTACAAAAGCTTTGTTCTTACTTAACAAACAAAATTTTACTTTGGGAAGGAATATCCCTTTAAGGGATTTCTCACAAATGTAAAATCCTGATTTATTGGTCTTTTTTGTTTAATTTTGGTTAAAAAAATAAAAGCTCAAACAAGAAATACATTTGTTTTAATGGTGCACAGCATTTCTGGCATTATGGTGCCAACAGAAAAAAGCTGTTATGGATCTCGACTACAAACACACAACTACCAGTGGCGGTTTTACCATTAGGCATAGGTCGGCGGCCGCCTGAGGCCCCCTTATATTGGGACCCCCCTAGCCCTGACTGCTAGCACCCCTCTATTAATGCCACAATGGACTATTCCTTTAAGACGCTGATGTACAAACAGGAAGTGATTGGTAGTCATTCCACTCCAATCTAGTTGGTGGCAGTAATGCACCAAATTGTTGTTTATCAAGTGCCATAAGACCACAAATAAGTAGAAGAAGAGAAAGCAGAAAATGATGAGAGGCAGGAGGGTTTGTAACAAACTCGAAGCAGTAGTCAAAACATTAAGCATGGAGTTATCCTAGTGGCTCCAACAAGAGAAAGAAGCATCTTGCTTTAAAAAAGCGTTTATCTTCACTTCCGAAAGTGACGTTGTTTTTCTTTGTGAACATCAAAAGGAAGCAGAAAAGGAAAGACAATGGAAAATGTTTAAAGGAGGAAAACATAGACCAAAATGGAAAATAGAAGAAAAACAAAAAGGCAAAAGCACAGGAGCACTGACAGGAAGAAGAAAGCAGAGCAAATATTGAAGGCACTCAAAGGAAGACAATGATAGGAAAAAACAGGAGGAACAATAAAAAGTGAAAATAACTCATGTCAGAAGAGGGCAGAGTTTCGCAAATCTAGTTAAAGATAAGATTGTCGAAAATTTTGTGTAAGTAAAAGCAGGAAAGGGGAGGATATTTCATAGGAATTACGTGTTATCTGAAAATCTCACTTTACAGGAAGAAAACATCAGAATGATTGATTGATTAAATATTTACAGGTTGGATAACATTTTTATTCCAGTCACAAATGATGGAGGGTGGACAAAACCTAAAGGAGGGGTCACAATGCAATAATGTTTAATAAAAAGTTAAAACATTAACCAGAAAAGCAAATGTGCCATAAATCAGACTTCAAGTAATAAAACACCAAACTCCCATACTGCTGTGTGAGTTATTAAGAGGCAGATTTATTCATTTAAACTGAGTCAGACTATCGTCTCCTTGAGCCAAATCACTGGAAGATTAGGATGATCCTCTTCCGATAAAAGCAAAGTGTCCATGTGTCAACTATTTGCACTCAGTCAAGTGTTTAAACTTTAATCTCACTGAAGCACTGACAGAAGTTTAGTCACTCAAAGTGCTCTGATTGCAAACATTAGAAGTTGTTTTGTAAAACAGAAAAAATAAAATAAAATAGCTCCACACAACAAACATGTTGACTCTGCTCCACAGCTTCATTCCACCCATCCATCCATTTCCATCCACTTATCCAGCGTTGGGTTGCAGAAGCCTAAGCAGAGAGGCCCAGAGTTCCCTCTCCCAGCCACTTGGGCCAGGTCCCCCGGGGAATCCCAAGACGTTCCCTGCCCAGCAGGGAAACGCTGGTGTTTAAAAGGGCAACATGGAAAACATGCAGGACAGTGTGCCCTGAGGACCACGGTTGGGAAACACTGCTCTTATGGCCCATCCTCATCTGTACCGGGTCGGCCCGGGCCGGGTAGTGTAGGTTGTTTACATATCTGGGTGGCCTGGTATTTTTCCGGGACAGCCAAGGCTGATTCTCAGCCCTCTTCTCGAGGGGGTCTGCTTCAGGCCGACCAGGGCCAACACACCCACTGCTGACAGCAAATTCACACCTTCCATTAGAGCACACATCTGATTGGTGGGTAGAATCAGCCCACATGGACTTAAGGCAAGGATGTGTGGAATCAACCGGGCCAGGCTGGGGCCAACTGGGGCTACCCGGCCCGGTCCGACCCGGTACAGATGGGAATGGCCCATAAGAGAGAGCCCAGACAGCCTGTGGAGTAAAACTCCTTTCAGCCTTTTGTGTCCCCAATCTCATTTTTTCGGTCACTACCCAAAGCTCGTGACCATAGGTGATGTAGATTGACCTGTAAATCAAGAGCTTTGTCTCCCAGCTCAGCTCTACTCACCATGACAGACCGGTACAACACCCACATCACTGCAGACACAGCATCAATCTGCCTTTCAAACCCGTGCTCCATCTTTCCCTCACCTGTGAACGAGACTTAGAGATACTTAAACTCCTTGACTTGGGGCAGGACCTCATCCCTGACCCGGAGAAGGCAGTCTACCCTTTTCTGACTCAAGACAATGATCTCAGACTTAAGAGTTGATTCTCATCCCAGCTGCTTTACACTCAACTGCAAATTGCTCCAGCAAGAGCCGGAGATCAGGTTCTGATGAAGCCAAAAGGGTCCCCTCAAAACCTTGGCTGTGCCTAGGAATTCTGGCCATAAAAGTTAGGAACAGAATCAGTGACAAAGGGCAGCCTTGGCGAAGCCCAACTCTCACCAAGAATGAGCCCGGCTTACTGCCGGCAATGTGGGCCAAGCTCTGACACCGGTCATATAGGGACCTAACAGCACGTATCAGAGGGCCTGGAACCCCATACTCCCAGAATTCTCTCCACATGGCCTCCCGAGGAACATGGTGTGACGCGGTGGAACGCCTTCTCCAAATCCACAAAACACATGTTGATGGTTGGGCAAACTCCCACACACCCTCCAGGACGCAACTAAGGGAATTGTGCATGTGGAAACTGATTCTACTCGCCAATCAGAGGCGGCAGGCATAATTTCAGCCAGCCAATAAGTCCATAGTGTCATGTTGGTCCCTGTCTGACAGCTGGGGAGGAGGTCTGAAAAAAATTGTCACCTCGGAACATAAAGGACTGAACTGACTCTAATGTGTAAGCGCCATAAGACTCAAATTGTGTCTAAGCTTGTGTCTGATGACACTGATAAGCCTCAGATTCTGTTTAGCTCGTTGAAGTTTCTCCTGAATCCGTGTGATTCCTCCAATCTGGTTCCCTCTGTTTCACGTTGCGAAATGTTCTTAAACCACCAATTAAGTGAGTGTTCTCAGGTCATCTCCCAATGCCACTGATATTGATCAAAACTTATCAATTCCCACCCCCTAGTTCTAAAGTACTACTTACAACAGGTTAGGTGAGAATCATTCCACAGTAAAACACCTGAAAAGATTAAACTATCACTAAAGGCTGATTCATGTTTCTCCATCTGCGCCTGTGCGGAGACACGCAATGCCATTATCCGTCCTTGCGTAGGGCTCCGGCAGGCACGCAAGTACGTACGGAGTTGACCCCACTTTTGTAAACATCCGTCGAACGTGACGGAGAACGCAAGCTTGTGATTGGTCAGGGCACCGCTGTGATCTACACCACCGCCATTGCTCCCTCAAAAACATAAAGAAAGCCGAGAATAACTAGCGGCAGACACGGAGAAGCTTGAAGAATATCTCGCGAAAAAACTCTAAAATATGAACGTTTAATTCCCCCGTGACTGGATGAGTGAAAAGACACGCAGCAAGCGTTTTATTTGTGGACGGAAATGACAGGAAACGTGGGTTTAGAGGTGGCGAGCGCATGAAGAGGTGGAGGTGGCGAGCGCATGAAGAGGTGGAGGAGGATGAGAGACAAATTTGTCCGTGTTAAAAAGTCTCTGATTTACAAAAAACACAATAAAAACACATTATCTTGGACCGGATACATGACAGGATACCACAGAAAAGCGCTACGCCCTCTGTTGTTCTGCCGGGGAATTGCTTTGTAACACTCCCCAGGAGACGGAGAAGTATGAGAGCAAAACGCTTCCGTCAATCCGTGCATGTCTGTCCCTTGCGGAGCTGACGGAGAAGCATGAATCAGGCTTTAGGGACACACACGTCTGAGCTTCAACCAGTAGTCCTGAAAGTGGACTTTCAAAGCTTCAACCTCATTTATCTGGGATAGGCCAATCGGTCAAGAGGGCTAATCTGCACTCAGATCTGAGGTACATTTCATGTAAAAGCGTCCAAGGTTGATGGCTTTCCAACAATCCAGCAGCAGCACTGATTCTTTATTTAACACGGATACGTTGTTTGGTCCAGCATCGATCCTCAATCTACACAGGCAGGATATTGCAAAACAAAGAGGTGTCAAACTGCGGTCACCTAACACATTTATCCGAGCTCTGAGGCACATGAGAAGGAGAGCAATCAAACACAAAGCTAGGAGGAGAGAGGGGAGGGTATTAGCACACTAGCACACTGCCTGAATTCACGTCTCCATCCCAAGGATGACAATTAGCTTTTACACTGCAAGTATTGAATTTCAAGGATGTAGAAAAGCCTAGTTTATATTTTAATCTTACCTTTTGACCCACAGAAAACATTTGCTTAACTACCAAGTTTTCTTCAAGAAGATTAAGCTCATCCATTCTGACATTTTAAAGACCACATTTATTCAACACGTTTGCAGTGGTCTTTAGAACAAACGAATGCCTTGTGAGTCAATCACTGTGAGACAAATGCTCTGGCACTCTTGTTTCAAGAACCAGAAGTTAGTCAGAGCAAAGGGGAACAGAAGTCGGCAGCATTTAAAATCCTACTCATAATTTCCAGATTTTTGGACCTCACTTTTGATTGGCCAACCACAACTCGACTCTACCACAGCTTTTGTTTTCTCTGCAACATTGATCTTGTATCTCCACAAACAACACAAGACTGAGGGAGTTAAATGTACATGCACTGTATTTGTATAGTGTCGTCTTAGGGTTCAACAACCCCCCAAAGCACTTTGCAAAACAACAGTCATTCTTCCATTCACACACACTGATAATAAGCTACATTGTAGCCACAGCTGCACTGGGGGACACTGACAATGGGTGAGGCTGTTGAACACAGGCACCACCGGTCAGCCAAGGAGGGTTAAGTGTCCTTCCCAAGGACACAACAACACACTGAGCAGAGCAGGAACCTGCAACTCTCCAGTTATGAGGTTGGAACGTAACTCCTCTGTCATCATTGCCCCTATAGCGAGTGAACAAAGTGGGTGGAAAAAATTCCTTTGTGTAAACTGGTACAGCTTGAATGACATTAAAAGAAGACTTTCATTTATCCACAATGTTGGCTGAAAGGACAGATCAGTTTAGTTACAGGTTCTCCAACTGTAAAAAAAATATCCTCCTCCTATGGCCAGATGGTAGCCTAGTGAACTAGACCAAATTCTTGCTTTGCAAAGTTTAGTCTAGGAACGCTCCACTGGAACCTCTGCAGCCCCTAACAGCATTCTGGCTAGCCAATCACAGCTCTCTAGATGGGTTTCAAACACATAAAGAGCTGTGATTGGTCCATAATGGTGGGCCAATCATAGTGCTCTATCTGCTTAGTGAACAAATCATAGAGCTTTATCCACTTTGTGGGCCAATCAGGGCACTCTATATGCCTGGTGGGTGGGATGATGCAACAGAGTGAAACAAGATGGCGACAGGTCGTTTGAAATGGCTTTTACATCAATTTTGGACTACTAGAACTTGGGCTTCATCACAATCAGGAGCAGATAGCTGTATTTAAGTGCTTTTTTTTTTTTAGAAAAAATTATGTGTTTTCTCCTTCAACTGCGGACCGCCTCATTTACCGATAGCTGTTGCGGTGAGTATGTCACATTCATTGTCCAGTAGCATGCGGAGATCATTTGAAAGACAACGGTAGAACCCGCCCCACAACCGAAAGCCGTCAATGGAGCGTTGCCAGACTAAATAATATATTCATTTAGTCTGGCTTGCCAGGCTAGTCTGATGGAGCTCATATGCTCAGTTTAGTTTCAACTTTTGTTTGGACCATCAAGGTTGCAAGGCGATAGGACACATGCAGAGGAAAGGGTGGGAATAAATATGGTAACGACACCACCCTACAACGACCGGGTAGGCCGGGTCTTCAAAGGATGTAGCCCCTGAATTTGGAGTGTTCTACAGGAGTGTTCTAAAAGGATTGTATACAAATGTGAACTAGACCATTCCTGATGAAGCTTTGACAGGGCCTGGCTCTTGCAGATCACCTGGTACAAGATAGTTTTTATACAAAAGTAAAAATGCCACACACTCAAAGTTTCAAAGGGTAGTTCAATCTGCCGTTATGTGAGAAATTTTTTTGCTAATATTTTCGCCATGGTAAATCGGATCGTTTAGAAAAGTAATACCACATATCCCATGGCCAAGCCGCTCATTTTGATGTATAATGTGTGGGGGTGCACACAGCCGTTTGAGCCGCATTAATGTCTGTGGAAGAATAATAACGGTGATTAATGTAAAACTCCCCCTAGGTGTATAACAACAAGGGCCCTGCTTAGCGCAGCAGCAGGTCCCTTAATTACGCAAATTTTGAGTGGCACACACACAAAATGAAAAGATAAATTGATGTTTTTTTGCTAATATTTTTGCCACCGTAAATAGAAATGCTTAGACAAGTAATAGCACATCTCCTTTGGTCAAGCCGCTTGTTTTGATATATAACTTGTGGGGGTGAATGCTGCCGTTCAAGCCGCATTAACGTCCATGGAAAAAGAATAATCAAGGCGACTGTTGTCCGAAAACTCCCGAGGTCCATAACAATAAGGGCCCTGCTGGCAGAGCAACAGGTCCTGAAGAAATTTTAAAAAGGACCTGCCTGCTGGCAAAAAATAGTGACCATGTGCTTTAGAGGCCAAAGAATTATATTTGGGTGGCTTTGGGGTGAACAACCCTAAAGCAGGATATGTGGCTGGTGCTGGGTTAAAAAAACACACACAATGAAGATATTTGGGTGACGTTCGGGTGAAAACCCCAAAATAGGGCTGGGCAATAAATCGAAAATTTATTGTTATCGAAATTTCTGACTCTTATCGAGATAATTTTTCCCATGTCAATAAATCTGATAATAAAAAAAATGAAAAGACACGTGTAGGTTGGCAACGTTCCTGTCCCTTTAAGAAGATGTGCCACCTTGAGTCACGTAAAAAAAAAAAAAAAAGACTCAAGGTAACTTGTGTGACAGCCCCATCTAGTGGACAACGTTGGTTTCTGTGCATACCTGTAGTTATTGTCCATTTATCGTTATAGACGTGGAATCCTCAATACATCGTGATGAGGATTTTAGGCCATATCACCTAGCCCTACCCCAAAATGATGATTTTTTTTTGGGTGACTTTGGGGTGAAAAACCCAAAATTATGATATTTCAGTGACGTTGGGGTGAAAACCTCAAAATCATGACATTTGGGTGACATTGGGTTAAAAAACACAAAATCTTGATATTTGGAAGACGTTGGGGTGAAAACCCCAAAATCATAATATTTGGGTGACGTTGGGTGGAGTGGAGTGGAGGGATCTTGGAGAACGTAGAAACATCTTACATTAAAATACAAAGATGATGAACAAGATTTCAACTAAATCTGAACCTTACTGGGTGGAGATGTGTTTGAATCCAGTGGAAATGGATTATAACATGGTGATTGATTAGTGGGATGATTCTTACAGCGATGAAAGCTCTGAACAGATCTTTGAGCCACGAGAAATCGAATCTCCTAAAGCTTTAGAAATGCAATCAACCTTTTGTGCTGATCCAGTGATTTCTCTGTCTGATATGAGCGACATGATTTCAACTAAATATGAACCTTCCTGGGTGGAGATGTGTCTGAATCCAGTGATTATAACATGGTGACTGATTGGTGCGATGATTCTGACAGCGACGAAAGCTCTGAACAGATCTTTGAGCCACGGGAAACTGAATCTCCTAAATCTTTAGAAATGCAATCAACCTTTTGTTACCTATAATGATATAAATCTGAGAAATGAAGTCAATCTTCCAATCAACACCTGAGACATGCTCACAAAGCTGAAATTAGATCAAAGCAAATAATCTTTAATTGTTTGGACATGCAAGTGACTGGAAATGCAGTTTCAGTCTTATTGCTTGAAGTACAGACAGAGTAAGGAAATGTAAGGTAAATAAATGTAAAATTTAAAATTAAAAAAAGGTATAAAAGCTTTAAAAGTAAAAACATCATCATGTCATTATTAATCCCAGTCTATCAGACTAGTGCTAGAAACTGCAAGTGGACCTGGGTAACACCTGTGAAGACCAAGTTTGGACATCAGCTGTCCATAGTCATAAACACTCCAAAAGATCAGACCATCATTTAATTATTTTATATATAAAGATTAATACTAAAAAAGTCAAATTCACCAGCCCAATCCAAAAAAGTTAAGTGTCTCCCAGAGCATCCACATTTCCCACAATGCAAAAACTTAACTGTTTTTGCATTGGCTATGGAAACACAGCTACCTCACAAACAGGTGTGTCCTTGGTAGAATTTTTTTAAGAAGAAAAATAAATAAATTTTTTAAAAATAGAGAAAAAGGGTAAAAAATGAAACTGACGGTGATGAAGACAAATAAATTAGTGCATGGGAAGGTCATAAACGTTCTTAAAACAAATGGGGAGCCTTTATAACTTGAATCATACAAATAACTTTCAGTGAGTACAATGTTGGTTCGATTTTCAACACTGTTTTAACTGAGTTCTGAACGTGTTAAACGTGGGATATTCTCTTATTGAAAATGGAATAATGTTCCAAATATGGGTGCCCCTTACTGAAAGAACGGACTGTCCAAAGGTTGTTCGTCTATTGGGAACTGTCCACTCTAAACATGGACCTAGTAGCTCTGCCCAAAGTAGATTTAAATTCCATGGATTCCCCTAAAGATGGTGGTGCAGAACCATGGTGTATTTTGCATATCATACAGGCAAATTCAAAGCATTTGAAATTTTCAAATTTCTGAGGATTCTATGTTTCCAAGATGCGACCATAGTGCTATAAAATTGGTTTTGGGAAAGTATTTTAATGCTCTTTTATATGGTGACTCTATTGTTTTAAAAGTTGTTTCATTCGTAAGAGAGCAGTTAGTAAAGCAGAATTCTATATGGGCGACGGTGGCACAGGAGTTAAGTGCTCGCACCGTAATTGGAAGGTAGCAGGTTTGAGCCCCGCTCAGTCTGTCGCTGTCGTTGTGTCCTTGGGCAAGACACTAAACCCACCTTGCCTGCTGGTGGTGGTCGGAGGGACCGGTGGGGCCAGTGCTCGGCAGCCTCGCCTCTGTCAGTATGCCCCACGGCAGCTGTGGCTACATCGTAGCTCATCCCCACCAGTGTGTGAATGTGTGTGTGAATGGGAGAATGACTGATTGTGTTGTAAAAGCGCCTTGGGGGGTTCCAAGACTCTAGAAGGCGCTATATCAAATACAGGCCATTTACCATTTACCATTTATATGGGAGAACAGCACAGCATGCATGAAAATCCTTGCAGCTTTATGTGTCATTATTGATCGAATGAATCTGAAAGTATTTAAGCTTTTTTTAAATCATTTTAGAGATCTTTGTTACGTGGCTTTTAATGTAAGAGTGGAATCAAGAACAACTCCGAGGTCTTTGATCTCATGTACCAATTTAAGCTCCTCTCCTTCAAGAAATACATGTGAATTTACAGTTTTATCATTTTGTTTGGTAAAAATGCTATGGACAAGGGGTAGGCAACTGTGGTCCTAGAGAGCCGCAGTCCTGCATTTTTTTTCAATCATGCATGGACTTGCAGCTTCTAATTGGCTGAACACACCAATTAGCCGGCCTTCTGTGAAATTTGAATAATATTTCTATGTTAAAGTAGCCTATGTTGATACAGTTGTCTCTAAAAATGTATGAAATTTTATTGCTAAGCACATCACCATGTTAACGCAGAAAGCAAATCAAAGTTAATACAAGCGTCCTGAGACCAAGCTGGTCAATTTGATGTATCATATGTGTGGGTGGGTATTTCTGTTTAGCACGAAGAGGACTGAACACTCTCAGCCCATCAGAGAGCAGGAATGAAAGAGGCGTTGTTTCTTCTGACTTGTTAAAATGTCAGGTTTTTTCCTGGAGTGCTTATTACAGCATCGTCTGCATACATAGGTATGTGGGTGTTTTGCATACTGGTGGAAGATCATTTATGTACAGTGAAATGAGGGCTGGTCCTAGAATGAAACCTTGTGGTACTCCTACTGAACAATCACGATAAGCTGATTTTACACCATTTACCACAAAATACTGAGTTCTGTTGGTAAGGTACAATTTCATCCATTTTATTGCTTGCTCTGAGAAATTTCAGTTAATTTGGTTAGGACGCGTCTGTGGTCTGATAGAATGCAAGAAAGGTGGTAGAAACTATTCAGATTTGTTTGATCAACCATAGACTTTTACTTAGAAAATGCAAACTAGAGAATTAAAACTTTTTATAAATATTCTAAACACAAATCCCTGAACTCCTCCTTGAACCCTCACCTTATCGTGGTGGAGGAGTTTGAGTGCCCTAATGATCCTAGGAGCTATGTTGTCTGGGGCACTTAGTGCCCCTGGTAGGGTCTCCCATGACAAATTGGTCTTAGGTGAAGGGTGAGACAAAGAACGGTTCGAAGGATCTTTCATGGCGGTTAAAACGAAGAGTCGGAGTACCCGGCCCGGAGGGTTACCGGGGTCCCACCCTGGAGGCAGGCCTGGGGTTGGGGCCCGTGAGCGAGCGCCTGGTGGCCGGGCTTTCGCCCATGGGGCCCGGCCGGGCCCAGCCCGAACCGGATACATGGGCTCGTCCAACTGTGGACCCACCACCCGCAGGAGGAACATGAAGGGTCCGGTGCAATGCGAATCGGGTGGCAGACCAAGGCGGGAGCCTTGGCGGTCCAATCCCCAGACAAGAAAACTAGTTTTTGGGACATGGAACGTCACCTCGCTGGCGGGGAAGGAGCCGGAGCTTGTGGCAGAGGTTGAGCGGTACCGGCTAGATATAGTCGGACTCACCTCGACACATTGCATTGGCTCTGGAACCCGAGACCTGGAGAGGGGTTGGACACTCTACTTTGCTGGAGTTGCTCCGGGTGAGAGGCGGAGGGCTGGGGTTGGCTTTTTGTTAGCCCCGAGACTCTCTGCCTGTGTGTTGGGGTTTACCCCGGGGGACAAGAGGGTAGCTTCCTTGCGCCTTCGGGTCGGGGAACGGGTCCTGACTGTTGTTTGTGCTTATGGGCCAAATATCAGTTCAGAGTACCCACCCTTTTTGGAGTCCCTGGGACGAGTGCTAGATAGTGCTCCATCAGGGGACTCCATTGTCCTGCTGGGGGACTTCAATGCTCACGTGGGCAATGACAGCTTGACCTGGAGGGGTGTGATTGGGAGGAACGGCCCACCTAATCTGAACTCGAGCGGTGTTTTGTTATTGGACTTCTGTGCAAGCCGCAGTTTGGCCATAACGAACACCATGTTCGAACATAAGGATGCCCACCGGTACACTTGGTACCAGGGCAGCCTAGGTCACAGGTCGATGATAGATTTTGTAGTCGTATCATCTGACCTGCGGCCGTATGTTTTGGACACCCGAGTGAAGAGAGGGGCGGAGCTGTCAACTGATCACCACCTGGTGGTGAGTTGGATCAGATGGCAAGGGAACATGCCGCGTAGACCTTGCAGACCCAAACGCATAGTGAGGGTCTGCTGGGAACGCCTGGCAGAAGAACCTGTCAAGACGGTCTTCAACTCCCACCTCCGGCAGAGCTTTGACCACGTCCCGAGAGCAGTGGGGGACATTGAGTCCGAGTGGGCCTTGTTCCACTCTGCGATTGTCGAGGCGGCTGTTGCTAGCTGTGGTCGTAAGGTGGCCGGTGCCAGTCGTGGTGGCAACCCCCGTACCCGCTGGTGGACACCAGAGGTTCGGGGAGCCGTCAGGCTGAAGAAGGAGGCCTACAGGGCGTGGCTGGTCTGTGGGTCTCCGGAGGCAGCAGACAGGTACCGGATAGCCAAGCGGGGTGCAGCAGTGGCAGTTGCCGAGGCAAAATCTCGGGCGTGGGAGGAGTTTGGTGAGGCCATGGAGAAAGACTATCGATCGGCTCCAAAGAGGTTCTGGCAAACTGTCCGGCGCCTCAGGAGAGGAAGGCAGCAACTCGCTCACACTGTTTACAGTGGGGATGGGGAGCTGCTGACGTCAACTGAGGCTATAGTCGGACGGTGGAAGGAATACTTTGAGGAGCTCCTCAATCCCACCAATGCGCATTCCGAGGAGGAACCAGAGCTGGGAGGCCTGGGGATGGACTGTCCGATCTTGGGGGCAGAAGTTGCTGAGGTAGTCAAACAACTACACAGCGACGGAGCCCCGGGGGCGGATGAGGTTCGTCCTGGGTATCTCAAGGCTATGGATGTTGTAGGGCTGTCATGGTTGACACGTCTCTACAACATTGCGTGGTCATCGGGGGCAGTTCCTAGGGAGTGGCAGACCGGGGTGGTGGTCCCCATCTTTAAGAAGGGTGACCTGAGGGTGTGTTCCAACTATAGGGGGATCACACTCCTCAGCCTCCCTGGAAAGGTCTACGCCAAGGTACTGGAGAGGAGGGTCCGATCGATAGTTGAATCTCAGATAGAGGAGGAGCAATGTGGTTTTCGTCCTGGCCGTGGAACTGTGGACCAGCTCTATACCCTTGCAAGGGTGATGGAGGGGGCATGGGAGTTTGCCCAACCAATCCACATGTGCTTTGTGGATTTGGAGAAGGCTTATGACCGTGTCCCCAGGAGCACCCTGTGGGGGACGCTCCAGGAGTATGGGGTGGGTGGCTTTCTGTTAAGGGCCATTCAGTCCCTTTACCAGAGGAGCGTGAGTTTAGTCCGCATAGCCGGTAGTAAGTCGGACCTGTTCCCAGTGAGGGTTGGACTCCGCCAGGGCTGCCCTTTGTCACCGGTTCTGTTCATCACTTTTATGGACAGAATTTCTAGACGCAGCCGTGGTGTGGAGTGTGTCGAGTTTGGTGGCAGGAGAATCTCGTCTCTGCTTTTTGCGGATGATGTGGTCCTCCTAGCTTCATCCAGCTCTGACCTTCAGCTCTTGCTGGGTAGGTTCGCGGCCGAATGTGAAGCGGCTGGGATGAGGATCAGCACCTCCAAATCTGAGACCATGGTTCTCGACCGGAAAAGGGTGGCTTGCCACCTCCGGGTCGGGGGAGAGGTCCTACCTCAAGTGGAGGAGTTTAAGTATCTCGGGGTCTTGTTCACGAGTGAGGGTAGGAGGGATCGGGAGATCGACAGGCGGATTGGTTCGGCGTCTGCAGTGATGCGGACGCTGAGCCGATCTGTCGTGGGGAAGAGGGAGCTGAGCCAGAAAGCCAGGCTCTCGATTTACCGGTCGATCTACGTCCCAATCCTCACCTATGGTCATGAGCTTTGGGTAATGACCGAAAGAACGAGATCGCGGATACAAGCGGCCGAAATGAGTTTCCTCCGTAGGGTGGCCGGGCTCAGCCTTAGAGATAGGGTGAGGAGCTCGGACATTCGGGAGGGACTCGGAGTAGAACCGCTGCTCCTCCGGATCGAAAGGAGCCAGTTGAGGTGGTTTGGGCATCTGGTCAGGATGCCTCCTGGACGCCTCCCCGGGGAGGTGTTTCGGGCATGTCCTGCCGGCAGAAGGCCCCCGGGTCGACCCAGGACACGTTGGAGAGGTTACATCTCCAATCTGGTCCGGGAACGCCTTGGGGTCCTGCCGGAGGAGCTGGTGGACAAGGCCGGGGAGAGGACGGCCTGGAGCTCCCTAATTGGGATGCTGCCCCCGCGACCCGGACCCGGATAAGCGGAGGAAGACGAAGACAAATCCCTGAACTGAAGGGCCATATCATCTTTTTGGTGACTTGTTAAGAGACACACAATTGTGAGAAATGAAGCAAATCCTGATTTGGAATCACACTGAATTGGAACACAACCGTTTTACATCCCACTAGGAGAGTTTCAAGATTGTTGGGCGGTTTTCACTGCACATAAAAATATTTAGTCTATAAAATGACAAACTACTTAGAGTGACTGTTGATTCCCAAAAAACTCCTTTAGAGTTTCAATCAGTAAAGAGTCTATGTTTTCCTACCGGTCTGCCACCAGTGATCCAGAATTGGAACCCCAAAGCTTTTCTTTGCCCATTCCAGAGTCTCCACATCACATCGCTCTCCTGCCACAAATATAGTCTGCAATCTGTACATGGGAAGAAATTCAAATGTTTGAGCAGCATGTGATCATTTATTTAGCTACTCGAAACACTGACATGTTCATCAAAAACTGGGTCATATGTTAAAAGATTCTGTGATCTACATTTGAAATCAAGTTTTGGATCTCATTTTTTATTGAGCAACCTAGATTTCATTCTCCTTTCCAGCTTCTACCATGTTCTCTAGAGGTGGGAATCAAAATGGCCTGTACTTGTATAGTCACATTTGACATTCTCAAATTGACTTTAGTTGGATTCACAAAAAGAAGGACAACAACTATTTCACACAAACTTTTTCTTTCCCTTACACTGCAGCAAAAAGGGGAAATTGAAACTGGCCTGCAGTCATACAAATTCCAAGATTCCTTTTCCAGCACATCTGGCTAACTCCTACAATTCTCTCCCAGGGTCATAAATTGCACCAATTGACTTGGTGTTCCCTTCTTTACCCATCAGAGAAGCAGGACAATATCAGAAACTGGTCTTTTTTATATCCATCCGTCAAGGCTGACTCTTACACAAGATATGGGTGGTAGTACAACTTCTCTGGGGTTTTCTTCAGGAATTTTCCAGACTTTAGTCCTTATAAAACCTTGTATTTTTGTTTATCAACAGTCAAAGAAGGTGTTTTAGATTGTTTACCATTTAAATGAATCAATGTGTTCAAAGTAAATGTGAAACTCATCAGTTACAGACATAAATGTTGTTTGTATTTCTCTTTCATGTTAAACCTCTGCCATTTATGTTTCTCCAGTTAAAATTCATGCTAACTGTAATGCAGTCAAGTTTAAGACATTAACATGGACATTTAGTTCTTTCCTTGCTTAAAGTAATAATTTTTGATGCCTTATACAGGTAATCTTGGTAAATGTTGATGCCTCGGACATTGCTTGAAAAGGATGAGTTTATTTTAAAGAGCCACAGTGCCATCCAGTGGTTAATAAGTGAAATACATGTGGGCGTGGCCACAAAATGTTATAGGAGGCCAGAGTTCAAACCTCGTGGCGGAAGAGCAGAGAACAAAAGGGACGCCTTAAGCTAATCTCTGCTGGGCTTTTCCATCTTGCCTAGCAACGCCGTCGCTCTCAAAGTTTTCAAGTCATTAGCTTTCAAAAGTTACAGTAGAACTTAGAAGCATACGACCTTCTACGTCAAACCTGAAGGCGGTTTGGTCCGGTAAAGTTTTCACAATAAGAGTTAAAACTAATTTGGAGCAGTTTTCGATCTGGCAAAGTTTTTGATCATTTGGACCCGCGCTCTGAATTCCACGTTTCTGTGCAGCTGAAGTGAAGGAACCTTAAGCTTGTTTTATGCTTGACGCGTCCGCGAGATCCGCGCGGCAAAACTGCATTGGTTTAACAACCATGACCCTCCACCGCGCCTCTGCACAGCCCAAACTTTCCGCACCACGCACCTAGGAAATTTTCTAACCACGCGGACGGTCGGCAAGAACTAGTATGGCAGAGGTTCGTAAATACAGACATTTGTATGATTCAGCTCCCAAAGATCACCGTGATCAACATGTTGTTAATAATTCTTGGAGAGAAATAGCTCGCACTGTCGGAAAAGACGAGGACGCTGTTAAAAAATACTGGAATGCCATGTTGTAAACAACAGGAATTTTTACTTCTACTATGGTTTAGTGTTGGATGCATGCCGTAGAGCTCCATGCTGCCCCCTACAGGTTGGGAGAATATTGGCTCACCGCAGAGACAAGCCGCATGAACCATAAACGCTGCAAGTTGTGAAGCGCGTTCAATCCGCGAGCCGCATCACCAAGCGGAAAGTAAATGCATCAAGCAAAAACCAAGCTTTAATGTCACGCCATTCCCAGGGAACGATGTTCACCTGAGTTACACAGGGACCGTCGACCAAATCGGGGGCCAAGATTCCTCTAGTCCCTGAAGGTCTGTGCTTCATTTCGTTTGGCTGACTTTTATGCTAAGCCCGATTAGTGAATTCAGATTATAACATTTTATGAGTGTTTTATTTTGAGCCAAATCCACGGTAACCATTAGGACTTCTCATTTCTCTAGTGCCACCAATTCTCATTTGCATGCACACACACACACGACACACCCCAACTTCACCTAAACTCACATGACAATCCACTTTGTTCCCCTTTAGAAACTATCCTCAATTCTACTATAATATCACCAAATCTTCACTGTTTATTACAGATCATTTATTCCATATCACTGCCCTAAAGCTTTGGGTTTATCTATTTTCTTAATTCAATGCATGAAGCTATAAATTATGTTTGGTTCATAATTCATCCGTATGAACTGATGCTTGTAATAAACTCACAAAGCGTAACTAACGCCTGATCATTTCTAGCAATCGAGAATAGTCAGCGCATTCCGGCAAGAATTCAACCTTTAGATTAATTTGTGGTGTAAAATTGAGATTAAATTGAACAAATCTGAATATCAAATTCACGTGTTCCAAGTAAACATTAACAAAAACATGGTGGTGCCCCAATTAACTAACTGAAATGACTAAACAAGCTGAATCTACACCACATTCGATGTACAGAGCTTCAGGAGTTGACGTCACTTCTCCCGGCATGCAACAGTTCAAATCGAAACGGCGCCATATTGGCAGGCAGAAGCCCGCAGCTTGACTATTTGTTATTGCCAGAAAACTCAATCAAATGGGAAATATGGTAGATTCCTGTTGTGCTCCAGGATGCAAAACAGACGCGGACGACATAAGGAATGAACCTTCTACAGAATTCCCCGAGATCTGAAGCGCCGCAAACGTTGGATCATTGTAATAAAACGCGCTAGTGACCGGGCTAAAATGAAACTGTGGGATCCCGAGAGTAAAGGATTTCGCTTATGCAGCGATCACTTCATATCAGGTACTTAAACCAATGTTTCCTCAACTGTGTATGGTATTTATTTTAAATGCTTTTATTATGATTCTTAGTTGGTTCCTAAACTTATTTTGGCGTGGCTTTTTCTGTCTTACTACTCATAGCAACAAGTAAACATCACGTAAAACGTTGCCTCGTGATTTCTGCGTGCTGCCGTTTACGTGTTTTACGATCACAGCAATTAACCAGCTAAGCTGTATTTCATTTTTAAGCAATGGTTGATCAATTGTCAAATCACACATAAAAAGCACTTTGGATTGCTATTATCTGTCTCACCGAGACAGATCTCAGACAGATCCTGAGACACTCCTGCCTGACATATTTATTTTATTCACGTAAAAAAAAATCAAACTAGTGATTTCTCTTGGCGTTCAGTTTATACATTCAAACAGTAAGTAAAATCCAAGCCGATCCCGTTCATTTTGTTTACCTTTGTTGCCTGCCAACATGGCGTCTACTCTCTGAGAGTCACTTGACGTCCGGAGCTTTATAGATATTAACTCTAGATTAATCACTACACTGCGTAGTCAGCTTTTACTCAATCTGCAGCACGCTTCCAGGGTTCAAAATATCACTGGAAATAATAAAAGTAGTTACCCATAAAAGTACTAGAGAATGACTCTTTATATTTAAATGTTTACTTTAATGTATGTAAAACTGAGCAAGCTATAGCCTACTTCTTTTTTAAGCTCATTAAAGCCCATTAGCTTTGGCGGACTTTTGTAAATTGAGCTGTTAACCAGAAGGTTGACGACGTATATCTTATGGTTACAGTCTAAATGTTTCATTAAACACACTCTTGTCTTTTGCTGCTAAATAAAGTCCCAACTTTAGATTAGCTGTACGTGAGCATTTTGGTGATAACTCCACCTGCAGCATGACATGTTCACAAGTGATTCAACCACACCAATAAGATTACAACTCACCACACTCGAGAGGGAGTAGAAGTCTCTCTCTGGTATGAAAAATGTAATTAGTAATAAAACCAAAAAGCTTTTCCTCAACAGTTTTACTACTTCCATCTACATACTTTTAATTAAAGCTACAACTACTAACAATGACTCGTCCTTCAAAGTTGTATAGGACGGAGCAGCATGCACAGATTAGATACTTTAGGGAAAAGCATCCAGCTTTGTTTTAATGCATTTGCACAACACAGTCCAGAAAGACCAACTGAAATATGATCCCGCTCAATAGGATAAGGTTAAAAAAAGAGGCTGATATGTTTGGTTGAAAGCCAAAAAGAAAATCCACAAACTTGCATCCAACAAGCCAAAAGGTGCATTAAGAGAAGAGACGATCTATAAAACTAAAGAACTATAGAGCCTCTCTGATGGCAAAGAGTCAGAACACAGAGCACAAAATCCACAGATTTCATTTAGAATGTTGTAGAGAATCCTCCCCGTCTGCAGGTGCTGTTCATTCAGCCCAGTCTCTGAGGTCAGAGGTCACAAACATTCAAAAATTGCTTTACGATTGTGTGCCAAGAGGCGTTTTCAGACTGCTGAGCAGAATCAAAGCAATAAATTGAAAACACAACCGCTCAGGTCCACGTTTTTGTGGTCTGAGTGGGATCACCTTAGCATTAGCTGGGTCAAAATAATGTTTGGTTTGGTTTCTAAACTCCAAAACACAAAGAGCCTTCAGCCAGACAGCAAACGAGCAGCTGCTGCAGCTCTCCGAGAATCAGATAAAACAACACATTCAGTTTTTTTCTACATATTAGTGTTCTCTGTTAATATAATTTCACATTTCCAAAGGTCTTTCAATGTTCTTTAGACTCTGGTTGCTTTTTTACTCATTTTCACGTCTGTGCCTGTTGTTGTTTATTTGTATACTTACATATTTATAAACCCAGGGGAATAAACCAAAATTGTGTCAATCTGCACCAAGCCCCCACAATGAGGCTCAAAAATTGAGGCCAACCCGGAAGTAACAAAAATTGCAGTTCCACCCTCCTCCGCTGGGGGCTGGTGTCAGAAGCGAGCAAATCCTCATTGACTCCCATGTTAAAAATACCAATTTCAGAGCAGAAATAAATATGTTTACAGCCTGGTACCATTACATGATTTTTGTTTAAATGATCTAGTTTATACTCATGACAACTCTGAGGGGGGTGAATTTTTTTCTCACTCTTCTGTTTAAGTGTATTAAAAGCCTAAAATTCTGTATAATTAATGAGCATCAGACCCACGTGACCACAGAGCTAGCTCCAGGGAAAGGCCTCAGTAGAGCCTCGGTCTGGCTTGGAAACTGTTCCGGGATTTTGAGTCTCTGTGTTTGTGTATTCTTTTTTGGATATTTTTTGTGCAATTGTTGGACAAAATGACTTGCTGTGGCATTAATTGCACTAATAGGGCGTCCAAGGAGTCTCCACTTCATTTTTTTCGGTAAGTAAAATTATATTTATGTATTTTAGGTCACTGCCGAGCTGAGCTTAGATTTTAACATGTACTGTTTAACCATGAAATTTAAATGTAATAGGGTAAAACCCAGTGCATTTAACATAATGCTGCACTTTAGAAAATGGGTTGAAATATAACATGTTGGTGGAGCTGGGTTCCCACTATCGGCTTGTGGAGCTCTCGGGAGACCGATGTTTTCCACCCGGTTCTCCCCAGCAGCAGCTCTACGCATCTCAGATCGGAGCGGCGCTTGTCTGCTGTGCGGCTGACAGCTTGTGGAGCTCTCGGGAGACCTCTGTGTTCCACCCGGTTTTACCCAGCGGTCGGCCCGGCGTATCTCTGACTCAGAAGCTCTGGTGTTGTGCACAGGTAACTCCGGTTGTAGCTAGATTGCTACCTCCGTTAGCTTAGCTCCCAGGTTAGCTTGTAGCTAGTTCGACCGGGTGTTGTCAGTTGATCCCAGCCTTACAGCCCCACCCTCAGCTCCACCTCACGGTCAAAATGGCGGTGGTGGCCACCTCCCATTTGGCCTCAAAAACGTGTTATTGGAGTCTATGGAAACCCATTGTCCAATATTTATATGTCGATGATCTGCACCTACACTAATGATCTTTAGGATCTTTGTTTGCAAAAAAATCTGTCACTAAAACATTATTTGTTTGCATTCCTCTGATTTAACTGATGAAAACACCAACAGTTGTAGTTTGGCATTAAAAAAACTGATTTTTGAGAATCAAGAAGGTGATTTCCTAAAGCTTCTGACTGAAAAAGTGCATCTCTTAGGTCTCATTAATTCAATTCAATTCAATTCAAAAATACTTTATTAATCCCAGAGGGAAATTGATTGCTGTAGTAGCTCAGAATAATAATAATAATCAAGTTGTTGGGTAATTTTTATATTACTCCCATATTACCTCAAAGAAAGTTCAGAGCACACACAGAGGGATTAGATTGATAATTTGGTAAATTGTAATCCTGCCAACAACAACAAATACTTTGCAAAGGGTGAGAGAAATCAAATACACACCAGAGACGGAGGTCAGTTTGCTCTCACACTCAGGCAAAGCCTTGGAGCTCCTTTTATTTAGGAAGGCACACCCAGAAGTTACAGATAAACACACACACACAATTCTTCAGAACCAGCTGACCGGGGTAAGCTAATCAACAGATTGTTGGACCTTCATCTTGTCTCAGGAAGTTACAGATAACAGGAGGGTGATCAAAGAGGTCATTCTTCACCACTCTAAAATGTAAAATAAAACTGATGACCCTCCGTTTAAACAAACACCTACACTGTTGCATCAATAACCCAGTGACGTCAAAATCAGTTATATCCATCACAAGTCATCAAAGAGTTGTTGTATATTACAATGGCTGTTGGCAGGAAGGATCTCCAGTAGCGGTCAGTGTTGCAGCCAAACTGAAGAAGCCTCTGACTGAAGACACTCTTCCGTTGTCGGACAGTCTTGTGAAGAGAACGCTCAGGGTTGTCCATCATTTCCTTGATTCTCTGGAGAATCTTTCTTTGCATCATCTCCTCCAGCGGTTCTGAAACTGCCGAAACTCTGGCTGAGTCCTTGAAAGGGCTTGGAGTTCCTCCATCTTGTTGGTCAGTGATCTCACATTGCCCATCATGATCGATGGAAGAGATGGTTTGAATTTCCTCTTTCTCCGTCTCCGTTTTGCTCCCGCTCTGCACCCACGCTTCTTGCGTTTTAGCTCATTTGGAATTTGTGGCTTCGGTTGAGGTATTATTTCAGCCTTTCCAACGTTAAAGAGCAAGTCACCCCCAAATAAATTATTTTTTTCTGATAAACTATATAAATGCGTGTCTAATCGTGCTGCAGACACGTGTAGTCAATAGTTTTGCACTTTAGTGCATTTTAGTTAAAATTTAAAATTTCTACCTGAAACTGTCAGTGTTGTACCATTGTCAGGTAAAAACTCTTCACTGCATTTGAATTTAAATCTGACATCGCCATTGGCTAAGAGGTATGCTATGATGTAAACTGGTAGATTATGATGTCACAATGTCGTGAGTGTGTGTATTTGTAGTGGCTCCACCCTCTCCGTCTGCTAGGCAACAGCATTTGTTGCATTTTTCAAACAGGAAGTGGGAGTGAAGTACGCTTCTTGTAAGGGGTGACTTGCTCTTTAAACAGCTGCTCCCGATTGTAAACCAGGCTGTTGCCATGGTTACGCATCATAACAAATGCTCAAAAAGTGAAAAAAGCTAAAAAATAGCAGTAAAAATCCTCCAAGCTTCACATCACCAGAAACAGAAAGTAAAGTGTCCAAAAAAATACAGTTTTTCTTGAGAAACTAGAAGAAAAAATGTCTAATTAGTTCTAATTCCTGAGCCTTCTGTTCATCTGGTTGGGATCCCTTTTAAACCTCGAAACTCCCTTCTTTATACAACGCCCTGTAGTGAGTTAATGCTGGAAGTATTTTAAAAATCTAGCTGATTATTAAGGCAGTAACGTCTCTTTTTTTTCTGTTTGTCAACTAGATGTCAAACAGTTATTTTCGTAAAACAAAAATGAAAAGCAGTTTGACATTTTCTGCAAAGAAAATCTCAACCGTCAAATCACATTTTTGAACACATATCAGCTACAACCAATCATCCATTGATTTCCTGTTGCTTATCTTTGGTTGGGCCACGGTCCTGCAACACTCTAGCTCCTGAGATATCCGAAAGCATCCTGGGCCAGGATTTACTGTTGTTCACACACCCTGGTGGATTTATTTTAACCATTTATCTAAGAATACAAATGAAAACACAAAAACCTTTTATCACTCATGGTCAGTGTTTCTGTGTAGCATTTTATTGTGGAAAAAGTTTGTAAACTCATTTCAAATCAAAGACCATACCGTCATACCAAAAATGACCCCTGGATGGTTTACACACCCACTGAGTTTGGCCTGAAACGTGTACACAACTTGACACAAATGGGTTTTAATGGCGAACTAAAGGTAACCGTTCTCGCCTCTGATCAGTGCGAGTTTTTAGGTTCCTGACAAACTCTCTTCTTCCATCCACACACTTAAAAGGAGAGCATACACGTAAGTCCATGGAACAAAATGTACTCTTTTTCAGAGTACATTCTACTCTATTTGAGTAAAATGTACTCAGAATGAGTAAAATTAGCAGCAGGGCTGCACTGCTATGCTCCACTGATGCAAGAGAAACATCAGATCTGGAAACACTACTTCATTCATTCATATTCTTTGAGAAAGGGCCAAAAGCTAGGAAAAATAACTTACTGGAACAATTGTACAAAATTTATAGGGTTTGATGAGAGTTCTTCACCAAATGGGAATGATCTGGAAAGCCCCAGAGGAAGGTGACTTTGAAGTCTCCTCATTATATACCAGAACCACCTCAGCGGACTGCTGTTGATGGGGAGGAGCAGCAGCTTTACTCCAAGCTCATAGATTTGATCACAATACACACCTCGTGACTGTAGGTGAGAGCTGGAACATTAGCTGTGCTTCCAGGAGTCGCGAGAAATTTCTAGGAGGGGGAAAATTGATCAGGAGATGCATTGCCTCGGCCCACTCAGCTATTGCGTCTCCATACTAATTCAGCCCGTTCAGGACTTTGCTGGGAAGTCAGCATTTTGCGACCGTTTTGGCAGTCAGTGACATCACTGAGCAGCACCAAAAAGCATCATTAACATTAAAAGGTTTATTCTGTCAAAACGCGCAAATTATTTAATCCATTAAGAGGACCAGGAGAGTGGCTGTTTGACGTAAAACGTGGCGCTCAGTGACCAGAAGCGTCATTTTTCACAGGACCCTGTGAGGTGGAGCTCAGTGAATGATGTCGTGAGGGGATTTCTGCTGCATTTTTCAGAGTTGGGAGTTTAGGCAGCAGTAGCTCAGGTGGAAGAGCGGGTTGCCTCATGATCGGAGGGTCATGGGTCCGATTCCAGCTCCCGCCAGAGGTATTCTGCTGTTGTGTCCTTGGGCAAGACACTTTACCTAACTTGCCTGTGTTGGTGGTGGTCAGAGGGGCCAACGGCACCAAATGGCAACCTCGCCTCTGTCAGACCGCCCCAGGGAGGCTGTGGCTACAAAGTTGTTTACCATCACTAGCAGTGTGTGAATGTGAGAGTGCATGCAAGCGTCTTTGAGTGTCCTAAACCAGCGCTATATAAGTTTGATGTATTATCATTATTATTATTAGTAGTAGTAGTAGTAGTAGTAATGCCGATTTTAGAGTAGTTGTTTTGGACGATGACATTTCCTAACGAGTTACAACCAGTTAGCATGAGTTAACCAAAGGTTCCGCTCAGCGGCCATTCCAAGTACGATAGCTCAGGTACCTGAAAACGGTTCGGGAAATGATTGTTTGGTTCGGCCCGCTGAAGTGGAGACGCACATGCTGTAAAGTTTAGCAAAATGACCCTGAAGTTCCGACTGTGGAAACACACCCACAGATGGAGCCGTACATCCAGCGCTTTATCCTTTGGCTTAGACCCTATCCACCGGTCCATCTCTTATAAAATCCCATTATCAGTAGGAAAAACAAAACAAAAATACTTTAACTCTTTTGCTCGAAGCAGATTCCCTCCCAACTAGGGTTGGGCATCGAGCATCGATTGGAGCTGGTTCCAACTGTTGATTTTTCCCGGAATCATTAAAGTTTTTTATTTCGATTCCTAGAATGCCGACCAGAAGAGGAACCCGCGGCTGGTCTCCATGAAAAATAAACGTGATCTGTAAATTGTGATCACACCAGCTGTCTGTGTGCAGCACGAGTCCCCCCTCCCCCACCCGGCGCGCAGCGGCCAGATATAAACAAATGCGTCTGCCAAAATTTTACTCCATAATGTAAACTTTAACTCCTGCAGGGAAAAATGCGCCGGAGAGGAAACTTGTTAAATATGTCAATATGGTGGATTTAAAGCTGCTTTGCAGAGTTTTTCTCTTTCAGAAATTATGTATGATTTGTCAGAAATCTGTAAAAGTGATTATCTTATCATGTACTGTGATATAATGTAAGCAATACGTCTTTGTTTTGTGCTAAGCACGCCCCCTGCCCCGCAGAGCTCCGTACAATAGGAAACTAAGCGCCGACCAGAACTAACCAATAGCGTTAGAATACCGCTTAGACGCTTCAAATTTAAGGAAGTACCTCAGCTGATACAGAGTTGATGAACTTTTCACAGACAAGTAAGTCTCTAAAATAAAAATATATGAAAACACAACATGACATAAGAATAATACTCATAAAACAACGTGTTTTAACCCTGTCGGCTACAGAAGCACATTTATAAACAGGAACGTGACGTCGCCATCTTAAAAACACAGAGGACCAGTGGTTTTGTGTGATATGCGTGTCAGCCACTAGATGGTGGCATCGGATAAGAGAAGTACTCCGGAAAGAAGCTTTAATAGAAGCTTTAAATAACAAACTCTGGACGGTGTGAAGTGAGTTTGTCTTACTGCAGAAATAAAAACAGTCGTCAGTCAGACGCAGCAGCTCACCAACAGAAGGCTGAACAATAACCTGTAGAATAATTAACGTCATCATTCTAGAGCATCTTCTCTGTGGTGGACCACACCAGCTTCTGCCACAATAAATAATAATAATAATAATAATAATAAATCACACACAAAGTTTTGAACATTTAAATTTCCTTTCTGAACTTTTTCTGTTGAGTTTTAATGTTTAAAATCAGTTAGATTGTTACTGACAGCAGCTACATTTAAGTTTCACTTCCTGTTCTGACTGAATGCTGCTGCAGCATGGAGGTGTAGTTCTCCGTCATCCTGGACATGATCATCCTGAGAGTTTTAGCTGAAAACAGCTGGACGTTTCTGGATATGTTGGAGACATTTAGCCTCTCATCCCAGAGGCTTCTTCCAGACTTTGGTTGTGGTCAGAAACAAACACACTGGTTGTGCGGCAAGTCTTTTTCTTTTTTTCTCCAAAACATGTTTCTGTCTTAATGAAGGTGATGTTATTGTTCATAGAATTAAAATTCATGTTGAGGTTAAGATTATTTCATCAAGTAGGACCTGTGGTTAGCTGGCTCATTTAAAACATGTCATGTCTTGAAAGAATCGGAATCGGGAATCGATAGGAACCGGAATCGAAACAAGAAATTGGAATCGTTCAAAATCAAACGACGCCCAACCCTACTCCCAACCCAAAGTGAGCATCACGTCTTTTTTATCATTATTATTAACACTTTATGCGCCAAAGGGGGGTGGGGGGGGGGCTGGATGTGGTGGCGGTGATGGGCCGGTGAAAACTCCGCTGGTGATCGATTCAGCTCCGGGGGTGTAAACCGTGGGAACTGCAGCAGGAGGGGGCGGAACAGCGGGAAAAAAAAATCACTGCTAGCAGGGGGTGGCCCAACACAGCCTCAGGGACAATAATAATGATGGGTTAGTTTGGGAAAAGAGGAACAGTATTCCAAGTGGATCAGGCATTTTGATGAGCCGGTTGGATACTGTGGAGACGGATCGGTCAAATTCAGAACACATTGATTTTCTGTCAGTTTTTTTGGATGAGGAATTCTGGACCCTCATCACAACTGAAACCAACCGATATGCTCACCAGTATTTAGAGAGGGAGGAACTGGAATCTAGCTCCAGATATAATGACTGGTACGATGTAACTGTCCCAGAAATGAAAGCGTTCATTCAGTTCTGCATGGGGCTTGTGGAAAAGCCTGAGATTGAGGACTTTATATATATATATATATATATATATATATAATAAACAAAATAAACCAAAGAAGTGATGAGTGAAATGTGTTCATGACGCTGAAGCACCACAAACAGTGTTCTGGATTGATACGCAGTAAACATAACAAAATACCATTAAAGTAATAAATATTATATATATATATATATATATATATATATATATATATATATATATATATATATATATATATACATATATATATATATATATATATATACACATACATAGTTATATATGTCTACATAGGAATCTGTATATATGTATCATAAACAATAACAACACTAAGAAAATAAGACAAAAACATAAAAAATAAAAAAATCTGCAAATGTGATGCAATCCAATATGGCTGCCACCTGATGACATCTTAATATGCAAATTATGTGAGTGAATTAGTTCCTATCACAAAATTGGGCTCATACTGAAGATTTTTCTAATTTACAATATTCCTCTATCTCTATCTCAGATTTAAGCTACAAGCTCTTTAAATAGTGATATAAAAGATTCATATTTTACTGAAAAAACTATGGTGTCCACTTTTCATGGGTAGTAATACCATCTACCTGGACAGAGGGTACTTTTGGCCGACTGCAGCGTGAGGGTCCTGCTGCCGAATGGCCCGGATGGCAGTCGGCGCTGTAAACATGGACGAGGCCCCGTGTTCGGACAAGACACGGAAGAACGCACCAGGGTCTGGAGTACCAACAGGCTTTCCCTAAAATCAGACAGCAGAACAACAGCTGATCAGTTTCAACACTGCCAGAGGCATCTTCTTCACACAAAGGCAATCTGTGTTTGCCTTCCAGGCAAAAACCAAAAGTATTATTTCTGAAGCCCAAAATCATTACGACAACATTTCTACAAGTACGGCGAGCAAAGTACAAACCAGGAGTGAACATAGAGCAGATGTCAGTGGTAAGGGCAAACACAAAAAGCCGTGTCTGACACAGATGGGCCTGGAAACCAACATTAGAAATTTACTCACCATTAAATTAAATATAACAAGCAACAGCAGTAGATTCTAGGTAACCGCACTAGTATTTATCTGCTTTGGAAATCTATAAAATTCTGTAAAGTTGGTTTGAAAGATGTGTGGAAAGAAGCATAGCAAACCCTAATTTAGTCATTAAAATATAACAATACTTTTTTCATTGTCATTTCCCAATTTGACATCCAAGTCAACGTGTTGAAAAAACGAGGAATGTTAACGTGTTCCAGAAAATAAGTCGAAATGCTAAAAATAAAGTAAAAATGTTGAGGTTAAAGGGGACGCATTTTTAAAAAGTTATTTTAGTTCTATGGTGATTCTATGTAGACTTCAGCTGTTTTATTCTTGACAGTTCCAGAATGAGCCGTTTCAGGGCTGTTGCTGGCCAGGCCCACCCTTCCCCTGATTGGCTGCTTGTCTTGGGCCCGAATGCGTTCACTGAATGATCACTCGTGAACGCATTCGTTTATTTTTTTTGTTAATTGCTATTGTGATGGACTCTAAAGTACGAAAAAGGAAAGATCGAGTTTGATTACAAAGGGCCTGGGGTGGGCTGCAGCCGGTAACAGCAGCTCTCGCTTCGTTACTCTTTTATTTTTTTGCTTTTTCTGTGTGCGTTTTTAACACCCTTAAAGAGGGCATCGCTAACGCTAGCTCTCTGGCTAGGCTCGCCACTAGCTGACTAGTGACTCTCTGAGACATGCTAATGGCTAGCCTTTCCGATGCTATTGCCAGCCTATCCATGCTTAAGGTCCGTCAACGGGGTAGGAAATCCAGCTAGTGGCCAACCTAGGCAAGCTAATGGCTAGCCTCTCCAATGCTAACACCAGCCCGTCCAGGCTAACGATAGCCTATCCATGCTAATAGACAGCAGACGGAGTGTGTGAACCAGTCAATGACCAGCCGAGGGCTGCTAGTCCCTAGCGTATCTAGTAGTAACACCGGTAAAGGTGCTATTTCTCAGTAAGCAGCGCCAGCCTCTCAGTTACCGGCGCCAGCTTATCATTAATCAGGTCGGTAGTTTGGTTCGGAAATTATATAGCCTCCTGCTGCTGGGCAGTAGTCTTAATTTTGGCCCCCATACAGCGCCATACAACAGGAGTTTTTCCCCCTAGAAGTGGCATACGCTAACATGCTCATAGTCTATTTCGAGAGATCGGCAAGACTCGTCAGTTATAATTGCTGATCTCTGATCACTGAAAAATATGAAAAAAATCAGATCTCGGAATCGGGACATCCCTAATCATTATACATTAATCATGAAAACACTTTCTAGCTTTGAGAAATCACATTTTCAAAGGAGGAAATGTGATCTTTAAGGCGAGAATTACCCCTGCAGGTGGCATGTTTATTAGAAGAGAAAAAAGCAGCCGAGACGGAAACAGAGAGACTTCTGCAATCTGATACGAAACTGCAGCGATCTAAACCAAACCGTTCTGCTTAAATTGTTCCAGACTTCATCAGATGCTGTCAGTCACTATGAATGTATTCAATTTGTAGAAAATACAAGAAAAACACACAGACATGTCTGCATATTGCAAAACTCTGATTGATTTATGTGTTTTAGTGCATTTCGAGGACATACCTCGTAGAGAACGGAGCTGGTGCCATGAAGCAACGGACCGTAGCAGATATAGGAATGTCCGACCACCCAGCCCAGATCTGAAGCTGCCCACCAAACCTGCCTCAGATGAATAAATGGATGTAATATCCTGCTAGGTAATAAAGCAGGAGCTGTTCTTAAATTAGATCAGAATGCAAAAGTGATTAAATAAGGCCCATAACGGTCCAAGGCACTATAAACGGGAATCAAATACTCAGGCTTGGTGTTTTCACAGTAATAAAATCCATTCGTCTCTTTGCTGATTGCCTTTATGCTTAAGCAACAGAGGAGCAGGTCTCCTTACATCTCCAGGACTGAGTCCATAAATATTTGACATGGTCCATTTCAGCATAACAGCATAGCCCGCAGTGTCTCGCACAACCCCCTGGGGGACGAGATAAGAAGAACATTAAACTCCTGACAGGTATTTCACACAGCAAGGAAGCAGAGGTTTAATATCACCTTAAACACAGAGGGCCAGCCATGCAACGCTGCAGCAGGATTGTATTCCCGTTCTGACTGAATGCTTCAAAAAACTGTGGCGGGGGGTTTTTAGTTCATGGAGCCAGCTAAAGATTCGAGCAAAGCATTGGTCCCCGCAGTCCTAACGTCAACAAGTCCTCAGCAGAGCCGTGTCCAGGACTTTTAAAATGGGGTGGCCCATATGGGGCACTTGTTTATGCATGGGTGGCACCAATGGTTATGCTTATTTATATATTTACACAAATCGTTTATTTATTTTTTTACTTTCTTTGAAATTTTTGAGTTTCACATTGCACAATCACCATTTTTTTCTCTTCATCTTCTAGTTTTGTGGTGGTTAGCAAGTCACTTCTTGTTGCATTACTGCCACCAACTGGAGTTGAGTGGGACTCTAAATACTATTTATGTGAATATGAAAAAACAAAACAAAATAATAATACTACAGAAATGTTCTGTAGGCCTGGGCTAGAAAATAATGTGAAAGGTGCACGCAACCACACACCATTTTGGAGTTTACAACCCAAGCCTTTTGTAGACAATGTAGTCAATTTGAACTGGAACTTAGTAGGGTGGCACCTGGGGTGGCCAATCAGATTCTAAGGGTGGCATGTGCTACCCCAGGCCACTCGCTGGACACGCCCCTGTCCTCGGAGTCATGGTGTGCAGACAACAATAAGGAAGAATAACTCTGAAAAAGCTCCATAAGCCCGAGAGATAGAGTGGTGTCATACATCAGCTCTTTGCAGAAGCTGACATTTTGGTTCTTGTAAGAACCTGGAAACGCCCAGCAGGAAGAATCCTGCTGCAGAGGAAATGCTTGGTCCTGTTTATGTCACAGTGACTGTTTATGTTAGATATAAGCTGCTCTGCAGAGTCGAGGATCTCATGAGTCACATGCAAGCTCCAAGGACAACAACAACATTTAAGGCAGTCTCTGGGGTGCTGCTGCTGCTGCTGCTGCTGGGCGACAAACTTGAAAGCATCCTCGCCGTTTCTAAATGAAAGGTTTCAAACGTTTGAGAGGGTTCTGAGGTTCCTCATAAGTCAGAGGCCCTTGCTTTTGGGTCACTGGAACATTGAAAGTGTTAAATCCATTCACACGAGACATGTTCTCTTAAACAAGGGCTCTACACGAAGTCAGTGTTGTATTTAAATTCAGCTGTTTGGCTCAAAATGATTACAAATACAATATAAACCGTCAAACGTTTATAATGTGTCACACTGAGCCTTGCAGGCATGCAGCTGTTCTGAAGGACTGAAACACTCAAAAGTCATGCAAGCTGGCAGAAAGAGGGCAAAACAAGTGAGTCTGTTCATGTTTCTTTATGTGGCGTCCAAACAGAACATTCACTTTGTTTAGTTGGTCCCTAAATGACCAAATGTTACAACTATATGTATTTGATACTTTTATGTGACAAATTTACTGTTTTGTGATGGTAAATGGCCTGTTTTTGATATGGCGCTTTCTAGAGTACTGGAACCCCCAAGGCGCTTAGCACAATCAGTCATTCACCCATTCACACACACATTCACACCCTGTAACATGCTGGCATATTGATTTTTGTATTGAAAACTGTAATAGTGATTCATAACGTATAATTTCCTATTTCTTTATTACTGCTTGGGAGCTAAACTCTGCCACCTACTGACTTCAACCAAGACCTGCAGGCTACTTAAAATGTGAACTCTCAATAGTGGTTCCTGAGTAACTGATTACTTGTGATTTCATATAAATTAAAACAACAAGTGATTGATATTTTCCCAAAACTGAGCAGCCTGGACTCCTACCCTCCCCCTGCCACAGTTCCTGCTGGTGGGTGGTGCCTCAGTCTCCCAGCTCCCGTGTCTGGGGCTGGAAGTTTTCGGCATCTGTCGGCTCGCTCCCAGTGGCTGGCTGGTGGGGTCCGGACCCCCGAGCTCTGTCGACCTCTGCCAGGGTTGGGCATCCTTGGGTATCTTATCCTAACTAACTTCAGCGTACTGAAGATTTTTCTTTGTGACTAAAAAGTGCCGAGACACATATGAATACACAACTGCAATTTAGTGGCTGAACATCAGTACCTTTGGTGTTCCAGTGGTTCCAGACGTGTAGAGAACATACAGTGGGTGGTTAGATGGCAAAGGAACGCAGTCATGCGGTCGAGCAGAGGCCATTTCTTCATCCCAGTCCAGATTCAGGTCTGGACTCATTGAAACTTTCTCCTGAAGCACAAATAAAAAGCAAGAGCCATTACTGCTGAATCTTTTTGATCCATTATCCGTTTTCACTGCACAGTACCTGCAAAGTGCCCAACTCTTCCCATTAAAAACAAAACAACCCTAAAAGCAAGCACCAGTGACCATAATGAGAAAACATGATGTGCTGTGGAAAGGTCAACGAAACCTTCAACAGCTGCTAATTCCTTCAACACATTTGTGTCTGTGCTGGGTGGAAGCAGGACATTTAGCTGACTAAGCAGTAATCATGTAAATGGTAAATGAAAGCCGCTGTGGCTGGCTCAAAAATACAGAACGTAAGACGGGGAAAGGTGTTATCTGCTCTGCAGCTGCAGTAGTTGACCACTGTTTGGGTTTGTAAGAGTGGTGAAGAAAAACTAAAACATCAAGGCTGCATCAATGTAAACAAATGATCATCTGTTTTATTTATATCAAAAAGAGAATGGCAGCTTGCCTGTATTGTACTGAAATGTGTGCAGGAAATTATTCACGTGTCAACCTATATTAAAAATAAAATACTTTTTTAAAGCCGAAGCACATTTTATTTTCTTTGAACATTGAGAAAATTATTCTAAAATAAATTAAACGGTCAGACGTCAAGTGCAACTAAACTAAATAATGGAAATTATTCCATTAGAAAAGAATAATTCTCAACTAATCTGATCAAATTCAGACAAGCAACACCGGCCTCTGGTGTTTGGGGTTTTCTTACCATGCTGGGCCTGTTGTAGATGAGGACCTTTGAGGGTCTGTGAGAGCTCATCTCCAAGGCCTTCTTCACCAGCGGGATGTACTCCACTCTTCTGCCTGGCTCGATGCCGAACGAGGCCGTCACCAACAGCTTGGGCTTCACAACACAAATTATTGGAGATAAAACTCGGGAGTTTACTTTTTGTATTAAAATACTTTCAGGTGTGCCACATCAAGATGCTGATCTGACATCATGAGTAGTGCACAGGTGTACCTTATACTGCCCACAATAAAAGGCCACCCTGGAATGTGCAGTTTTTTGCTTTATTGGGGGTCTGACGACTCAGAACCAGTCAGTATCTGGTGTGACCACCAATTTCCTCATGCAGTGCAACACTTCTTCTTTGCATAGAGTTTATCAGATTGTCAGTTGTGGCCTGTGGAATGTTGGTCCACTCCTCTTCAATGGCTGTGCGAAGTTGTTGGATATTAGTGGGAACTGGTACACGCTGTCGTATACGCCGGTCAAGCACATCCCAAACATGCTCAATGAGTGACATGTCCGGTGAGTATGCTGACCATGCAAGAACTGGGACATTTTCAGCTTCCAAGAATTGTGTACAGATCCTTGCAACTGGAGAGGCTGAGACATGAGGTGATGCTCATGGATGTACGACACAACAATGGGTCTCAGGATCTTATCACAGTATCTCTGTGCATTCAAAATGCCATCAATAAAATGCGCCTGTGTTCTTCGTCCATAACAGATGCCTGCCCATACCATAACCCCACCACCACCATGGGCCACTCGATCCGCAACATTGACATCAGCAAAGCGCTCACCCACACGACACCACACTCGCTATCTGCCATCTGCCCTGAACAATGTACGCCAAAATTCATCCGTGAAGAGAACACCTCTCCAATGTGCCAGACGCCATCGAATGTGAGCATTTGCCCACTCAAGTCTGTTACAGCGACGAGCTGGAGTCAGGTCAAGACTCCAATGAGGACGACGAGCATGCAGTTGAGCTTCCCTGAGACAGTTTCTGATAGTTTGTGCAGAAATTGTTTGGTTATGCAAACCAATTGCTTCAGCAGCTCTCTGAGTGGCTGGTCTCAGACGATCTTGGAGGTGAACCTGCTGGATGCGGAGGTCCTTGGCTGGTGTGGTTACACGTCATCTGCAGTTGTGAGGCCGGTTGAATGTACTGCCATATTCTCTGAAACGCCTTTGGAGACGGCTTATGGTGGAGAAATGAACATTCAGTGCACGAGCAACAGATCTGGTTGACATTCCTGCTGTCAGCATGCCAATTGCACGCTCCCTCAATGCTTGTGGCATCTGTGGCATTTTGCTGTGAGACAAAACTGCACATTCTTGGGTGGCCTTTTATTGTGGGCAGTATAAGGTACACCTGTACACTATTCATGATGTCGGATCAGCATCTTGATGTGGCACATCTGTGAGGTGGGATGGATTATCTCAGCAAAGCAGAAGTGCTCACTATCACACATTTAGACTGATTTGTGAACACTGTTTGAGAGAAATGGTAATATTGTGTATCTGGAATGAATTATAGATCTTTAAGTCCATCTCATAAAAAATTGGAGCAGAAACAAAGGTGTTGCATTTATATTTTTGTTGAGTGTAGCTTTGCTCCTGTTCCTTTGCCTGAGTTAACCAAACTAGTTAACTCTATGAAGACCTCTGCATGCCCCCTCGACATCTTACCCTCATCTTTGTTTGAAAGTGCTTTTCTGTCCATCGGTCCCAGCGTGCTCTCTATAATTAATGCTTCTCTGGTTTCTGGTCAGGTCCCTGCTTACTTTAAGAACGCTGTAATCCACCCGCTTCTTAAAAAAACGAGTCTCGACCCCTCTCTCCATAGCAGCTTCAGACCCAACTCTAAACTTCCGTTCATCTCCAAGATCTTGGAAAAGGTTGTGGCTAAACAACTCACAGCTGCTCTTGATGAACATAACATCTATGATTGCTTACAGTCAGGTTTTCGTAGAGCTCATTCTACTGAAACAGCTCTTCTTAGGGTCTCTAATGACCTTCTGACTCACAGTGATGCAGGGGACTGTTCTGTTCTGGTCCTGCTGGACCTGACTGCAGCCTTTGACACTGTTGACCATCACCTGCTACTGGAGAGGCTGGGAGACTGGGTAGGCCTATCAGGAACTGCTCTGGAGTGGTTCTCCTCTTATCTTTCTGAGCACTCCTTTTCTGTGGCCATCTCCAAGTTTAGGTCCTCCACCTCCACTCTTACTCATGGTGTCCCACAAGGTTCTGTGCTGGGGCCTCTGCTCTTCCTCCTCTATATCTGCTTCCTCTTCAGCACATCCTGAGCTCCTTCAAATGAATATCCTACCATCTTTATGCAGATGACATCCAACTGTACATCTCCTTTAAGCCCCATGAGATGTCTAAGCTGCAGCTGTTACACACCTGCTTAGACTCTATCAAAACCTGGATACCTGGGAGCTTTCTACAGCTGAATGAAGATGAGACTGAGATCCTCATCTGTGCCCCAGACAAGCTGGTTCCCAAAGTCAGAGACTCTCTTGGTCAGCTTGCTTCGCACACCAAACCTTCCGTCAGGAATCTTGGTGTGACCTTTGACCCAGCTCTCACCCTGGATTCTCATGTCAGTTCTCTTGTTCGCTCTTCCTTCTTCCATCTCAGGAACGTTGCTAAGCTGAGTCCCATTCTGTCCCGCTCTGAACTTTAGACTGTTCTCCACACCTTCATCTCCTCACGCTTAGACTACTTTAACTCTCTTTTCACGTGTCTGAGCAGAACCTCCCTGAACCGTCTACAGGTGGTTCAGAATGCCTGTGCTCGGCTTCTGACCAAGTCCTCCAAACACACCCACATCACCCCGCTTCTCCTCCAGCTTCACTGGCTGCCAGTCAACTTCAGGGTTCATTTCAAGATCCTGGTTCTGGTCTATAGGGCCTTACATGGACAAGCACCATCTTACATTGGTGATCTTCTTAGTCCCTACATCCCCAGCAGGTCCCTGAGGTCCAGTGATCAAAGCCTACTGGTTGGGCAGCACCAGGCTAAAGACCAAAGGTGACATATCATTTGCTGCTGTGGCCCCCAGACTCTGGAACTCTCTCCTCCTGAGTCTGAGATGCCTGCCCTGCCCTGCTCCTATCCAATAAGAGGCTCCTACCTATTCACTTAGTTAAATTCAGGTGGTGACCCTTTTTTTTTTTTTTTTTTTTTTTTGGCTGGGCAGTGTGTATTGGAGTCATTTAGTTACTACTAATGCAAAATAAACTTCTCCTTTCTTTGTTCTGTCATGGATGGGAAAGCTTTTTATAGGATAAAAGATGAAAAAGCATGATTTGCAGCCTAGTTAGCATTATGAAACACTCACTTAAGAAAAATCTAGCATTGTCTTATCTCCTTTCTGTTTGACTTAAGAAAGTTGATTGGATGACTGGCAAAGCATCTCAAAGAAAGCAAAATGAACAGTTGTTCAATATAAACTATAATTAGAACCACTGGTCAAGGTAATTCAGGTAGCAGTGATAAGAAAAGCTTTGAGCGTATGCAAGGTGAGCACATGGCTCTTCCTGGTTAATGATTTATTTTGAACACAGTGAAACAAGGGGAACTCAAATCTTTCAAACATTTACATTTTAACTATAAACCATTGAATAAGAAACCAGCGTTGGATCCATAATAAAGAGTTGGCAATATCTTCCCACAACCAATCAGAAGGTTAAAGATAGCCATTCCTTACCTTGGCGTGGTCGATACGGACAGAAAGCTCTTTGGAGGCGAAGCCACCAAAGATGAGGCTGTGTGGTGCACCAATCCGTGCACAGGCCAACATGGTGAACATAGCCTGCGGCACCATGGGCATGTAGATGACAACAAGATCACCTTTCTGCACACCATTTTTCACAAGGACTCCTGCCAACCTAGACACCTGGAGCGTGGTGCAGAAGAGACGAAGCAGAAAGACGACGTGCTTCAGCCCTGCTGTACTCCGACGTTAGAGCTCAGAAATGGAGATGTTAAATGAGTGATCACCTGGTCCTGGAGTTCTCTGAACGTGATCGTTATTTTGGTTCCAGTCACCGGGCTGTCATAAATGATGGCAGCCTGCTCTCCACGACCGCTTTCTACATGACGATCCACAGCGTTGAAGCACATGTTCAACTTTCCCCCAACAAACCTGTCAGACAACACAGGAGGGGATCTGTTGGTTATGTTGAGATGGGGAGGTCATTATTTTAATGGAAAATAAAGTGTATCTGCATATCGATCCAAAGTTATGATCTTAGCCATTTTAAACATCTTCATCTTTAAATGAAGCTGCTTTTAGGTGCCGTTTTAACTGCACAAGTACTGAAACCAGAGGGAAGCCAAATCACTGCTGGTGCAGAGAAAACAACTCATCAGAATCTGAAGGATTAATCTTCATCTGAGAATGAAACCAAAATGCTATAGCGAAGGATGCTTGGATGGGTTTGACTCATTTGTTTGTGAAAGTGATTGTTGTAATTATTGATATCCAACTAAGTCCGAATAACTAGTTTAGCAAAATAGCCTTAGGCTAGAAAACCTCTGAACAGTACATCAGTTGTATTGTTTGTAGATGTAACACTTTTTTTTAGTCCAAACAAACCTAAAGTTAACCAAGAAAGCAGAAAATTCCTTTTGCAGCTTAACGAGGAACAATATTTTTCTGCACGTTGTTTTTAGGCCCTGTCCACACGTAGCCGGGGATCTGCCAAAACGTAGATATTTTTCTACGTTTTGGCCTGTCATCCACACGAAAACGGAGTTTTTTCACACGAAAACGGATCTTTTTAAAAACTCCGGCCAAAGTGAAGATCTGCGTTTTCTCCGTTTTGGGTGTCTGCGTGTGGACGGACAAAACCGGAGTTTTAAGGTCCGCAACGTCACTTTCCGTGACAAAAAAATGCTGACATCACGTGTGCGACCTGTGTTTACACTAGCCGACAGCATGGATGCCCTCAGAGCTGCGCTCGCTTTATCAATTGTCCAAGCGCTTTCTGCTTGTTTGTTTTTGCAAGAGGAATTACTGCTCCTTGCGGAAGACCACAGACGAAGGACGAGGTTAAGAACGGGGGAAGTACTGCCGCCTACAGGTCTGGCATGTCCTTAACAACGTATTTATCCGGGTACGTGTGGACAGATTTTGTTTTTAAAACGCGGTGGTGTGGATGCAAGTTTTTGGAGGGGCGGATATTCGTTTTTAAAAAAACCCGGCTACGTGTGGACTAGGCCTTAGTCGTGCGTGGGTGAAAAAGATGATCATAAGCAAGAGTAAGAAGTTGATGACAGAGTCTAGCAAAAGTCCTGAGTCTGGTGGTGAAGAGCCACAAGAAAGTGAAACCAAAACCAACATTCTTGTCTCTATAAGAACTCAGAGGCCTCATACTCCCACTAAATGTATTTGCATCACTTCTCCCTGCTGGCACCAGCCTGTTCAGCAATAGTCATGATTACAACAATGTTGGCCCTGCCCATACTGATCAGGTAGATTGACTTGTTTGTCCACTGCAGCCTTAATCATCTGAATCATCTGCATACTTGGAGCGTCAGTGATCCTTAACCTTCAACATATTGTTGGAAGTGCAAACACCACTTGTGTCATTTTGCTTCTATATGTTGGCCATGAGGGGGGGATTCACCCCCGTGCATTCTCCATGAGAGCACGGGTGCGTTGGACTGTTTCATCTCTGTCCGTTTTCCACGTGGGGGGGATATTCATCAGCGTGAGAGCGTGTGATGAGGGTGAGATGCGTGTCTCATCAGTCAGAGACTCTCTTGGTCAGCTTGCTTCCCACACCAAACCTTCCATCAGGAATCTTGGCGTGACCTTTGACCCAGCTCTCACCCTGGATTCTCATGTCAGTTCTCTTGTTCGCTCTTCCTTCTTCCATCTCAGGAACGTTGCTAAGCTGAGTCCCGCAATCTCCGCTTCATAAATCGGAGACTAAAGAGAATGTTTCTCAGCTGCATTTTAGTCACATCCCGCCCTCACCACGCCCACTTACTGCCATAAATAGTCAATGCAAAGTGCCTTGTGGATCTCATGCATATACATAAGCTGGCTGCTGCAGCGCTCAGCCAATGACATGGCGACCTTAGATCAAGGCAGATCAAGGAAGCGCAATTTGACAGAAGCAGAAATTGAGGTACTTGTTGGTGAGGTGGAGAAAATGAGGGACTGCAACACACCAACAGCAGTTTTCTAGGTTCTCTGGCAGGTTGTCCTAAAGTTGAACAAGCTGAGCCTCTCACACCAGTGGTGTTCTGCTGCAAAATGTGCCAGAGCATGAGTGGAGGACCCAGGGCAGCAGTAGCTCAGGAGGTAGAGCTCCATCGAGAGAATGCTATGAGGATTGTAGTTTTCTGGCATTGCACTTTCCGGATCTGGGGGTCCTACGCCTGTCGATGACATCATAAGCAATAAAACTCAGCCAAAATATATTGAATCCCTTTTTTGATTCTGTTCTTTCACATATGTTTTGAAAAGAGTTGTTATTAAATTTGTATTTCGTACTGCCTAAATGATTTTGAACGTGGAAAAGTAACTTCTGTAAGTCCAGCCAATCATCTAGTGTGACATCATCGACAGGTGCAGGACCCCAAGACAGCCAGAGGGAAACACGGTGTCTAGTATGGCGTCACCCAAAGATGCTAGACCTGCACGCTATGGGCCTTTTTTATGGTTATGTGGTACAAAGTTTTTCAACAACTGGACGTCATTTTATTTATTTTCAACAACATCTCGATGAATATTTTCAGAGACTAATGATATACAATACACATTGTCTCTTAGGCATGAATAAAATATTTTAAGCTAGCTTGTCCAGCTTTGGCGTTGTAACTTTCTTCTAATATATCAAAAATCATTTTAATGAACAGAAATGTTAGCATTGTCATTTCTCGGGTTAAAAATGTGCTTGCTGATGCAAAAAGCATGGCGGAAGTTCTTGCAGTGAATTGTGGGTAGCATTAGACCAAGAAAATAGGGAACTAAGTAGCCAACTTTTTTTTTAATTGCAGAAAAGCATATTTACATTACAAATAAGGCGAACATGCCAATGTACTCAGATGAGAATCGAACAGTCAGTGAAAAGGGGGAGGAGGACAAAAAAAAACCACTAAAACAAACAGTGCAAGGGACCACTACACAGTTCCAGGAAGTCTACACAACAGTCTATACATATCTTCATAGCTGTTATTATTGATACATTTAAGGGATCTTTGATACAATCTAAAATCATGTACAAATGCATTAAACACAGGGGGTGATTTCAGTATTTTTGTTTATGTATGAAGAATTTTGCCAGACAGAGAAGTAGATTGTCGCAGAGTTCTTGGTTGTTTGTTTGAAAGAGAGTTCCAAAGGTGATGACATCTCTTGAAATGGAACATGGGATTCCAATTTGAGATAAGTAGCCAACTTTAGGTAGTTTTTTTGACTAATCATGCTTTTTACCAATCATTTATGTTTGTGTTCCTAAATTAAAATTTATTGACTTGTTTTTAATGGTGCGGTGTATTATTATTTTTTGGCACATTCGGTATTCCATATAGGTTTAATTAGGCTTAATGGCGCTAATAACTCATTTATTTAGAGATGAGAGGCAGATAAGCTCCGAGTGTTTTGTTTTTCTAGTGGTGTTTATAACGCAGTTCCCTAGTAGTTGAACCCAAACAAGTGACTGAACGAACCTACCAGTTCGGGAACACCGGGTCCTCGATGTGCAGAGTTTTCCTCCACGGCTCGAACCAGCTGACATCCTGTCCCATTTCACCCCAGAACGTTTCTGGGTCGTCCCTCGCCACGGCGAAAGCTCGACTGTAACCACAGTCTGACGCCGAGGATCTGCAGCTCTGAGCTGCAGCAACATTATTCAGTCCCAATGCTCCTAATCCCGGCCACGGTTTCCTCTGTAGTGTCCAGCGGTTTTCAGCAACCACGCAGCGCCCTAGACGCACCATCTGCTTTATTTGGGAATGCATTTAGGTTTCTGAAAGTTTGACGCAAGTTTCCCCACGCAGATTAGAAGCCCGCCTCTGACTCAGCACTTCTGCAGCTCACCTGGAACAGCTACGAACTTTGAACTGGATGTGGTTCACACACACAGCAGGAGGGGCTTTCCTTTCATTTCACACTCTATTGCGCAACAGGGACTGCCAGCAGGCTACACCAGATGGTTTTACGTTTTAGTTGTTTTGTTTACAGTTTAATTGTGTTACAACTGCAATGTTTGTGCTTAAAATAATATTTTGTTTTTTTAAGTGGTTTTGTTTAACTTTTTTTTTTTACATTAGGGTTGCCCCACCCTGATCGTCAAGAGCCCCATTCCAGCATGTTTTAGTTGTTTCCCCTGTTCTAAATGTTCAACCAGCACCCTGGCCTTCCACCAAGTGCAGGAGCAGCGTGTAAGGCGGGGTATTCAGCTCCAGGCCTGGAGGGTCGGCATCTTGCAAGTTTTAGTTTCAACACACCTGATTTCGACCAGCAGGTGATTATCAGGCTTCTGCAGCCTGAGGAGCAGCTGCACAGGTGATTCAACCACTCAAGTGTGTTGGAGCAGAGAAACCATTAAAACGTGCTGGATACCGGGCCTCCAGTTGGGTTTATTTCCACTAGGCAAGCAGCAGTCGCTTGTATCCGCGATCTCATTCTTTCGGTCACCACCCAAAGCTCGTGACCATAAGTGAAGGTGAACGTAGATCGATCGGTAAATCAAGAGCTTCGCCTTCCGGCTCAGCTCTGTCTTCACCACGACAGACCGGTACAACGCCCGCATCACTGCAGACGCAGCACCAATCCATCTACCAATCCTTACACTGTCTTCCCCTCGCTCATGAACAAAACCTTGAGATACTTAAGGTGGTTTTCCAGGAACACTACTCAAAGAAACTCGGACCGGTGCAGCTCGGCCCGACCGCTGTTCCCAAGGACACGGTTCGGTATTTTCCCTCTGCTTTCTCCACTATTTTTAGTCCCTGCTCCGTTGAGGTACCTGGCAAGGTTGAGTCAGGCCATCATCGTGATTCTGGCCGCTGATTGACTAGGGGATAGAGTCACTGGTTGCTCCGGAGTTTTCTGGCTTCTGTTTCACTGCCTGCAGCCATGTCCTGGTTCAGAGTTTGACAAAAAGCCATAAAACTGAGCAAAATGTCCAGCAACACCAACATTTTTCAGCTGAGTTGTGTTTCTGTGGAGCACAGGTTACCCTCCACTGTTTACTAATCCCCTCATGCTATTTTGTTACGAGTAAAAATCACACACCTGTAAACAAACAGCAGCAACATGTAGCATCTCTGGTTAAGAGCCAAGCAGGAACTTGTTCATATGCCCATACAGAGTAAATCAGGTGAGGGTGCAGAAGTCTAGAAGAAGGTGTTTGCATACATCTCTGTGAAACAGGAATTGGAGATTTTTTTAAGGTGGCAGCAACAGACTTTGAAAGTAGGTCGAATGTGTGCTGCATTCACTTTCAGCCCTCCGTTGCTCCATACAGATGCTATAAAATAACAAGCTATGCACAATGGAATAAATTTTTTTTTACCACCTTCAGAAAGTCAAATCGAGTCTTTTTGTTACTTCTTCTTGTAAGGTTTATATCAGGACCCAGAATTATATTTATATATCTTTGTTCACATGCCCATCGGCTAATGGCAGCATTGGCCTAATTGCTAAGGAGGCCATTAGGTGTCTTCGTCTTCGTCTTCCTCCGCTTATCCGGGTCCGGGTCGCGGGGGCAGCATCCCAATTAGGGAGCTCCAGGCCGTCCTCTCCCTGGCCTTGTCCACCAGCTCCTCCGGCAGGACCCCAAGGCGTTCCCGGACCAGATTGGAGATGTAACCTCTCCAACGTGTCCTGGGTCAACCCGGGGGCCTTCTGCCGGCAGGACATGCCCGAAACACCTCCCCGGGGAGGCGTCCAGGAGGCATCCTGACCAGATGCCCAAACCACCTCAACTGGCTCCTTTCGATCCGGAGGAGCAGCGGTTCTACTCCGAGTCCCTCCCGAATGTCCGAGCTCCTCACCCTATCTCTAAGGCTGAGCCCGGCCACCCTACGGAGGAAACTCATTTCGGCCGCTTGTATCCGCGATCTCGTTCTTTCGGTCATTACCCAAAGCTCATGACCATAGGTGAGGATTGGGACGTAGATCGACCGGTAAATCGAGAGCCTGGCTTTCTGGCTCAGCTCCCTCTTCCCCACGACAGATCGGCTCAGCGTCCGCATCACTGCAGACGCCGAGCCAATTCGCCTGTCGATCTCCCGATCCCTCCTACCCTCACTCGTGAACAAGACCCCGAGATACTTAAACTCCTCCACTTGAGGTAGGACCTCTCCCCCGACCCGGAGGTGGCAAGCCACCCTTTTCCGGTCGAGAACCATGGTCTCAGATTTGGAGGCGCTGATCCTCATCCCAGCCGCTTCACATTCGGCCGCGAACCTACCCAGCAAGAGCTGAAGGTCAGAGCTGGATGAAGCTAGGAGGACCACATCATCCGCAAAAAGCAGAGACGAGATTCTCCTGCCACCAAACTCTACACACTCCACACCACGGCTGCGTCTAGAAATTCTGTCCATAAAAGTGATGAACAGAACCGGTGACAAAGGGCAGCCCTGGCGGAGTCCAACCCTCACTGGGAACAGGTCCGACTTACTACCGGCTATGCGGACCAAACTCACGCTCCTCTGGTAAAGGGACTGAATGGCCCTTAACAGAAAGCCACCCACCCCATACTCCTGGAGCGTCCCCCACAGGGTGCCCCTGGGGACACGGTCATAAGCCTTCTCCAAATCCACAAAGCACATGTGGATTGGTTGGGCAAACTCCCATGCCCCCTCCATCACCCTTGCAAGGGTATAGAGCTGGTCCACAGTTCCACGGCCAGGACGAAAACCACATTGCTCCTCCTCTATCTGAGATTCAACTATCGATCGGACCCTCCTCTCCAGTACCTTGGCGTAGACCTTTCCAGGAAGGCTGAGGAGTGTGATCCCCCTATAGTTGGAACACACCCTCAGGTCACCCTTCTTAAAGATGGGGACCACCACCCCGGTCTGCCACTCCCTAGGAACTGCCCCCGATGACCACGCAATGTTGTAGAGACGTGTCAACCATGACAGCCCTACAACATCCATAGCCTTGAGATACCCAGGACGAACCTCATCCGCCCCCGGGGCTCCGCCGCTGTGTAGTTGTTTGACTACCTCAGCAACTTCTGCCCCCGAGATCGGACAGTCCATCCCCAGGCCTCCCAGCTCTGGTTCCTCCTCGGAATGCGCATTGGTGGGATTGAGGAGCTCCTCAAAGTATTCCTTCCACCGTCCGACTATAGCCTCAGTTGACGTCAGCAGCTCCCCATCCCCACTGTAAACAGTGTGAGCGAGTTGCTGCCTTCCTCTCCTGAGGCGCCGGACAGTTTGCCAGAACCTCTTTGGAGCCGATCGATAGTCTTTCTCCATGGCCTCACCAAACTCCTCCCACGCCCGAGATTTTGCCTCGGCAACTGCCACTGCTGCACCCCGCTTGGCTATCCGGTACCTGTCTGCTGCCTCCGGAGACCCACAGACCAGCCACGCCCTGTAGGCCTCCTTCTTCAGCCTGACGGCTCCCCGAACCTCTGGTGTCCACCAGCGGGTACGGGGGTTGCCACCACGACTGGCACCGGCCACCTTACGACCACAGCTAGCAACAGCCGCCTCGACAATCGCAGAGTGGAACAAGGCCCACTCGGACTCAATGTCCCCCACTGCTCTCGGGACGTGGTCAAAGCTCTGCCGGAGGTGGGAGTTGAAGACCGTCTTGACAAGTTCTTCTGCCAGGCGTTCCCAGCAGACCCTCACTATGCGTTTGGGTCTGCCAGGTCTACGCGGCATGTTCCCTTGCCATCTGATCCAACTCACCACCAGGTGGTGATCAGTTGACAGCTCCGCCCCTCTCTTCACTCGGGTGTCCAAAACATACGGCCGCAGGTCAGATGATACGACTACAAAATCTATCATCGACCTGTGACCTAGGCTGCCCTGGTACCAAGTGTACCGGTGGGCATCCTTATGTTCGAACATGGTGTTCGTTATGGCCAAACTGCGGCTTGCACAGAAGTCCAATAACAAAACACCGCTCGAGTTCAGATTAGGTGGGCCGTTCCTCCCAATCACACCCCTCCAGGTCAAGCTGTCATTGCCCACGTGAGCATTGAAGTCCCCCAGCAGGACAATGGAGTCCCCTGATGCAGCACTATCTAGCACTCGTTCCAGGGACTCCAAAAAGGGTGGGTACTCTGAACTGATATTTGGCCCATAAGCACAAACAACAGTCAGGACCCGTTCCCCGACCCGTAGGCGCAAGGAAGCTACCCTCTTGTCCCCCGGGGTAAACCCCAACACACAGGCAGAGAGTCTCGGGGCTAACAAAATGCCAACCCCAGCCCTCCGCCTCTCACCCGGAGCAACTCCAGCAAAGTAGAGTGTCCAACCCCTCTCCAGGTCTCGGGTTCCAGAGCCAATGCAATGTGTCGAGGTGAGTCCGACTATATCTAGCCGGTACGCTCAACCTCTGCCACAAGCTCCGGCTCCTTCCCCGCCAGCGAGGTGACTTTCCATGTCCCAAAAACTAGTTTTCTTGTCCGGGGATTGGACCGCCAAGGCTCCCGCCTTGGTCTGCCACCCGATTCGCATTGCACCGGACCCTTCATGTTCCTCCTGCGGGTGGTGGGTCCACAGTTGGACGAGCCCATGTATCCGGTTCGGGCTGGGCCCGGCCGGGCCCCATGGGCGAAAGCCCGGCCACCAGGCGCTCGCTCACGGGCCCCAACCCCAGGCCTGGCTCCAGGGTGGGACCCCAGTAACCCTCCGGGCCGAGTACTCCGACTCTTCGTTTTAAACGCCATGAAAGATCCTTCGAACCGTTCTTTGTCTCACCCTTCACCTAAGACCAATTTGTCATGGGAGACCCTACCAGGGGCACTAAGTGCCCCAGACAACATAGCTCCTAGGATCATTAGGGCACTCAAACTCCTCCACCACGATAAGGTGACGGTTCAAGGAGGAGATGTGTATTTGATTTCTCTCACCCTTTGCCATTAGGTGTACTGATCCAAATTGTGCAAATATGAAACAAAGTGGACATCTGCACATTTTATGATCGAATAATCAGAGCTCTTATTTAGAGCGGTGAGCCACTTCATAAAGTGGTCAGCAGCTCTAATATTAAGTTGCCCGGGTGTGGAACGTGTGTGTCGCTGGGATCCATGAGCAGGCCGAAGTAGCAACAAGGGAATGGGCCCAAGCGGGTAGACCCAGACAAGGCCTCACAACATCATTCAGACTTGCTTCTCTGGATACGAGAGTTCTGATCATAACATCATTCACACATACACCATTCATCTCAAGTCTCACTGCACCAGATCCATTCATCACTTAGAGTTATGGGCTCGAAACACGGGAGGCGACAAAAGACTGCGATCAGCGAAATTTGTCGCTGTCGCATTTATTACCTGACACACGGGAGGCGATCTGCGGCAGCGGCCAGCGGCAAAGCCGTCTACGCGTTCTGTTCCATGGCGAAATCGAAACTTCCATAGTTTTGCTGGGCTGTGTCGGGTTGGAGGGAATTAAGGTTATTTAGCGGTTCAGAGATAAAAAAGCGGTAGATATGATGTTTCACAAGGTGCTGCTAGAGTTATGTGAAATCTTACTTCTGATTTTACTTTATAAAACATAATAATAATCAACTTCTCCTCCATGTTTGCTCAGAGGTGTACAGAGCATCCTGTCCACTCATTGGTCAGTGAATGAAACCTCCGTTGATTGGTCCTCGTCCGAGCGACAGCGATGAAAAGTTGAAAATGTTTCAACTTTCTGGGATCGCGTCGCTGGGTCGTCCGTGCACGACACGTGCACGAGTGCAAAATTTCACATGCACGTTTTTCGCATTTCGCTTAGTAGGAGAGAGACGAGCGATTATCGCTTTGTCGCGCATGTCTCATTGAAAATGAATGGAGGAGAGGCGATGTCGCCTCCCCTGTGTCGAGCCCATTAGTCTTTGTTGGATATAACTGATTTTGACGTCACAGGGTTATTGATGCAACAGTGTAGGTGTTTGTTTAAACGGAGGGTCATCAATTTTATTTTACATTTTAGAGTGGTGAAGAATGACCTCTTTGATCACCCTCCTGTTATCTGTCACTTCCTGAGACAAGATGAAGGTCCAACAATCTGTTGATTAGGTTACCCCGGTCAGCTGGTTCTGAAGAATTGTGTGTGTGGGTTTATCTGTAACTTCTGGGTGTGCCTTCCTAAATAAAAGGAGCTCCAAGGCTTTGCCTGAGTGTGAGAGCAAACTGACCTCCGTCTCTGGTGTGTATTTGATTTCTCTCACCCTTTGCAAAGTATTTGTTGTTGTTTGTTGTTGGCAGGATTACAATTTACCAAATTATCAATCTAATCCCTCTGCGTGTGCTCTGAACTTTCTTTGAGGTAATATGTTGTATGGGAGTAACATAAAAATTACCCAACAGTCTTGTTTAAAAATGTTTAAATTGTTAAGAAATAAATCGTCTTAAACGTTTTAAAGGACTCTCTCTTCTCTGTCCCATTACTTTTGGTCCCTTAACAAGTGGGAGGCACATTTGCAAACTGTTGTAATTCCTACACCGTTCACCTGACTTGGATGTAAATACCCTCAAATAAAAGCTGACCGTCTGCAGTTAAAGCACATCTTGTTCGTTTCATTTGATATCCATTGAGGTGGTGTATAGAGCCAAAAATGTTAGCATTGTGTCGATGGCCCAATATTTATGGACATATATATATATATATATATACATACATATATATATATATACATATATACATATATATATATATATACATATATACATATATATATATATATATATATATATATATATATATATATATATGATTTCATGAATGTAGCATTCATTTTAAAGGTGCATTATGTAAAAATTAAGTAAAAATGGCATCCTGTGATAAAATCTGGTTACTGCAACACCTTTAAACAACTCTGGCGCTTTTTGCGGGCCATAATCAAATTACAGTAGTCGGCGCTGCAGTATTGGCTCACGAGACATGGCAACCCCACACTCACTGATGGTAAACAGTGGTTACGTCCCTCCTTCCTTTGTTTTGAAAGGAGAAAAACTGACATTCCTCACAGTCAGCTGGATATGAAATATGTTTCAGTATAATCTTCCATCCAAAATGACTGAAACGTTAGGACTGTTGGGATTTTCTCACTACATTCTTACATACTGCACCTTTAAATACAAAAATATCCGCCGTCTCTGTGCACACCTCTCATCCCAATAATAGCATCTCCCATCATCCTGTCACACCTCACAAGCAGCAGCAGGAAGCTCTCAGGCCTTGTGTTGTGTGGTTTCTTTCATCGCAGACATCATCCAAGCTGCTGGTAAATACTCATAATCCAGCTGACCCCCACTGGACATGACCCTTGCACAGAATTCCCCTGGTCGAGCAACTTGCCCATCTGACGTTTCACATCATCTGTTTCTATTTATACACACAGAGCAATGTTTCCATTACACTCTCCCGAAGCATCGTGCACTCTCCAGGGAAGCGGTTGCGTTGCAGCTACTGGGTTCATTACACTTGTTGCCAAATTAGCATTTTTGCAGTTGTCTGCCTGGAAGATAAACTGTGAAATGTGTCTTCCAAGTGACAGACAGGAGCTACCGGTTCTGCAGAAACACAACTGGTTTTCTCCTTCATTTGAATCCTCATTCCATTCTATTTTTATCCAGTGGGTTTGGGGGCACAATGAAAACGTGCTTATTTTTCCATCTAATAGACGAGTAATTTATTTCAGATTTCTGCAGGGCACGTAAGCCAGATATCAGCCCTGTGCTCATCAAAATCCCGACAGCATAATGGAGTCTCCCCTCTTGTTTTATATTGTAATTTGTTCAGCTAAAAGGTCTCACTAAATCAAACGGTGCCGGCGCTGCTGGCACGATAAGTTGTGTGGCAGCAGACGTGCACGGCGCACTAACAGCAACAAACGGTCTCGACAGGCTAATCAGACCTGAACGGAGGTCTAAAACGACTCATTAATGCTGCTCAACTTTACCCTCTGCTCTGATTTCACATTACGAGTGTAAATGTTACGAGGCAGAAATGAGTTGACCGCCCTTTCACAAGAAGTTGGAGGCAATTTCTCGAGTTTATCTGCAAATGATGAATCTGAGTGGTGCATCTTCCCTGCAGAGTGACTTGATTTATCATCAAGTTAGTTTGGAGATGATGGAGGCCCGTTTGATTGTTCCACGATGCTAACTGACTTCCATCCGTCTAATTTGACAGACATGAATATTAGTTCTTTCTTCTCATTTCATTTGAAATAAAAGCAATTTTCCCCAAATGTCATATTGTATTTTGATTTAAATAAAATCTAATTTGAAACGTGGCTCTGCGTCCGTCACTTGGCCTGTCTCCACCACCTCTTGCGTGTTCTTTAGTAAGCGCGGGAGCCTTTGAGAAATCAATTCGCTTGTGGCTGGAGAGATTTCAGCAGTGCAATATAATCCCACCTCTTAAAAAAAATCCAGCTGAACCGTATTACAGCCCACATGGATGGGAGCCCGTAATCTCCCTCTGCCCTCTTTCTGCATGCTCTCTAAAGCCCTCGCCCTCCGTGCTCCTCCAGCCATCCACTCACTGCTATTTCACATCTGCAAACATCTGGGTGGGATGGCGGGACTTCGCCAGCACAGTACTGGCTGTGTGATCACTCCAGTCGCAGAATGTTTATTAAAAACAGCTCCACTGATTCTGGTCTTCGTTTCGTTTCTGTGAAGAGGAGCTGGAGGTAATTGTCTCCCAAATGAGCCGAAGCAACTTTTGTTTCCTGTTGCAGGATAACAGAGAGCTGCATTGTTTCCGCGGGTTTAGCTGCGAACAGCTGTGCAGATTTTGGTTCTGGCCCCAGGTGTGGACTCATGTTCAGCTTGAATTTGTCACAGTGAGGTCATGGTTTGTGAGCCATGTGACTCATGGTGCTTCCTCAGCCCCTCTCTCTCTCTTGTGGTGGATTCCCTGCTTAGTGATTTGTGTGTATGAGCGCCATTAGGCAGCAGATCTACAACGACACAGGAGAGTCATTGGTTTGGCTTTCTTCTGCGGGTTGCACGTAAACATGAAGATTAATTCCTAAGCCTTTTAGCTTCGGTTCACTGAGATCATTAATTTCTTATCAGGCGGAGCATGTAGCCAAGAGAAGAGATAAGAGGCTGCATGGTTCAGCGGTGCAGAATGTACTCTGAAGGGAACCATGGTTGCAATCAGCTGAAATGCAACAGATAAATTGATTATGTATACATTCTATAAGCATCTACAGGGATGGAAGCATGCATGTGCACAAAAATAAATTTGCTAAGACAACCGGGGTCTTATTTTCTTATATCTAAATAAGCTAATTAGAAAATGTGTTCTTATGATTATGCAAGAGCCATGATGTACAGTAACGCAGGTTGATGCTCTTGCTCTTGGATTTCTTCTGACTGGAGTGGGAGGATATCTGGTTTTCTGGAAATTTGGGAAGTCGGGAGCGATTGGAGTGCGACCCGTGCCCACGGAATGTGCCGCTCGGGCGGTGACCTCACAAACTGGGACGTTACTCGAGGTGAATCGCAAGCTGGATAATGTCCTCGCGGCATTGCCTGTGATAGTACGCAAGATGGATATGAACTCGGAGAGGGTCGCCAGACGATGTGGGGATGTTTAGAACGTATAATTGGCTCACTGGTGGACATGAATGACCACTTAGAGACTCCAAGGCGGAGAGGAAAATCATCTCTGCTTGCCCCAAACAAAGTCATGTTTATCCTTATCTGACGCCAAAGCAGCCTCTCAAGGCTGCTTCAACACACACCCACGAAAGGAGGAATGCCGACAGATGCTGTGTCCCGACCTTCACCCTCTTCCTTCAGAATGAGACGTCTGCGGGAAACTCAATGTGCTCTCTGGTCCTTATCTCTCCCTCCCACCTGTTGGTCTGCAGCTGGTCGATGCGCCGCAGTGGCAGCTCCCATTGGAGGCTTCAGGATCCCGCCCATCCCCGCCTCCCCATCGGACTCTGATGTTGTATCTGTGCTGTTTGTGCTTCCATGTTAAAGGAGTTTTTTTGTATAATAGAGTTACTCCCCGCTGGGTCTAAGTCTGCTATGCCTTTTTTTAACCTACCCCCACTTATCCTCATGTAACACCCTTTTCATCTATTAAGGTAGCGCGACTCATGTTGCGAATGACCGCAGTCACCAATTCTTGTCATGTGTCTTACCCACGTATGTCTGATCTCTGAATTGTGTGTGCTGAAACTCAATTTCGTTTCTCTGTATGTCTTGCACATGTGGTAGAAATGACAATAAATGACTTTGACTTTGACTTGACTTGACTTGTTAATGAAGAATGCAGTGCTATAGCTGCCTTCAGTGCCCCTGTTCAAAGTCGAGTCCTTAAAGATAGTTTTAAACTTTAAGCTACAGCTTTAACATTGATTTCCGTGGTTATTGGGTTAGAAACTTGAAATGTTTTTAGATTTGACACCACTCTGCAGCCCTCTACTGGCCAAAAACTGAACTTGATAGTTTGGTGGAGCAGGCAGGTGTCCTATAGGGGGAACTCTAACTGCTTTACAATTGTTAGCTGAAATGCTAGCGTTTCCAGTTCGCTAATCGTCAATAAAAAAAAATGAAGAAGGAAAAGAAGTTTGCATTTTCTGTTGGCATCATGGCAGAGCCTGGAAGTTGAACTAAAGCCTGATTTATGCTTCTCCGTCTGCGTCAGTGCGGAGACACGCAACGCCATTATCCGTCCTTGCGTAGGGCTCCGGCAGGCACGCAAGTACGTACGGAGTCGAGCCCACTTTTTTAAACATCCGTCGAATTAGACGGATTACGCAAGCTTGTGATTGGTCAGGACGCCGCTGTTGTTTACAGCGCCGCCACTGCAAAGAGAGCCGAGGATAACTAGCGGCAGACACGGAGAAGCTTGAAGAATACCTCGCAAAAAAACTCTAAAAACATGAACGTTTAATTCCCCCGTGACTGGAGGAGTGAAAAGATGCACAGCAAGCGTTTTATTTGTGGACGGAAATGACAGGAAACGTGGGTTTAGAGGTGGGGAGCGCATGAAGCGGTGGGAGAATGAGAGACAAATATGTCCGTGTTAAAAGTCTCTTATATACACAAAAAATACAATATAAACACACTATCTTGGACCGGACACATGACAGGATACCACAGAACAGCGCTACGCCCTCTGTTGTCCTGCCGGGCAATTGCTTTGCAACACTCCCCAGGAGACGGAGAAGTATGAGAGCAAAATGTCTCCGTCAATCCGTGCGTGTCTGTCCCTTGCGGAGCTGACGGAGAAGCATGAACCAGGCTTTAGAGTAATGTCTTCGGAGGCGAAGCAAAGAGCTAAAACCAGAGTGAACGTCAGCACGGCCTACACTAGTTTGAGGGAGCTAAAGGAAAATCATGAACTGATGGTGACCTGGCTTTGTTGCTACCGAACTTGTAAATAATAATAATAATAATAATAATGTTTGTTAAAGTGTTGAACTTTTACTACGTGGTTTATTTCAGTATAGTCGGCTCATGTTGGTGTTACTGAAGGTACTGGCCAAAACTTTGGACACAACTTCTCGTTCAATGTGTTTTCTGTATCTTCATGACCATCTACTTTGGGAGATTCTCACTGAAGGCATCATATCTATGAATATTTGTGGAGTTATGTAATTAACCAAAAAGGTGAAATAACTGAAATCATGTTTTATATTCTCTTCAGAAAAGCCACCCTTTGCTCTGATTACTGCTTTGCACACCCTTGGCATTCTCCTGATGAGCTTCTAGACCTTCAAGATGCATTTCAGGTGACTACCTCGAGTTGTGTTATCTCCTGGCGTTTTTTCTGTCCTGTTATTGTATTAAGAACACAAAAACAATAGATACGTATTCATATCTGTGGTGTACACTATTTCTCTAAACTAAGGTTGTTCAGGTTTGGGTTAAATAGTCATTTAGGATCTAGTTTTATCTTTAAACTGACCCAAAAGTGACGAAAATAGCATTTTTTTAAAAGGAAAAAACACATGTTTGGAGGATTTTAAATATATTTGACTGGTTTCTGTTAGCTGATGCAGACAGTGGCAGCAGGTGATGAGAAGAGGTAGAAGAATCCTGTAACCACTCCCAGCCTCTCTCCCTCTCTCTCCCCCCTCCGCGATGCCGCAGCTCCGGTATCAGTCTCCAGTCAGCAGCAGCCATGGCGACGGTGGTCCAGCCGCTCACACTGGAGCGAGGTAAGCCGCTCCGGGAGGTGTCGGATTTATTCTATTCCTCTTTTAAATTGAAAACTTCCGGGATGAAAGCAGCAGCGATGGAAATGTGGGTGTTTGTGGCTGGATGTCGTTGCACGGATCGTCTGAAAGCTGGTTGTTGTTCGCGTGAACGGAGCGCGCTGCGTTTGGCGGATAAACGCTGAATCTGAGCTGCAGGAGCTCCGCCGTCCTGGTTGCTGTTATGTAATGTGGTCCCATCACACATCCACGTTTGATCCACGCGCTGCTGAAGCGCGTCGAGAACCTACTTTTGTTTGTAAGCAGGAGACAAGTTTCTGGGTGTCGTCCCTTCTGGGACTTGTTGGAAGCGCACTGAGCAGGAAAACTGCAATCAAGGGCTGATGGTGCCTCTCAGGTTGGGTTTATTATAGAGGATAATAACCGGGTACCATTTAACTCCAGTATGTGTTCATCTCTCATCCGTTCCTCCTGGGGGGGGGGGGGGGGGGGGGGGGGGGGGGGCGGACGACACTGATGCTAGCATCACTTCACTTGTTTTGAACAAAGTAGCTGTAGAATCATCCACAGCTGGTAAATCAGCCTCACATGGAGATGCATCCCTGCTGAACAAATCCAAACACCACACAGCCTTTGGTTGGAGTTTGTGCAGGAAGTAGGCAGATTTACGAGACTTGTTTGTGGCAACTCAGGTAATGAGTCTCTAAAAGATCCAGCAACTGCAATTTGGTCCTGACCGACTTAACTGCTCGTTGGCTGTCGGGTGTCACAGATGCACAAGCTGCACACCGACTTAATGAAGCAAGCCCAAGACTTTCAGGCACGCGAACAAACAACACGACCTGAGCCGTCTCCACCTTGTTTGCATTCTGCAGATGTATTAGAAGCAGCTCTGATGTACTGGAGACGTGGATTTTTCACCAGGAGGAACGTCTTCAGACTTCCTCTGTCAGCGTTTTTAGCCATATCTGATCGCAGTCGTTTGTTGGAGGCGGTGATTCACTCATGACCTCAGCTTGTTTGCCGTAGGGCCGAGGTGGGGGATGGAGTTCACATGCTGTGGTATGTATTAGACCGGTCAGAGGCTGGCAGCTGTAAGGCCACGAGCAGGAGTAATGATAGCTTCACGCCGGAGTCTTCAGAAAGAGGCTGCATTACGGGCTTCCTTCTTCCCACTGCTGTCAGTTTGAAGAAAACACTGTAATTGCTAATGGAAAGGTGCTCTCGTTTGGTGTTGAGTGTAGGCTTTTACCAAAACACACACACACACACACACACACACACACACACACGCACGCACACAAACACACACACACAGAAAGGAAACAGATATTTTCTCGTTTTTCCCCTAGATCTTGAGATCTTGGCTTGCCAGGGCGCAGCGGGATAAAGAGATCTTACATTCATTCCCTTCCTGTTATTGTCGGAGGAAATGACCGATTAGCACGCAGCAGGGGGAACAATGCATCCGAACCCTTCTGTGTGCATTAGGAAACAGCGTGACATTCAGAAATGGATGATTTCACAAAGCAAACAGTGGAAGGAATCACCCTGAGACCTTCACCTCCTCTCTGGAAGCGTGAGCTCAGCTTTGGTCTTCTCTTCCTTTAAACACAGTCGCCAGCTTTTAATTGTCCAAAGATAACTTTCACCAATTTGGCTTTTCGGTGCACTTTTAAAAGGCGTCCTTCCTTGGTCAAAGAAAACGGTTAAATGGAACAGACTTACATCAGGTGACCGCGGCTTCCACGGCGGTCACGTAGCGTCACGTGACACGGGAGATAAAGTTATATTTTATACATATTAGTTTCAATATAAATATATAACAAGCCTTTTACTTTTTAAATTGTGTATATGTTTATTAAATTAAAGATATAATTGAGTTACTACCCGCTAGCCACCGAAGCTGCAACTACAAAGCAACTAACCAAAACTGAGGTGTTTTTTTTGCATAGTACAGCTACGCCCTGTCGGGAGTAACTCTGGTATGCCTTTTTTCCCTCCACCAACCTATCCTCATGTAATTCCTTTTCATCTATTAAGGTAGCGCCACTCATGTTGCGAATGACCACAGTCACCAATTCTTGTCATGTGTCTTGCCCATGTATGTCTGATCTCTGAATTGTGTGTACTGAAACTCTAATTTCGTTTCTCTGTATGTCTTGCACATGTGGTAGAAATGACAATAAATGACTTTGACTTTGAACCAACCATGGATAACTTCTTAGGCCTAGTCCACACGTAGCCGGGGTTTTTTAAAAACGAATATCCGCCCCTCCAAAAACTTGCATCCACACCACCGCGTTTAAAAAAATAACTCTGTCCACACGTACCCAGATAAATACGTTGTTAAGGACATGCCAGACCTGTAGGCGGCAGTTCTTCCCCCTTTCTTAACCTCGTCCTTCGTCTGTGGTCTTCCGCAAGGAGCAGTAATTCCGCTTGCAAAAACAAACAAGCAAAAAGCGCTTGGACAATTGATGGATCGGGTAGTGACAGAGTGCAGCTCTGAGGGCTTCCATGATGCTGGCTAATGTAAACACAGGTCGCACACGTGATGTCAGCATTTTTTGTCACGGAAAGTGACGTTGCGGACCTTAAAACTCCGGTTATGTCCGTCCACACGCAGACACCCAAAACGGAGGAAACGCAGATCTTCACTTTGGCCGGAGTTTTTAAAAAGATCCGTTTTCGTGTGAAAAAAACTCCGTTTTCGTGTGGATGACAGGCCAAAACGTAGAAAAATATCTACGTTTTGGCAGATCCCCGGCTACGTGTGGACAGGGCCTTAGTTGTCTTACTTTTAAACTTGAAATTTGTCTCTGAAGTTGCTCCCGGCTTCTGATCCGCCGTCCTTTTGAAAATACCGCGCTGTATTCCGGGTAATTTTTGACCAAGGCAAGGCTACAAGACACCTCCCATGTTAGCTAATTGGCTAACAAACAGAACACACGCCTTGGTAGAACATGAACATTGGAACACGTCTTGGCGGCTCTCGATGACGTATCTCCTAGGCGATTTTCTGTCATTTTAACAGCCGTGCAATTAGACACGGGAGGAAAGAGCTCTTCTGAGTCATAAAATAAAAGACCAGGCTTATGATGCAACAAATCCCAATTGTTCGGTAGCACATTAGGGCCTCTGTAGACTGAAACGTTATAATAAAACAAGAGGAGTAGGAATTCAGATAGTTCGTCATCTTTTGGGGAAAACTACTGAATGTGTAAAATATTAAAAATCAAATCTAATAAAAGTTTTTTCCACAATAAAAGGCTTGAAATAGATATTATCTGACATCATATTAAAATTAGCAAAAAGCACATGAATGTCCAGAAGTAGATTCAAATTTAACTAAAAGAGGATTCATGTTCTTCAATCATTGGTGAAAAACTGAAGAAAGTTCTCTTAAAAGTAGAAAATGTACAGATAAATCTCAGATTTCAAGGCTTTCCAACATCAGAGAACTTTCAAATAAATAACTAACGTAAATCTTAGAATAGCCCTAATATGCCTTTTGTATTAAAGTAGCCAGATCATGCCATTTTAAACCTTTGAGAGCAAAGGTAGGCACAGTATATGATAAAAAATTACCGTTGGTACTAATGAGATGTCATTTTATCTTAAATATGAGGTATTCCTTTTTTGTCAGCCTGAATTAATACCTGAAAATGAAATGGCTCATTTCAGTTAAGCTCCGCCCACACCTGCTCTGACCAAATGCACCTACAACAGCCTCTCAGGTGAGTCAGCCGTCCTGGGGGGTTTTCAATGCCAAGGCACCTGGCCTTATGAGGCGATGTCTTGTGAGGCCAGGCGCCTTGCTTACGAGGACACGGTCCTTCTTTGGTCAAAGAAAACGGTTAAATGGAACAGACTTACATCACGTGACCGCGGCTTCCACGGCGGTCACGTAACGTCACTTGACACGGGAGACAACGTAATATTTTATACGTATTAAATATAAATTGTACAACAAGGCTTTTACTTTTAAATTGTGTATATGTTTATTAAATTAAAAATATAAGTGAGTTACTACCCGCTAGCCACTGAAGCTGCAACTACTAAGCAACTAACCAACCATAGATAACTTCTTTGGATCTAAAAAAAAAACATTTGAAATTAGTTGTCTTACTTTTAAACTTGAAATTTGTCCCTGAAGTAGCTACCGGCTTCTGATCTGCCGTCCTTTTGAAAATACCGCGCTGTATTCCGGGTAATTTTTGACCAAGGCAAAACTACAAGACACCTCCCATGTTAGCTAAATGGCTAACAAACAGAGAAGACACGCCTTGGTAAAACATGAACATTGGAACACGTCTTGGCGGCTCTCAATGACATATCTCCTAGGCAACCGGGGCGGGGCCAAGACATCAAGGCAAGGTTCCTTGGCATTGAGAAACACCCCTGGACTTGGTAGTCTAGTAGTTGAAATGTTTGCCTTTCATCTCATTTTGCCATGTTCCGATGCCGGTTCGACTCCTGGTGTCGGCGGTCATTTATTTAGCCAGCTGAAGTAGATTTCATTTTTTCATATTTATTTTTATTGATTCTTTCCTGCAAAATATTTTGTGTCTCTAAAGATCTTTGAATTTGGTCGTTTCCAACCAGCATTTTTAGTTGATTTACTCTACTCCCCTCACATGGACTCACACTGGCTAATTAAACAAATAAAGTACATTTATTTATATATTTATTCACTCTTTAAAAGTATAATTTAAACAGTTTTTTAAATAAATGAATGAAAACACAATACTGGCAACTTTTAAAAAAGAAAGTTACTGCTGAGAACGGGAGTCGAACTGGTGCAGAACAGCATTCAAGTCAGTTACTCTAACTACTGGACTACCAAGTCTCTCACAGAACATCAGTTGCCTGAGTCATGTTGTGTGCTGGCGATAACGTGTGTCCTTCTGGACAGAATGCATGGTTGTTACGGTGGTGTTTTGCCCCCGATGCAGAAGTATTTATCAGAATGTCCACTCTGGTACCAGTGCAGGTTTAAAGCAGTCATCTGTGACTCGAAGGTCACATTCTCAACTGCAGCGTTAAATCAACCACTCTACGCCCACAACTAGGAGAAAGTGGATGTCATGGGCCATTCCCATCTGTACCTGGTCGGCCCTGTCCGGATAGCTCCAGTAGGCCCCAGTCTGGCCCGGTTGATTCCACACATCCTTGCTTAGGTATGCAAGGAATGCAGTCAGAGACATTTTCAGCTTCTAGGTAATCAGCATGATAATGAATGATAATGAATTGAGCCCATGTGGGCTGATTCAACCCACCAATCAGAGGCTTGCTCTAATGGAAGGTGTGAATTTGCTGACTGATAAGCCGGCTTATCAGTCAGCAGTGGGTGTGTTGGCCCTGGTCAGCCTGAAGCAGACCACCTTAAGGTTGGTTTATGCTTGACGCGTCCGCGAGGTCCGCACGGCTCCGCGCGGAAAAGTTGCGTCATTTTAACAACCACGCCCCTCCACCGCGCCTCCGCACGGTCCAGAATTTCCGCAACGCGCACCTCGGAAAATTTCTAACCACGCGGACGGACGGACGCGGAAAAACATGGCGGACCGGCAAGAACCAGTACGGCAGAGGTTCGTAAATACAGACATTTGTATGATTCAGCTCTCAAAGATCACCGTGATCAACATGTTGTTAATAATTCTTGGAGAGAAATAGCTCGCACTGTCGGAAAAGACGAGAACGCTGTTAAAAATGCTGAAATGCCATGTTGTAAACAGTCATTTCTACTTCTTCTATGGTGTAGTGTTGGATGCATGCCGTGGAGCTCCATGCTGCCCCCTACAGTTTGGGAGAATATTGGCTCACCGCAGAGACGAGCCGCACGAACCATAAACGCTGCGAGTTGTGAAGCGCGTTCCATCCGCGAGCCGCATCACCGCGCGGAAAGTGAATGCGTCAAGCATAAACCAAGCTTTAGAAAGAGGCCTGAAAAACAGTCTTGTTGCACCCTGAAAAAAAGGCAGGCCACCAATGGGCCATTCCCATCTGTACCTGGTCGGCCCGGCCCGGATAGCATAGCTTGCTTACATATCCTGGTGGCCTGCCTTTTTTCAGGGTGCAACAAGACTGTTTTTCAGCCCTCTTTCTAAGGTGGTCTGCTTCAGGCTGACCAGGGCCAACACACCCACTGCTGACAGCAAATTCACACCTTCCATTACAGCAAGCCTCTGATTGGTGGGTCGAATCAGCCCACATGGGCTTAAAGCCTGATTTATGCTTTTCCGTCAGCTCCGCAAGGTACAGACATGCACGGATTGACGGAAGCGTTTTGCTCTCATACTTCTCCGTCTCCTGGGGAGTGTTGCAAAGCAATTGCCCAGCAGGACAACAGAGGGCGTAGCGCTGTTCTGTGGTATCCTGTCATGTATCGGTCCAAGATGGTGTGTTTATATTGTGTGTTTTATGTATATAAGAGACTTTTAACACGGACAAATTTGTCTCTCATTCTCCCACCTCTTCATGTGCTCCCCACCTCTAAACCCACGTTTCCTGTCATTTCCGTCCACAAATAAAACGCTTGCTGCGCATCTTTTCACTCCTCCAGTCACGGGAGAATTAAACGTTTATATTTTTAGAGTTTTTTCGCGAGGTTTTCTTCAAGCTTCTCCGTGTCTGCCGCTAGTTAAACTCGGCTCTCTTTGCAATGGCGGCGCTGTAAACAACAGCGGCGTCCTGACCAATCACAAGCTTGCGTAATCCGTCTCGTTCGACAGATGTTTACAAAAAGTGGGCTCGACTCCGTACGTACTTGCGTGCCTGCCGGAGCCCTACGCAAGGACAGATAATGGTGTTGTGTGTCTCCGCACTGACGCAGACGGAGAAGCATAAATCAGGCTTAAGGCATGCTCAATTCATTATCGTTCATTATCATGCTGATTACCTAGAAGCTGAAAATGTCTCTGACTGCATTCCATGCATTCCTAAGCAAGGATGTGTGGAATCAACCGGGCCAGGCTGGGGCCGCCTGGAGCTATCCAGGCAGGGCCGACCAGGTACAGATGGGAATGGCCCATTAAGTTTCGTTTATGCTTGACGCATTTACTTTCCGCTTGGTGATGCGGCTCGCGGATGGAACGCGCTTCACAACTTGCAGCGTTTATGGTTCATGCGGCTTGTCTGCGGTGAGTCAATATTCTCCCAAACTGTAGGGGGCAGCATGAAGCTCTACGGCATGCATCCAACGCTACACCAAAGTAGAAGTAAAAATTACTGTTTACAACATGGCATTCCAGCATTTTTTAACAGCGTCCTCGTCTTTTCCGACAGTGCGAGCTATTTCTCTCCAAGAATTATTAACAACATGTTGATCACGGTGATCTCTGAGAGCTGAATCATACAAATGTCTGTATTTACGAACCTCTGCCATACTAGTTCTTGCCAGTCCGCCATGTTTTTCCGCGTCTGACCGTCCGCGTGGTTAGAAAATTTCCTAGTGCGGAAAGATTGGGCCGTGCGGAGGCGCGGTGGATGGACGTGGTTGTTAAAATGACGCAATATTGCCGCGCGAACCTCGCGGACGCGTCAAGCATAAACCAACCTTAAGCGACCTACTTCCAGGGGAGGCGGGTTCCAGGTCCAAGACTAGCTTCATGGGAAGAAGTAATGCCTGATGATGCACTTGAGGTATTATTTGTAGACCTGAAATTAAATTCAAACTAACTGAAGCTGAGGCAGGAGCACGAATGGAGCCAATAAAGGGTTTGGGGGTATTTCCCTTGCGGAAAGGACGGTATCACTTGGTAAAAAGCTAAAAATAAGGCAACATTTCATGATTTGTAACCTTTAATGCTCCGTGGTACATCGAAATGACTTACTTTGTAATTTATTATGATTGTTCATTCTTTACACACACACACACACACACACACACACACACACACACACACACACACACACACACACACACACACACACACACACACACACACACACACACACACACACACACACACACACACACGAGTTGAGATACGTTGTTTAGCATTAAGCATGAAGTCGTGTTTCCACAGAATATATAAAAATCAGGCCTCACTCATCTTGAAAACCATGAGGAAAGTGAGCGATTTCTGCTGGTTTCTACTTGAATTAAACATCGTGTCTGCATAGAAACGAGCAGCCGGGATGCCACCTGCTGCAGGAATCACCTTTGATTTAAACGAGGGGACAGAGGCGTCTGGCTAACTGAACTTGTTTACTCTGTCTGGTGCTGAAGCAGAAATCGGAGTCCAGCCTGGTGCTACCTAGAGAGGAGCATTAACACACCCTTTGTTAACACGAGACACAAGCTCCTTCCTCCCTGTGAAGAAGTCATCTGAAAGATCATTCATGCACGAGGACTAAAGAGGTGTTGACACTCTGACGTCACCCGTTTCTGTTTGATCGCTCCTCGTGTTAACATAGAAATACACAAATCTGTGAGTAATTGCCTTGGAGGGACACTGCCCAGTCATTACTGAGGATGAACAGGACATTTAGAGCGTGAGGCTTTCTGTCTCTGTCTTCATCGCGGACTCCTGCAGGAGCCATTAGCCCTCTAGGAGTGATGTGTGGTGGTGTGAGTGTGAATTCGCAGTAGTGCAAATTAGAGCTAATTCCCCTGGCATGTGGACAGGACTTGGTTGGTAAAACCTCGATGGCTCATTTTTTTTTATTTGCTCACCGTGATTGTTTCAGCTCTGCTGGATTTTGCAGCAGTTGCATAAAGGACGAGTCAAGCTGAGGATGTCAAGGCCCCCCAGTTCATTCTCCGACACCCTGTACACATCCCTCAGGACGTAAAAGGCCTGAAAAGCCAAGAAACTAAAAATTGCACCATCTATCATCTGCTGAGGCAGAAATAATCACCAGGAAATATGCAAATATCACTCCAACCTTCAGGTTTAATGAGCTCAGCCTCTGATGTAGATGTTTTCATTTACCTCGGTGCAGTTGTGGGTCAAAATGACACGTTGGAGCATCACAAATGGATCACATCAAGTTCTGCTAAACGTTCTAAATGGGTTGATTACCAGCAAACTGGAACACTGCCCAACAATATTGTAGCGACGGCTTGTCGAGTGACGACGCCTTCATTACACGACTCCGTGGCTTTGTTCAGCCCTGTGCCTTTTTAAAATCTTAAAAACAAAATCAAAGGTCTGAAATTGAGCTAAGGGAAACATTTTAGGTCCTACGTAAATATCAGCGACAGTTACTTTATTTATAAATCCCCTTTCACGATTTCAGACACCCAAGGTGCTGAGCACAAAGTCAGAAACACGACATTTATCAACACATAAAAAACACCGATAAAACAATAAAAGTGGGTCAATGATGCCAAACTACATCACCTAGTGGTTGAAAGCTAAGACATAAAAATGGGTCTTCAGACAGGATTAAAAAAAACCAACAGTGGAGGAGACTGGCACACAGCCAGAGGCAGCCCATTCCACTTTCTCAGACCCATCACAGAGAACGTACGATCCCCACGTGACTTAGATTTTGAATGTGGAACCGCCAACAGCTCTCTATCAGCAGAGCAAACAGAGGCCAGAAAGGTATAGTGGTGCAGCTCCCTGAAGAGCTTTGTACACCAACAGTAACGGCTTGAATTTGGCCCTGAAATGCACCGGGAGCCAGTGTAAGGATGCCAGAATGGTGGCGATGTGCTCCCTGCATCTAGTGCCTGTCAAGAACCTAGTTGCAGAGTTCTGTACCAACTGCAGTCGTGCAACCTCGCCCTGACTCAGTGCATTGTAGTAATCCAATCTAGAAAGGACGTATGCATGAGTAGCAGGCTCTAGATGTACACTAGACAAAAGGGGCTTAAATCTTGACGGATGGCGGAGATTAAAAAAGCATGATTAATTTGAACTTGATTAATTTGTACATCAAACTTCAGAGCGGAATCCATTTTAATCCCTAAATTGGTGACGCAGTTCTTCATATTAGCAGGCAAAGAGCCTAGGTTAATGGTAGAGGTGGTACAATCTAACGTACCCAGAGTGAAGACCGTGACCGCAGTTTTGTTGTCATTTAAAAGTAAAAAATTAGAAGCCATCCAAGCCCTGACATCCGCTAAACAGTTCAAAATAGTCAGTGTTGGGAAAGTTACTTTAAAAAAGTAATTAGTTATAGTTACTAATTACTTTGTCAAAAAGTAACTCAATTACTAACTGAGTTACGAGATTATAAAAGTAACTAATTAATTACCAAGAAAAATAACTACTTAGTTACTTTTTTCATTAAAGAATGCAAGAAAATGGGTTAATTGAACTTACTTAATTTACTGTAAATGACTACAATAGTGAAATATAAATGACTAATGACTGGAACATAATAAAATGTATGTCCACATGTTTTTATAAACCTGAATAATTTGAATAAATAAGCACTTAACAGGAGGAACTACTAACAGGAATCTAGACTATTAAAAGGTCACTGTGTGATATTTAACAAGACCCAAATCAGCTAAAATTTAAAATTGCAAATAGAAACACCTGTAAAGGTTCCCGAGCCTTTAAATGGTCTCTCAGTCTAGTTAAATTACAGAAATAAATGTGATTTTGCACAGTATTTTAATTTTTCCAGCTTCACATAATTGTGTGTTTTGAGTAGCATTTCTGTCGCTGCTAATCTAGTAATGATCCACACCTGCAGCCGTAGACTATTCATTACGTCTTCCTCGTTCTTCACGGGCCGTGATGCGCTTGGATGAAACCATCTACCTCTTTAGCTCCTGATCAGCTGATGACAGCTTCAACACACCGCGCTGCTTAACGCACGCATTTCCTTATCAGTAACAGAAACAATCGTTTTGTTAAAAGAAGACGGTAATTAGTTAGTTAGCTCGTTACTGAAAAAAAAATTTTTTTTTAGTAACGCGGTTATTTTAAACGGCGTTATTCAGGGGCGGATTTAGGACTGAAGAAGATCCGAGGCTTAACACACACGTGACACGCACTAGTCAACATCATATATATTTGTCTTGTTTCACATAATTTTTAATCTGAAGCTACATATTAAGCATATTTAGGACAGAGTATTGTTCCTGTTAGTGTTTAGTGTGAGATGATAGTAAATATTCCCTTTCTTTCTCCAACAACTTTACCTGATAGTAAGCTAACTTTAGGCAAACCAGCAGCACAACAAATATTTTCAAATAAGACTCACAAACCTGAGTCAGCACCAGTCTCATCAAAGCTGGGGTTCTGTCGTTGTACTTTTGGTCTACAAAACGTCCTTATGTCCATCTTCACTCATGCGTTTCAGGCAGAGAGTGTAGAAGAAGCAAGCTGCTGAAGGGCTTCTTCTTCAGTGGTGGAGGCTCAGGCAGGCTGAATACAAACTACTTCCAGCTGCTCCCTCTCTGTTGGACTTTGGTACTGCATGTTACTTCCGCGATTTAGATCCGGGGCTTTTCATAAAACATCCGGGGCTTCAGCCCAAGTAGCCGGGCCTAACGACGCCCCTGGCGTTATTCCCATCACTGCTTTGTTTTGTCAATAGCATGCAGTGACTGAGACAGTGAGGGTCTCCGCCCACCCGGCCAATCATCGTGTTTGTAAGTGCGTTACCGACACCTCTCTCTCCCTGGCTGCAGCTGAAGTGTGGCGGTCAGAAAGCCTCACCCTGTTGCTCAACGTTCGACAAGCACATAGTAGCGCACAACCTTCCGTCCCCAGTAACGGTAACGACGTTGCAACAGTGGGAAAAGTAATTAATTATATAAATCCGTTACCCAAAAACGAACGCCATTAGTAACGCCGTTATATTTAAACAACGTTATTCCCATCACTGAAAATAGTAGAGGTTGATCCACCCATCCCCCATTGAACTGGAAGGTAGATTTGACAATCGTCAGCAAAGAAATAGAATTGCACTTCACTTGCACTGGCGAAGGAGGAACCCTAGTGGAAGCATATAGACAGTAAAAAGTAGGTGACCCAAAACAGTGCCCTGTGGGACTCACCATTTGAGTCTCTATTTGGTTTTAGTGTGTATAAAAAAATAGGAACTGTTTAGTTAGTCAGCTCTTCTGTTTTTTTAATATCTAAAAAATATTTTAAAGCGATACTTTGGAAATGTTTTAATCATTTTCTTGAGCCAGTATGTGCTAAAATGACCCCTTACAGAATTACTGAAAGGCCACCCTGCCTTTATTGCCCCCTGGGGCTAGAATATTCCACTTGCAACTTCAGACTGGCGGGTTGTTCTCCAAAAATGGAGCTGACTAACCTGGCGCTACAGTCTGATTCCAATGTGTTTCCAACATGTTTTAGATCACGAACACAGCTGATTTGTATGATTTAGTGATGAATCACTCCTGTAGACACTAATGAAGGCAGGAGACATTTCAGCTGTTAGAACAAAAGTGTTAAAAAGACTAATGCACAGCGAGGAGATTTGATTCTACAAACGGACACTAGGGGGTGCTAAAAGCAACAAAGCTGCACATTTGATCAACTTTCTCTCTCAGTTTCCTTCTGCCGACACTAAGGTGGTTTTCCTGGAAGGGGTGCACTTTTTCCAGCACAACACCTGCCTGAAACCCACCCAAATAAGAGTTTACATTTCTGCTGCATACTTTTACTTTGAAAGGACTAAAAAAAGTGGAAAAACCACATACATGGCTGAGCAGCTCCTTCATGACCAGAATATGTGCACACATCTACGTACATTAGCTTACTGGGCATGCGAGCTTCGTCAGTAAAAATCACAACTTTTCCCTTTTCTTTTTACACGTTTGTTAAAAATCAGCAAATCCCACCCAGCATGTTGTGAAGAAAACGATCGGTATCCTTCAGCTCGAGCTGCAGTCAAATTGATGTCATGAGGCCATCTTTCCGACACGTAAAAACAAGTAGAATGTGTTTGGCATTCAAGAAGCTCAAGTCTTATTAACACTGTTGCTAAGCAACTGACTAACAGAAATAGATGCATCCTTGTTTACCTTAGGAAATAACGTATTTATAGTTGTTTCATATCAGATTTATCAGAAAGGGGCGGATCTCCACACAAACCCAGAGCAGTTAGAAAAAGTCACTTGGGAAAATTAGTTTTTGATCAAAACGTGCGACGTAAGCAGCGTTAGTCCACGTCAAACACTGATGACTCAAACTGATGCTGTCTAAGCAGAAAAAATGTCTGTTTTCTCTCTACAGGTAATGATGGAGGATCCGATTCCTTCATCACACCTGAAAAGCTCTAAAAGGCATCAAGTCCTGACAGTCTCATAATTAGGTAGACTAAGGCTCTGCATCATTTAATCAGCAAATATTAACAAGAACGTCCTTGTTGTGAGTGTAGCAAAGGGAAATTACCAACAGGATCTCTGCTCATACCTCCCCATGCTGCTGCATCTCAGCGAGCACAAACTCAGTGGACCGCTTGATGTCCCAATAAACCCGACAATGCCTTTCCTCCTCCTCCTTTAGAGGCATTTTCTGTCAGAAAAGAAAATATATACTTAAATATCAGCTTCACTGCTTTTTAATTTAAGGGAAAGAGTAGCAGAACAGTTGCATTTTTTTGCTTTTTAGATTTATCTGTCAGAGAGCTCGTCGAAGATCTGCGGGTTTCTGTGGGATTTATAATAAAGTTGTCAGGTTTGATATCTAGGAAAACAAAACCAGGTGCAGATGTTGCACATCTGGACCAGCTGAATCCCTGCCAGCGCGAGTCTTTGCTTTTTCCAAAAGGAAGTGTAAAAATAGCCCAAATACTCAGGCGAGGGTGAGTTGTTGCTGCAAAAACACAAATTCCTTTAGGATCTGACTGTGGCCAAAGTGATTCACTCATGGTTCAGACTAAAGACCATCAGTTTAAAAATGTATACAATTCTAAGTTAATCTGTAGGGTGGCATCAAAGCTAAATCTGACATGTTTCAAGAGAAAGCTGCAGCTTTTGTTTTAAGGTAGAAACCACTTTTTACATCAGAAAACGTGTTTAAAGGGACAGTATGGAAGTTTGACAGCATATATATATATATGTATATATGAATCTTTGTGATTTTATTCAATTTAAAAACGATCTTACAAGTAAATTACCAGTTTCTAAAAATGGGCTCCTGTAGAAGAAAACATTGGGTCTAAAGCCTGATTCATGCTTCTCCGTCTGCGTCAGTGCGGAGACACGCAACACCATTATCCATCCTTGCGAGCCTGCTGGAGAGCTCCACAAGCACGGACGGAGTCGAGCTCTCTTTTCTAAACATCCGTCCGTCGAGACGGACAACGCAAGCCTGTGATTGGTCAGGTCGCCGCTGTCGTCTACCCCGCTGCCATTGCGCCCTCAAAAACATAAAGAGAGCCGAGGATAACTAGCGGCAGACACGGAGAAGCTTGAAGAATACCTCGCGAAGAAACTCTAAAAACATGAACGTTTAATTCCCCCATGACTGGAGGAGTGAAAAGATGCGCAGCAAGCGTTTTATTTGTGGACGGAAATGACAGGAAACGTGGGTTTAGAGGTGGCGAGTGCATGAAGAGGCGGAGGAGGATGAGAGACAAATTTGTCCGTGTTAAAAAGTTTCTTATATACAAAAAAACTCAATATAAACACACGATCTTGGACCGATATATGACAGGATACTACAGAACAGCGCTACGCCCTCTGTTGTCCTGGTAGGGAATTGCTTTGCAACACTCCCGAGGAGACGGAGAAGTATGAAGGCAAAACATCTCCGTGCGTGCGTGCGTGTCTCTCCCTTTTGGAGCTGATGGAGAAGCATGAATCAGGCTTAAGGTTGGTTTATGCTTGACGCGTCCGCGAGGTCCGCGCGGAAAAGTTGCGTCATTTTAACAACCACGCCCCTCCGCCGCGCCTCCGCACGGCCCAGAATTTCTGCAACGTGCACCTCGGAAAATTTCTAACCACGCGGGCGGACGGACGCGGAAAAACATGGCGGACCGGCAAGAACTAGTATGGCAGAGGATCGTAAATACAGACATTTGTATGATTCAGCTCTCAGAGATCACCGTGATCAACATGTTGTTAATAATTCTTGGAGAGAAATAGCTCGCACTGTCGGAAAAGACGAGGACGCTGTTAAAAATGCTGAAATGCCATGTTGTAAACAGTAATTTTTACTTCTACTACCGTGTAGTGTTGGATGCATGCCGTAGAGCTCCATGCTGCCCCCTACAGTTTGGGAGAATATTGGCTCACCGCAGAGACGAGCCGCATGAACCATAAACGCTGCCAGTTGTGAAGCGCGTTCCATCCGCGAGCCGCATCACCGCTCGGAAAGTGAATGCGTCAAGCATAAACCAAGCTTAAAGCCTAAGCCCCCCCCCCCCCACACACACACACACATACATATAAAACACCATTAAACGTCTGCAGCAGCATCATCTTGTGATGCCGCCTTCACATAGTTGGTAGAAGGTTTTGATGTGGGTGAAATAAACTGTTCTAATGAACACGAGGAAGCAAAGAAAAAAAATCATGTTGACTTTTTGATCCTTGTCCAGTGAGACAGAAACGCTGCTAACCCTCACAGACAGACGCCCTTGCTGCTTGGAAGTGTGCCAATGTTTTATTGGGAGAGCAAATTTCATTAAGTTGTTCTGTCTGTAAAAAAAAATAAAGAACAGGAAGATAAATGTTAAAGTGTGCTTAAGCACGTTTAGTTTTGGTGGTTTTACTCTGACATTTCTGCTCCCAGCTGTGTTTTTACTCTAGTCACCTTCTGACCTGCAGATCCCACAGAGAGCAGTTTTTATTCAGTCTACTGCTGGGTTCATTATATAAGAAACTTTTTACTGATTGGCTTAATGAACCGACCTGTATTGGAATGTTTATTATGTTAAGTGCTTTGAGACGACTCGTTGTGATTTGGCGCTTTATAAATAAACTTGAATTTAATTGAATTTTATATATATATACAGTGTGTGTGTGTGTGTGTGTGTGTGTGTGTGTGTGTAAAAGCGCTGCTCATATAGAGCAGACACTTTATTACTGACTTGGATTTAACTGAAAAAAAATATAAAGTATAATTTATGGGAAATCAGCTTTTTTTTCAAACTAGCTTCCTTCATGATGCTTTTTATCTAATTCTGAAATTTTATTTGCTTTTTTATCCACTCACCTGCCTATTACTCAATAAAAACAATTCCTAATTACTTGGCTGTCTCTGCAAAAACATCTCATGAACCACAGGATGGATTTAAAGGTTCCATATCACGAAAAATCAAAATTTCTGAGCTTTTATCAAGTGGTATTGCCCCCCCCCCCCCCCCCCCCCCCCACACACACACACACACACACACACACACACTTTTGGTTTCATTCATGCATTTTCCGATCTCAGCTTCAATTGTTTCTTAATTTTTCAAAACCTGCCGGCGGTACATAGTAGTCCAAGTGCGTCATCAGGCATCGCTCCTCCCCTTGAAGCTAACCTCAGCTCTGGAACCCACCTCCCCTGGAAGTAGGTCACTAACGTCCTCTTACTCCTAGCTGCAGGTGTAGAGCGGTTGATTTCATGCTGTAGTTGAGAATGTGACCCTCATGTCACAGATGAGTGCTTTAAACCTGCACTGGTACCAGAGTGGATATGCTGATAAATACTTCTGCACTGGGGACAAGACACCGCCGTGAAAATCACGCATTCTGTCCACAGACATGCGTAACGGCTAGCTCAGGACACGTGTTAGACGCCGAAGATGTTTCCTAACAGGTGTGGTAGTTCAGTAGCCTAGTGAACCAGACCAAATTCTTGCTTTGCAAAGTTTGCAAGGCTGGTAGTTCAGTGGTTAGAGTAACTGACAGACTGGCATGCTGTTTTTTAGTTTGACTCCCGGTTGCAACAGTAACTTTTTTCTTCTCCTTTAGCCGCACTTGCCAGTATTGTGTTTTTAACCCTTTATTGGTAAACAATTCAAATTATACGTTTTTTTTTCTCCCCCTTTCTTTGTTTATTTAGCCAGTGTGACTCCATGTTAGGTCAGTAGAGTAAATCAATAAAATGCTGCTTGGAAACGACCAAATTCAAAGATCTTAACAAACACAAAATAATTTACAGAAAAGAATCAATAAAAGTAAAATATGAAAACATGAACTCAGCTTCAGCTGGCTACATAAATTACTGCCGACACTGGGAGTTGAACTGGCATCGGGACACGGAAAAACAACACGAAAGGCAGATGCTTTAGATTATCAAACACAATACAGCAACTGGCTTGCCTGCGATGCTGTTGTAGGCATGTTTTGTCTGAGCGGATGTGGGCGGAGCTTCACTGAATCAAATCATTTCATTTCCTGGTATAAATTCAGGCTGAAAAAAGTAACTCATGTTTAAAATAAAATGACATCTCAATGGTGCCAATGGTAATATTTTATATAATGCAATCTGGCTCCTTTAATATAATTATTGGATGTGCATTTACAACTTCTGGAGTCAGTGTGATCCAGTCAAGAAGTGTAAAAGTTGTACAAACTCGATCGGTTTTACAGATTTTGAGCTAAAATCTGGTGTTCTAATAGTAAATAAGTAAATTTTATTTCTACAGCACTCATCACAGACATAGAATCACAAAGTGCTTCACATGGATCAAAACAAAAGAAAACAAAGTCACAAAATCATAAACAGATTAACATCATAACATCAAAATGCTCTCAAAACAGAATCAGATTAACGTCAGAAAAAATAAAGTCACAAAATTATAAATTTTTCATAAACGGATGAAAGATGAAAATTTTGAGTTAAAAATAAGAAAATAAAAGGTTTAGTCAAAAGCAGCTTTAAATAAAATGGTCTTTAGCTGTTTTTTTAAAAGTGTCCAGACTGTCAGTGCTGTGTAAGGATAAAGGAAGATCATTCCAGAGTCGGGGTGCAACAGTCTGGAAGGAGCGATCACCTCGACTTCTATATCTTGTCATGTCTGCGTCTGTGACTTCCCCATGTGTCTCCTTATGTCCTCCATCCCTCTTTAGATTCCCCTTTTGTTGTCCTCTGGCACCCTCATGTGTCTTTTGTCTGCGTCCGTTATGTGTCTTATGTTGGTAGTCCTTTAAGTCTATTCCTCCCAGGTCTTGGTCTCATTTACATTCTGTGTCCTTGTAGTCCCCAGCTTCTTTGTCCCCAGCTCTGTGTGTGTAGTTCTGATGGTGTGTGTGTGTGTTAGTCCTTCCCGCAGCCTCTTGGTTTAGTTTTGTGTTTTAGGTTATTTGGCCCTCCTCTGTTTCTGTTTGCCCATGTTGGTTATTAGATTCACCTGTCTTCCCTCCAGCCCTCACTTCACACACCTGCCGCCATTTTCCCTAATCACCTCCCTGTGTATATAAGCTCTGTCTTGTCTGTGTCTGGTGTCGGTTCATTGTTGTATATATATATATATATATATATATATATATATATATATATATATATATATATATATATATATATATATATATATATAGATTCTGTCTGTGTTTGCTCGTGCTCTTGGTTAGCTTTATTTCTCCAGCCTTGGAGTTTTTGGACTTTAACTCGCTGCCTGGATTTATTGTGTTCACCCTTCCAAAAATAAAGGATTTTACTTTAATCATCTCCTGCCTCGTGTCATCCTGGGTTTCTGCAATTTGGGTTCTACCATCCCTCCAAAACGTGACATATCTGGTCTCTGGAACTTCTAGAAGGTTCTGGTGTGTGGACCTGAGGGCTCGGGTTGGAACATAAGGCTTTAACAGTTCAGTAACATAGGGAGGAGCCTGACCTTGTAGAGCATTGAAAGTTCTAGTCAGAACTCTAAAATGAACTCTAAAGTTAACGGGTAACCAGTGCAGAGACATCAGAATAGGAGTGATGTGTGCTCTTCTGTTTGCTCCAGTTAGGAGCCTCGCTGCAGAGTTCTGGACCAACTGAAGGCGGTCAAGGTTTTTTTTGTTAAAACATGTGAAAAGTGTGTTACAGTAATCTAGACGGGAGGAGTGTGGATGACCATTTAAAGTTCATGTTTTGACTCTAATAGCTAAGAGTCATCATCAACACATGCAATACTACAATCATGGGACTGTTTACAATGTTCTTATAAAAATATGAAACGTTGGTGTTTAAGACTCATGGGGAGATTCATTCAAGGTGTGCTAGACTTTTAAATAATAACGTAATGATCAAATATTGCAGTTTTTTACTCAGCTAAAAAAAAATCCCATGACTTATGTGTCTGTAAATGGAAAATATTGTGTCTTGTAGGGTATTGCAGGGAATCAGAATATGTCCCCAACTCAAAGTCACATAAAAACTAAGTTCACCTTGAACTCATAAAAGTTTGTATTTACGGCTCAGATCTGTAGGAATAATACAGAGCAGAAAACTATTTAAGTTGCAGCAGCTTCGCCTTCTTTGTAGTAGTTTCAGGAAAATATTTGCTTAAATCCTGGACCCCCCCCCCCCCCCCCCCCCCCCCCGTTTCTATGTGCCGACTGAAGTCGATGCAAATGATTCCAGGATTGCATTCCCACTCCATCATCCCTGCAGCTGCTGGCCTTGAATAAGTCTATTTCCATTAAAGCACCCATTGATTTGCGCTAGCGCCTTTGTCATTGCCGTGCTGTTAATGTAATTGAATTTTTTTCTCCCGCATGCACATTCACTCATACCAATGGTCTCTCTCCCTCCCTCCTCCTGCCAGATGTTGCGCGGGCTATCGAGCTGCTGGAGAAGCTGCAGGAGTCGGGGGAAGTTCCTGGGCACAAGCTGCAGTCCCTGAAGAAGGTGCTGCAGAGCGAGTTCTGCACAGCAATCAGAGAGGTGAGTCAGATGAGTCCTCCTCGTCCGTGACCTTTCTACACCAACCCTTCATCCTGCAAGTCTTATCATCTCTCTGCTCCCACGCAGTCACTGTGCCCCAGGTTGTGATGATTTTTTTCTCAGTCACCCTGTCGAAGTACTTTATCATCTCTGTGTTTTTGTTGCAGTCAAGAAATGGAAACAGTTGTAAAAAGTTTTCATGGTTCTATCAAAAAGACAAATATTACATCTTGCAGCTTAAATGCAAAGCTGCGGTGGAATGCACATCGTCATCTTCCTCCTCTTATCCGGGTCCGGGTCGCGGGGGCAGCATCCCAACTAGGGAGCTCCAGACCGTCCTCTCCCCGGCCACCTCCACCAGCTCCTCCGGCAGGACCCCAAGGCGTTCCCGGACCAGATTGGAGACGTAACCTCTCCAACGTGTCCTGGGTCGACCCGGGGGCCTCCTGCCGGCAGGACATGCCCGAAACACCTCCCCAGGGAGGCGTCCAGGAGGCATCCTGTCCAGATGCCCAAACCACCTCAACTGACTCCTTTCCATCCGGAGGAGCAGCGGTTGTACTCCAAGTCCCTCCCGAATGTCCGATCTCCTCACCCTATCTCTAAGGCTGAGCCCGGCCACCCGACGGAGGAAACTCATTTCGGCCGCTTGTATCCGCGATCTCGTTCTTTCGGTCGTTACCCAAAGCTCATGACCATAGGTGAGGATTGGGACGTAGATCGACCGGTAAATCGAGAGCCTGGCTTTCTGGCTCAGCTCCCTCTTCACCACGACAGATCGGCTCAGCGTCCGCATCACTGCAGATGCCGAACCAATCCGCCTGTCGATCTCCCGATCCCTCCTACCCTCACTCGTGAACAAGACCCCGAGATACTTAAACTCCTCCACTTGAGGTAGGACCTCTCTCCCGACCCGGAGTTGGCAAGCTGCCACCCTTTTCTGGTCGAGAACCATGGTCTCAGATTTGGAGGTGCTGATCCTCATCCCAGGATGCACGTGTCAAATAAAAATGGCAGCCTGAAAAAATTTCACTTTCCAAGTTCGAGTTTCCTTGAGGTTAAAGGACTTTTTAAAAAGGAAAACAACCTTCAGTTGACATTCGTTAAATTTGGTTCATGTTTACTGTTTAGAAAGAAAATCAAGTTGCTGGTTTTAGATGATTAAATGTAATTTAATACCCAACAAGTTTAAATTATCGTGCTGTTTCATTATATTAATCGAAGCTGACTGAGTTGGAAGAACTAAGGTGCACTAATTGGTTAAGCAGTCTGAAGCCACAATAACCGATTTAAACAGGCTTTTCTGTGGCTGTAAGTCATTATTTTGCAACATCAATCAAAATGCGACTGCAGCACAACGAATGCAGTGCTCAGCCTTATTACAGCTGATGCTCAGCTGCAAAACCCAGACGTTTATTTGAGCGTTTTTATTTCTCGCCCTGCACCAAACTTCCTTACCGAGCTTGTAAACGATCGCAGCCGGTAGAAAAGAGCCGGAGGGTATCATGAGCTTTTCATTACACTGAAGGTTTAATTACATTTATTTTGATTTAAGCTTTTAGAGATTTATTTTCTCAGGGACAGAGTTTGGTGGGAAGTGTAAAACATTCCTTCACCAGCAGACATCCTCCCCCTCGATTCACCCGTCGCACCATTCATCACGTGCACGAGGAGCAGCCTGATGAGCACATATGTCTTGTATGTTTACTGCTCCGTCTGCTGTGATGCGCTGCAGGAAAACAGGCCTTCTCCAACCTCCGTGCAGCTTTAAGTGAAATGCTTTAAACTCCAAGAACATGCAGGCGTTCTTATTGATACTGTCAGTCAGCCTTTAAATGAATGCTCCTTATGCTGCGCCGTCTGCACTGTACCTGCTCACCCCCTAACGTTGTTGCGAGTCCCCACATGCCAAAGACAGTGGCAAGCTGAAACACACTGGACTGGCTTGTGCGAGCAAAATCAGCCAGCCGACAGGAGCTGGGCTGCAGGTCAAAAAACTGTGGTCAGAAACAAGGGTCACACAAGGGTCACAGGGACGAGAGGACAGAACTGGGCGAAGGGTCAGGAGACTGACCCCACCTCTTTGCCCCACCCCTGGCTTGGAAAGATGGGATTGGAGGAGAACAGAATGAAGACAAGCCCATCAGATCCAGAAGCCCTCTCGGGAACATTGGAGAGAAACTGAAGAATGCTGCAAAAGATGATGCAATGACCTGTGTTAAGAAGGAAAATGACACCAAATGTTTTGTGTTGAGCTACAAAGTGTGTATCTGGTAAATGACCCCATGACCTTAAGCTGGTCCAGGAAGGGTATATAAGAACAGCTCTGAACAGCAGAGAGAGATTGAGAGATTCGACAGCAGCTGGGGCAGAGGACAAGAAGAGACAGAGCAGATTTGGAGGGGTCATCCCCCGTCCTGCTGGATGGGGGATGACAGGCAGTTTTTTGGAGAGAAGCAGAGCTAGACAAGTGAGTTCTTGGGGAGATTCTGAGAAGACAAGAGCTGGTGTAAACTAACTCTTATTTAATCATTTTGAACTAATTCCTCCGTGGGGGATAGCAGTTGTTTTTTCATCTACCCATTTTTTGTATTTTGATTTTATAATAAAACTTTTTTGAAAAAGAAACATAATCCTGATTATTTCAGGTTTTCTCTAAAGCTTCACGAGTGGGGGCTCTGATCATTAATTGCACAGAGGTAAGCACATTAATTATGGGTTCTGGAATTATCAGGACTTACTTTACGGTTTGTGACGGATTAATATAAAGAAACCTTAAGATAACGGGATTGCTTAAAAAGAAGTGAGCTACTACAGAAGGAAAGGTCTTACATATTATTTCACCTTTAAAATAAAAGATATGATTCTAACTTAGGACGCCCAAACCAGGATCTAATACCATAATACTCACCGACATCCCCATCGAACCCTGATGGATGCACCGTCTCATAAGTTCTAACGGAACTGGGTTTTAAAGGAACCGGTAAATGGGACGGGCACGCGACATGGCGCCTGCAACGTGAGGCTAATCGGCGAAGGTTTAAATATTAGATACCGGGCTATCCGACGTAGAACTGTCTTTTAGGCTGATAAAAGCTTGCGCGCTAAGGACCTATTAAGCTTATAACCTTGGAGTGAAAACCGCACCAGTTTCTCGAAAAAGAAAGAAATCTGGGAGAACGGACGATCAACTTAAAAAGGTATAAAGAAAATACGGCATTCCGACGCAAGAAAAGCCAAGGATAAAAGCTAGGCAAAAAATAAAAATAAATAAAGAATAAGAAAAACTTTTAACCAGCCATGGCAGATAGATCTTTCAATATCCTGTAACCGGAGCTTTCAGAATGAGGCTGGAAAAGCTAGTATGGAGCTGCGGCGGGGCGCTGTCCGGGTGCTGAGGCACAAGTGAGATGCGATTAAACGTCATGGCTGGATCAAAATCTAGTGAAGGACTGATATGTAAGAATCTGTGTGACTTGGGCCTCGTTTCTGGTAACACGGGGAGGTATTTGTCACGAACTGTAAAGTAATCATGTTTCCTAGCTTCATAGAATCTCATGTCGGGCATCGTCACGCGCAATGGAGGCTAGAAGCCGGGAACATGTTTAATGTGTGAACCTCTGTGCTTAAGGGCTCCGTGAGGGGAGAAACCGTGCCGCCTGTAAAGGACGGACTTATAACTGGGAGCATTGGAACTCTGCTCCAATTAAACTTTGTTTTTAGAGGATCTGCTTGAAACAAGCACCTAGCTTCAGCTCTCGGCAGCCTGCAGATATGAGAAGCCACAGCTGAACAGAGAAAAAGCACTCAGTCAGCTGAGCAACAACAGACAAGCAGGATGTGGTGACATCACCCCTCCCCCTACTAGTTCTGTTGAGAAGGGAGAGTCCTGAACTAACAGCTCCGTATGATTCTGACCTGACAGACAGCTACACTAATAAGGCGTAAGCATTTTTAACCTTGCCACATTTGGTGTTGTTGGCAGGATCCATGTAGTGCTGTCAAGTAGGTCCGTGGATGTGAAGTTTGTGGCACCTTGCGCGGGAGTACGAGGACGCGCTGGTGGAAAGAGGGGGGAAGGTGTGACAGTGTGAGCGTTCTGTCACAATGTCTTGATTGATAATGCATACTGGCCATTTGGCTAAGGGGATGTCCCTTTGGCTGAGTGGTTAGAGCGTATGACTCCCACCCCGAAGGTCTTGGGATCGAATCCCGCCTGGTCCTCATTTATCCACCTTGCCACAGTTTATAGTTTTTAGCGTAAGCTTCCCACCAGCAGCTGCTAGCAGAGTTAGCTTGTTGCTGTTCAGGTGTGTGAGGAGAATATTTGAAGCTCTGCAGTAAAAAATGTCTTCAGTCTGGAGGGAGAGAGTCTGTGCTTGAAGGAGGAGACTGGAGATGAAGATGATCCAGAGGAGGAGGCAGCCCCACCCCAAAGAAGGCTGCTGCAGTCCCCTGGCTAGATTTTTCTCGCATGGGGGATGTTGCGAGTCCCCACATGCCAAAGACAGTGGCAAGCTGAAACACACTGGACTGGCTTGTGCGAGCAAAATCAGCCAGCCGACAGGAGCTGGGCTGCAGGTCAAAAAACTGTGGTCAGAAACAAGGGTCACACAAGGGTCACAGGGACGAGAGGACAGAACTGGGCGAAGGGTCAGGAGACTGACCCCACCTCTTTGCCCCACCCCTGGCTTGGAAAGATGGGATTGGAGGAGAACAGAATGAAGACAAGCCCATCAGATCCAGAAGCCCTCTCGGGAACATTGGAGAGAAACTGAAGAATGCTGCAAAAGATGATGCAATGACCTGTGTTAAGAAGGAAAATGACACCAAATGTTTTGTGTTGAGCTACAAAGTGTGTATCTGGTAAATGACCCCATGACCTTAAGCTGGTCCAGGAAGGGTATATAAGAACAGCTCTGAACAGCAGAGAGAGATTGAGAGATTCGACAGCAGCTGGGGCAGAGGACAAGAAGAGACAGAGCAGATTTGGAGGGGTCATCCCCCGTCCTGCTGGATGGGGGATGACAGGCAGTTTTTTGGAGAGAAGCAGAGCTAGACAAGTGAGTTCTTGGGGAGATTCTGAGAAGACAAGAGCTGGTGTAAACTAACTCTTATTTAATCATTTTGAACTAATTCCTCCGTGGGGGATAGCAGTTGTTTTTTCATCTACCCATTTTTTGTATTTTGATTTTATAATAAAACTTTTTTGAAAAAGAAACATAATCCTGATTATTTCAGGTTTTCTCTAAAGCTTCACGAGTGGGGGCTCTGATCATTAATTGCACAGAGGTAAGCACATTAATTATGGGTTCTGGAATTATCAGGACTTACTTTACGGTTTGTGACGGATTAATATAAAGAAACCTTAAGATAACGGGATTGCTTAAAAAGAAGTGAGCTACTACAGAAGGAAAGGTCTTACATATTATTTCACCTTTAAAATAAAAGATATGATTCTAACTTAGGACGCCCAAACCAGGATCTAATACCATAATACTCACCGACATCCCCATCGAACCCTGATGGATGCACCGTCTCATAAGTTCTAACGGAACTGGGTTTTAAAGGAACCGGTAAATGGGACGGGCACGTGACAACGTTGCCTTTTTTTCTGAAATTAAATTGTGTATTTTTTTCATTATATTGTCACATTGGTGTTGCTGTTCTTATTCTTGCTGGAAAGCGGATGGAATTGCCTCTGTTTATGAAATGTGCTCTACAAATAAAGCTGCCTTGCCTAAAGTTGAATTTAAATGCTTTGTTTCATGCATGAAAGTCGTAATTCTAGCAAAATCGTAGATGATTTTAGAATTTTTTTAAAATAAACTCTTAACACTTCTTATTTAGCAAAGGTTTCTCTATCATTTGATGTTTCAAAGATCCACTTAATAACATTTTTTTAATTATTATTATTTCTGATTACAATTAGGGATGGGTACCGAATTCGGTACTTTTTAAGGTACCGACCGAATTCCACAGTACCGACTGAGCACCGATTCACGTCATTTCAAACGGTGCCTCGTTTCGTTACCCATCCATCATAACGAGAACTTGCCTAGACAGCTGCGCATGCGCAAGAGCATTATGTCGTCGGTCGCTGCGAGCCAGTTGTAAACAGAGCAGCATGGTAGAAGAACGCACGCTAAAGCTTGGGTCCACTTCACTAAATGTGATGGGTAACTGGGTGATGATGAAACCAGCGACAACGATCTAAGTGAGACATCCTCATCTTAATCTGCTCCGGTAGGTAAATAAAATGTTTAAGATAACGTTAGCTTGATATGTTAGCTTCCATTTCGCTAATGGTGCGTTCGCTTTCTTCTCGGAACTCCGAATTCCCGACTAGAAGAACATGAACGCACTCTAAAGTTTGGCTTCACTTTACTAAATGGGATGGGTGATTGGGTGAAGATGAAACCAGCGACAACGATCTAAGTGTGAGACATCATAGTTTTAATCTGCTCCAGCAGCTAAATAAACTGTTTAAGATAACGTTAGCTTGGTATGTTAGCTTCCATTACCACCATTGTTATCAGCTAATGGTGCGTTCGCTTTCTCCTCGGAAATTCCAACTTCCCAGAAGGAAAAATCTAATGAAAAAAGATGGCAAAAGGAATGAAGATACACAGTAAATTTAGTTCACAGTAAAGATGTTTGCTTCAGTTTAATTATCAGCTTATAAAACTACAAGGACGAAGTTAAAATACAAACAGTTGTATGTTATTTATTGTGATATTTATTAAATATGGTTATTTATTGAGAAAAATAAATAATTATAAAAGAGAATTAAAATAATAAACACTCAAAAGTATCGAAAATTGGTACCGTTAAGTACCGGATCGATTCCTAGGTACCGGGAATTAGTACCGGATCGATTCAAATGTCAAAGGTACCCATCCCCAATTACAATACAATAATTAAAATAGTCTCCTACACATATCTCCTGCATTAGCTTCTGATAGAAAATGCCCTTGGGAACAGCGATCGGGTCGAGCTGCACCGGTCCGAATTGCTCTGAGTAGTGTTCCTGGAAAACCACCTTAAGTATCTCGGGGTCTTCTCCACGAGTGAGGGGAAACTGGAGCGTGAGATCGATTGGCGGATTGGTGCTGCATCTGCAGTGATGCGGGCGTTGTACCGGTCTGTCGTGGTGAAGAGAGAGCTGAGTCAGAAGGCGAAGCTCTCGATTTACCGGTCGATCTACATTCCTACCCTCACCTATGGTCATGAGCTTTTGGTAGTGACTGAAAGAACGAGATCGCGGATACAAGCGGCTGAAATGAGTTTTCTCCGCAAAGTGTCTGGGCTCTCTCTTAGAGATAGGGTGAGAAACCCGGTCATCCGTTAGGGGCTCGGAGTCGACGCGCTGCTCCTCCGCAACAAGAGGAGTCAGTTGAGGTGGCTCGGGTATCTAGTTAGGATGCCTCCTGGACGCCTTCCTGGTGATGTTTTCTGGCACGTCCAACCAAGAGAAGGCCTAAAGGAAGACCCAGGACATGCTGGAGAGACAATAGCCCCCTTCAGACAGGCCATGAAAAACGGAAATGTTCCAGACTCTGTCTGTAAGACCTTTGTGTCTGAATACAAACATCCGGATAACGTGTTCCGGAATTTATCCGGACGAAGCCCCTGGTAACAGGTCCGGACTTGTTACGGACAGGGTGGCTGCTTCAGACTGGTGAGGTAGAGTTCCGGACAAGGGGGAGGGGGAGGAGGAGGGGACCGGGGGACGCTGTGCGCACCTAGATAGCTCGCTCCTGTAGCATGCGGCGAACCACGGCAGCTCGCCTCCTACGGTACCGCCTAGACGCGCGACGGAGCGCTTCACACCGCTTCAGTGATTCCTTTAACCATTGAGCTTCATCATCCAGGTCTCTTATGCGTCTTCGTGTGCGCAGAATTATGCTTAAGCGCCTCGTGATTTTTATCTTGAGAGGCGCTATAGAAATGATATTTTCTTCTTCTTCTTCTTAACATGGGACCACATTAGAACGGGTCCCAAAACTACACCAAGACTCTTCAAACCTGGCCATTGGTCTACATTAACAGCAGCTGCTATGAAAGACAGTTGGTGATTAGTGAAACCTTTTGTTGATTTATGCTGGAATAAGTGACGCCTGAATCTCTCAGCTTCAGAGAGGATACAAAGTGCTGCTGCTCACCTGTTTAACTCGTTCACTGCCAGTGATGACTAAAGTCTTAAAAAAAACTGTAAAAATGCCGAAATACGCTGACAGCGAAGGGCTTCTGGTCATGAAACGGCTGGCAGTGAACGAGTTAACAGGAAAAAAGGAGTCTGAGCACATCACCCCGTTCTGGTCTCTTTCAGTGCCTTTTAATCTCTTAATGGTCTTGCCCCACCTTACCTTTGTGAGCTGCTACACACACACACGCACGCACGCATGCACACACACACACACACACGCACACGCACACGCACACACACACACACACACACACACACACACACACACACACACATCCCCTCTTGTTCCTTCAGTTGCTCCTGATTGTCTGATGGTGCTTTGGCTGCAGCAGCGCCTGGATCGTGGAAGGAGCTTCCTTTAAATATCAGACGGGCCTCTTCGCCGTCTGATTGCTTAAAACCGCCTCTTCTCTCTTATCGGTGACACCATCTGATATGTTGACTTCTATCTAGTTTTGGATCCTTTTTATTATAATTTAAATAGCATTTTATTTAGTTTTAACCATATTTTAGTTTACTGGTTACAACTCTGGCTGTTTTATTTATTCTAGGTTCAGTGGTTTTATTGTTGATTCTGTTGCTTTTGTTTGTTCTGTGTACAGCACTTTGGTTTTGAGTGCTGTACAAATAAAGTTGGTCGGATTAGTGAGAGTTCAAAGAAGGCTACTTTCTTCATTTTATTATTGTGAGTTTGGATGATCTGCATATTTTAAATTGTATAATTAGAGCAGATTGAAGCTACTCAGGGAGTGGAAACATTAGGTGGAATTGTCCTTTCTGAATTAGAAATATAAAAAGGGAACAAACTTCAATTTTATACAAAACAGGAAATAAAATATAAAATATATAAGATTTACTGAATGAATTAGAGAAAAATTAAATAAATACAAATGTATTTGTGTTTTCTGATATTGATTTGGAAACTAACGCACAATATTTCCCATTTTTTATCATCTTAATAAGACAAATGTTGAAACCTGAGTCCTCTGTGCAAGGGTGCCCCCAAGGGGTGGCCAGGGGTGGCCACGGCCACCCCTAGAAAATTGCTGCCTCCCCCCCAGGAAAAGCCAGTTTTTAAAACTCATTAATGTTCAGTCAAACCATAAATATATCTTGTTCATTCAAGACATAATTATAAAACAAAATAAAAATATTACAATTAATAAGTAAAGAAATAATCAGAATTTAAAAAATACATACGTTTCTGCTGCTCACCATTTATGAAAGTTTTTATCTCCGTAGTATTTTTAACACAGCAACAGGTGAATTAACCCAAAAAAATACATTTTTAAATTTAATCATGGATAACATTTTAAATAACTGAGATGTATATTTCTGAAATGTTTGTGTTTGTAAAATTTATATGTACTGTTATTTTAATAAAAATGAATAAAGGCGCAAGGCAGCACATCGCTTCCCCATAAAGGTCTTTGGCCCCATCTGGCCACCCCTATCAAAATTTTCTGGAGGCAACCCCCCTGCCTCTGTGACATCATGATGTGAGATAACAATGCTGACACTGTGCAGTAAAGAGGAGAAGAAGAAGAAAGAGATGTAGTCTTTCTTTGATCTGGTCCGCTCGAGCCCGGCACACCTGACGACCGGCTGACTGATGTTGGTGCCAGTCACCAGAGTGCAATGACACAACTCTCTCAGCGTAGAGAAAAAAGGCTCAGCAGCAGCCGTCGCTGTTCACCGGGAGGCATATGAGCACACTGCTTCACCTGCAGAGAGCGGGATAAACATGGTCACCAGGGAAACCATCAGCGGCTGCAGCAGAGGCTGCTGTTTAAAAGGAAAAAGTCATGCTCAGTGCCAGTTTACGTGACCTATTGATTATTATATCCATAACGCAAAGAAGGAAAGTTATCCAGTGTTTTTGAATGGATGTGCGCTTTATTGTAAAAGAAAGAGGCCTACCTGCAATAGAAGGCGTCTTTTTCAGTCTCAAAACAGGCTGAAGAGTCACTTAATCGTATTTTTTCTCCTTGTGGATTTAGATCGTAGCAGACTCAAACTGACCATTTCTTTTTTGTTTAGATCAGATTTTTTTGGTTTAAAGTTTTTAATTCAACTGATAAAACAGTGAATGTAGTCCCAGAATAAGTAAAACAGCTTTTTTCTTCTTGAACTTTTTTTCTATTAAACAACAAAATAAACAAAAAATACTCATTTTGATTCATTTAGGCTTCATTTAGCCTGAGGTAGCTGTCTGGATTTGTTGGAATGAAATTTTTAAATCATTTAACCCAGAACGGTTTGATTTTTTTCCACCAGCTAATCTAACTCCGAGACCGTGGTCTTGAGTCGGAAAAGGGTAGAAAACCTTCTCCGGGTCAGGGATGAGGTCCTGCCCCAAGTGGAGGAGTTTAAGTATCTCGGGGTCTTGTTCACGAGTGAGAGAAAGATGGAGCGTGAGATCTATAGGCGGATTGGTGCTGCATCTGCAGTGATGCGGGCGTTGTACCGATCTGTCGTGGTGAAGAGAGAGCTGAGTCAGTCGATCTACGTTCCTACCCTCACCTATGGTCACGCAACACATTCTCACTCCCAGAGCGTCGAAAACAAACGCCTGGTCAGCCACCCTCCACGTCAGACCCCTGACGCCAAAAGTGCCCTTTTTCGTTACTTATTTGCGAAAAAGGGGTTTTCCCCTTTTGTAACTGCAGATCCTAATGCAGCGTAAAACTGACGCAATGGGATATCCGCTGTTGCGGCACAGAACCAGCTCATTTAACCGCACCTAAACCTTAACGTTTGACTATTTATAACCTTCCCCTCACCCTCATCCTAACCTTAACCCTCTTGCTACCTAAAACGTTACTCTCACTGCGATCAAGTGTTTGTTTCCAATGCATTCTGACTGTGAATTTTCGTGTTTGCCGCCCAAGGGGAACGTTAGAACATACCATCTGGCGAGGGGGAGGTTACAAATACCCTCTACTTTTAACCTCCACCGTGGTAGTTGAAACCTCCCCCTCGCGTTGGCTCGGTCCAAACCCAACCAATGACGAGGCGGCTCCCGCCGTTCACTTCATAGAGCCGACTTTTAGAGCGATCGACACATCACTAACGTGTTCGCTAGCAAGATGGTTAAGGTTAGGATAGGGGTGAGGGGAAGGTTAAATAAGAGGATAAGGTTAGGGTGAGGTACAATGAGCTTGTTTGGTGCCCTGGCTGCGGACATCCCATCGCGTCAGTGTAGCGCTGCATTGGGATCTGCAGTCAGAAAAGGGAAAAACCCCTTTTCGCACATACGTAATGAAAAAGGTCACTTTTGGCGTCAGGGGTCTGAGGCGGAGGGTGGCTGACCAAGCGTTTGTTTTTGACGCGCTGGGAGCGAGAATTTGTTGGGTCACGACCTTTAGGTAGTGAGCAAAACAATGAGATCGCGGATAGAAGCAGCCGAAAAGAGTTTTCTTTGCAGAGTGTTTGGGCTCTCCCTTATAGATAGGGTGAGAAGCTCCAGTCGTCCGGAAGAGGCTCGGATTAGACCTGCTGCTCCTCCACATCAAGAGGAGCCAGTTGAGGTGGCTCGGAAATCTGGTGAAGATGCCTCCTGCACGCCTCCCTGGTGAGGTTTTCTGGGCACGTCCAACCGGTAGGAGACCTAAAGGAAAACCTAGGACGGGACTATATTCCTCGTCTGGCCAGGGAACGCCTTAAGCCGGGCGTACACTGTGCGACTTTTTCACTTTTTTGAGCTGATTTTCCAGTCGTGCGAGAATCCACAAGATCGGGGCGAGTTTTGCGCCGAGCGTCGTGTAGTGTACAGGGGGTTACGAGAGGCGATTAACACCACGTGACCAGCTACCGATCAGCAATCGTGAGCTCGCACGGACTTCTGGGGTGTTTAATATTTTGCTCGTCCCTCGTGAGGGTATCGCACCGTTGAAGCGGTGCTGCGAGCAGCTGCAACCCAAAAAGTATCAGAACCGCTCACGGCGCATGCGCAATCATGCATCAACACCGCTCGCCCGCTATTTCCCTAATAACACACGTTGTTCGTTTTTATTTCTACCCGTTTTTTACTCACAAAGATTGTCAAGAAAGCGTGTTTGTCGTGTTCATGTCAAATTAACCTGATCACAAAACACAGATTTACTTTCTTATTTTCATTTTCCTCATCCAACCCCCATAAATCCCTGTGTGTCCTCCTGCAGCACTCCTGAAGGACAACAGGCAAAAAAAGACAAGAAAGTCTGACGTGTTGAGTAAAACCTGCTATTTTTAGCATATTTTTAGGTCCGACGTGTTGCTACCAGACGTACAGTGTGAGCAGTCAGGTCGCATCCGAGAACTGGGTCGTGCAGTGTGAGCGCCTGACTCGTGACATCTGCCCTGCTAGGAAGTCGTACAGTTTGAGCTGAAGCTGAGTGCTACGAGTGAAAAAGTTGCACGGTGTCCGCCCAGCTTTAGGATTCCCCAGAGGAGCTGGCCCAAGTGGCTGAGGAGAGGGACGTCTGGGCCTCTCTGCTTAGGCTGCTGCCCCCTCGACCCAACCTCAGATAAGCGGACGATAATGGATGGATGGAGGGTCTTATTTTATGAAATGTCTTTCCGTAAAGAGCCATATCATGCAGATTAAAATAATAAACCTAAAACTCATTTTGTCCAATTTTATCTAATTTTCTTCTAGTCATTTCAGTATTAAAAATGGCTTTTTTTCTTGTCAAAATCCGTACAGCCGCCTCAAAACCCCGACCCCACCTCTTTATTTGAGACGCAGAACTCCGTCTTGTTAATGATGACAAGCCAGCAGTCAGTATGAAGGATGATCGGCTGGGAAAATGGCAACCTCAGCAGCGCTGGGGGATGTGTCAACGAGAGTTTGATGGGGTGATTGTCTTTCTTCGCCATGCTCCTCAAAGACGTGAGGACGGGGGATGTCAGGGTCAATCGGGTTTTGCAAATGGAAAAGGAAGGACAGAAAACAGGCTGACTGGATCAGCTAACAGGCTAGGAATGACTTGAGTGTGGGGAATTATCTCTGTATTGAGTTAGACGGTCCCTCTTAAACAGAGAGTCTAATCGGCAGGCAAGAGTGATCAAATCTGTCATTGGCTGCAAAATCCTCAAATCTGTTGATTTTTCAGCATCAGCAGAGATTTCCATCCTATCAGCATAATTGACTTTACCTCTGCTAACAGCTCGATGGTGTCTAGGTCTGATTGGGCTCATGTGTGAATAGAAAAAAAGATGGTTATCTGTGCACACTTTATAAACACTAATAAGTGTTTATTATGCTCTAATAAAGGGTGTGTAAGAGTAAAAACTGACCCATTTCTTGCCACATTGAGCCAAATATATTTTGATTTATAGTTTTGGTATTCATACATTTATATTAAAGGCAGGGTTGATGTTCCTGGAAATAGCTGGTCTAGCAAGAAACATTTAAAAAATAACCAAACCCTTTCTTCTGGCCTTGCCCCAAACCACGCCGCTAGAATACAGGAGAATGGACGCTGTATACAACCATAAAAACATAACATTATCTTACCTTTTCAGCCGTTGTTAGCACCTTTTCTGCTTTAAATCACAACGAAACACACCTATGTGACAGCCTTCTGACAGATTCCTTATGCGCTGATCAGCAGTTCTCCAGACTTTGTCCCCACTGGGACCAGATCAGAGGCCCAGTGGGGAGAACTGTGCTTATTACAGTGGAAACCCCCTTTGCTCAGGCTACGTAACCATATAAAACAATTTAGTATGATAGCATGAAGCTAGCTCTGCTCGGGCTTTGCTTCCAGTTAGCTGCTCTAAACCGAGAACGTGCCATTCAGACACAAAGAGAGGTCATTCCAGAGGGTGGGAACGATCAAAGGGCAGTTTATGGATCAAATCATGAACAACAGGACGTTCACACCGATCGGATTAGGTTTTTCCTGGATTGTACATTTCAGAGGTGATTTTGAATATTGTTATTTTTGACAAAGCATTTAATTGATTGGCTTCTTTTGATATGTGAAGAGCATTTCAAGCAGTATAGCAAAAATGCTCCAGAAAACATCTCCTACCCCAGCTTTAAGCACAATGAACAGTTTAACCCTCTGGAGGCAGGTGTTGCAGATTTGCAATGTTAAAACCTACCTACCTGGTTCCTCCTCATACGTTTTTCATGAGCATTTTTTAACTCAGAAGTACCCCCTGAAGGACTTAGTTGTTCGTCCTTTTATCAAAACTTATTTTGAGCCTGAGAGGGTTAATATTTAAAGGTGTTGAACACTCATTTACTCAATACATAGTGGTCTTTGGTATGAATGAATGGCCTGCAAGCTGTACTCAGAGTAGAAAAGAGCCCAGAGGTGCTTGGATCGGCACGGACAAGTCTGCTGCAACAGAGAGGCCCAATCTCAATACTCACTCTGCGCCCTTCGGACTTCAGCAAAGTGCACTTAGAGAAAGTGCGCAGTAGGGTTCGAGTGCGTAGCACACAAGTGTGCAGATGATTGCAGAATTGAGACAGGGAGCGTTGCGTCATGAATCGCAACTCATGCCGGGATGCTGGTTGCTGTGATACTTTTTTCAAAAACATTTATTAACAATTTCTAAACAAACAGCCAAACTGTTATTTGAAATAAATTGACATTTAGGGTTAGGGTTAAGTTTTCATAAATTAAATTTCTTAATAAATTTTACTCATACATTTGAAGTTTATTAAATTAAAATTGCTCATCCAATCAACTCAAAATATTGTATGTGACTGGTGGTTATCTATCAGCTTGTGTTTGGGGCTTTTTTGTTTGGCTTTCTGGGTTTATTGTTGCTTCTATCAGCTGCAGGCAGCAGTTTTCAGCAAAATAAGAAATAAAACTAATCAAAGATGTATGTCTCAGCCGGTGGAAAAAGGAATCAAGTTTGTATAGACTAGTATTTTCCTCCAAGCCCTGATCTGATGTGTCCATCTGCAACCCAAATGTTCCAACAACTCTGCAAGTGCATCTTTGTCATGTGACTTTTTGGACAAAGCCAAATAACACAACTCTCTTCCTAGGTGTGTCAGATTGTACAAGAACACACATTTCTTTCCTGATTTTTGCGTCTCTCACACACAAAAATGACACAAAAATCAAGTTATTAATGGAGCCATAAAATTAGAAATCGTGATGCACCCAGCAAGAGACCTAAAAATTTCTTTTTCCTGCTGTCACTGCTTTGTAGCTTGCTGCTGGGCCACTTTCTGTCATGTAGCACGTGCCAAATATTGCGTAATCATAGCAGCTCTGTCTGTGACACTCCTGTCATGCACCAATAGGACAATTAATAAACATTTGCATAGTAAAAAGCGAGGATTGAAGCCCCAGAAGTCATTGCTTTAGATAGAGGAAGCCATTGTTTCTTTTCTCTGAAATGAGCTGAAGAGACGATGGAAACGGTGGAGAAAAAGCTTATTGAGAGGAACGAGGACCAGGTTTTTCTGCATGAGGAGGTGGAGGAAGTCTTCAGGACGGCGGTGTTGCCATCTCACAGAGCCGCACGCTAAGCTGCTTATTTGTTGTGTTTCTTTAGATTCATGTGCAAACCGTCCAGCAGCAGCTCAGGGATCATTTTTTCTCCCACTTTGAAGTTTTTCTATTTAAAACATCTCCAGGTTTGTATCTGTCTACATGTCTTTGATGATTGAAGAATGAAAAAACAAGGAGCTTTGTGATGTTCGTCAAAGCTGCTCGGCCTTTCCGACGGGAGGCAAAAACCTGTGAGCCGAAACAAGTGATTAAAATTTGTTTCCACGCTGCAAATCAAATAATTTTTTTCTTTTGTTCAGAAAAGCTTTGTGTCATTACTCATGAAGGAATTTAACTCCTTATTTGCCTAATTGACTAATTTGAATAATAATGAAAGAGTAAAAAAAAAACTAGATGTTCTTTTTGCAGAATCATCTGAACTTTTGGGGCTTTTGTGGTAAAAGCTCAGAAAAAAGCCCAAAATCTGAGTTTTCCCATCAGATCATCAATCATTTATATGACCTAATCTGTTTATTATCTGATAGCAGCATGAACAGAAGTGCCGATTATTAGCTCATGTCACCCATTCACCTGTTTACTAGAAATGTAGAAATTAGTTTAATTTTGGCATGACATTTCCCCAGATATTTCCATCTGTTTGGGACACGCTGCTACCAGGTTCTTGACGAATACACACCGACGTAGCCATATTACCCCTGTCCTGGCACATCTTCACTGGCTCCCTGTCATTTTCAGAGTGCAGTTTAAGTTACTGACCTTTGCATTTAAAGCTCTCAATGACCTGGCACCTCCCTATCTCTCTGACCTAATCACTCCATATGTGCCCACGCGCACGTTGAGGTCGGCTGACCATTTGCTACTGTGCACGTCGCGGATGCTATTCAAATCACAGGCTGAACGAGCATTTGTGCACGCTGCCCCAAAGCTATGGAACTCATTGCCCATTGGAGTTCGGCAGGCTCCATCTCTGGCGGTTTTTAAATCTCGTTTTAATGACCCACTTTTACACTTTGGCTTTTAGACAGTGACTCGTTTGAGTGTTTTATTGTATCATTGTTTTAATGTGTTCTTAGTATTCATCATGTTTTATCTGCTTTTGATTGGGATTTTTATCCTGTTTTAGTTCTTTCGAATGGTTGTGTTTTGTTTTAGCCTGTGCAGCACTTTGGGCAGCTCCCATGCTGCGTTTTAAATATGCTATTTAAATAATCTATGCTATGCTATGCTAACTATGCTGGGTTTATTTTAAGTTAAAGTAATGTTTATCTCTTAAAAATATAAATAAAATCTACATACTAGATTTTATGAAATATAAATTATATTTAATTATATTGTGCAGCAGTACCGGGACCAGAGTGAATAGGGTGTGTATGGGGAGCATGAGTGGGTGTCTGGCGTGCATTTTTGTGAGTCTTTGGTTGTATGTGTATGTATGTGCATGAGGGAGGGAGTGTGTGACTGTGTTTGTGTATGACTGTATTTGTCAGGTGGGGTCTTTGACTCCTCCCTTCTCCTGGGACTTCTTGTGCTACTACATACCTTCGCCTACTCTCCCCTGCCACACTTAGCGTGGAGTGTGGTGCCTTGGTCTGCCTGAGTGTTCGTGGCTCCCGGGTCAGGGGGTTTAAGATTTTTGGCGTCTGCCTGATTAATCCCGGTGGCTGCCTGGTGGGATCTGGGTCCCTGGGCTCTGTTGGGTCCCTGGCGGGCTGGTCGCCCCTGGGTCCCGGGTCGCTGGATTCCGGGCTAGGCCGGCTTGGGGGTGGGAGGCTGCGGGCGGGCCTGTGGGCTTGCCGCTGATGTCTCCTGGGACTCTGCCGGCTGCTGGTTGTGGCCCCCTGCGGCAATCCTCTGCACCTCTCGAGGAAGGCGGAGGCTTTTCTGGTCGAAATCTCCCTGGGGTCCCTGCGCTCTGGGGCAGCTCCTGAATCTCTGAGACTTGGAGCTCCCTCCATTTCCTACACATCTTTGGGGGGCAGATCTGTGGCCCCTCACACTCTATTGGACGCTCCTATAGAGAAACCTTACATATACAAGCGCGTGTACACACACAGTTGCTCACATGGTGCTCTCATAAGTATGGACTTGAGCACGTTCAACACATGTCTTAAGGCTGTCGTTGCCACTAAATGCAATGTGATTTATTATCATGTGATTGTTCAGTTAAACAATGTTGATTATATGGGTTAGGGTTAGGGCTTAAGGTTTGTTCTTCTCTTTCTGCAGGTCTAGAAGCAGACTCTTGTTAATCATTGATTGTTTATTTTTGTGGAACGACCCCCCCCCCCCCAAAAAAACAAACAATAACAATAAAGTTTTAATTATCAGGCGTGACATTAAAAGCAGAAGCTTTGCTGCTCCACCTGAGAGTATATCTGTAAGGCTTGTCAGACATTAATTCTGTTTGCTTCACAGCCAGACAGGACATGGGAAAAAAAGTATATATATATGTATGTATATATATATATATATATATATATATATATATATATATATATATATATATATATATATATATATATATATAATCTACGTACCAGCTTTTATAAATTATAAATTATAGTTAGTCTCCACATTTTAGCTTGGCTTTTAACTGATTACTATAACTTTTTTAATTAATTAATTAATTAATCAATCAATTATTTTATGTATACTTTTTTTATACGTGCTATTTTTAAACAGAGTTTGTATATATATATATATATATATATATATATATATATATATATATTATTTTTTGTAACCATAGATTCATGATCAACATTATTTTTATGTCTATATAACTTTTTTAAATTACAATTTTCATTTTAGCTCTTATTATTTTATATTTTAACCCTAATTTAACCTTTTTCCAGTGTTTCCTCTGTGGGAGCCCTGTGCCCTGGGGGCGGTGGTCAGCTGTGGCGGCCTGGGTGTTTTCCAGGTGTGCCTGGGTGGAGGTGGGGGTCTCTGCCCTCCCTGCCCTGGGCACCCTGTGTTGGTGCCACGGCTGCTGCTGTAGATCTGCTGCTGTCGGGGCGGATGGCTCCCCTGATGGCGTCTCCTTATCTTAGTTGGTCTGGCTCATCTAAACCCATTGGTTTTTTTTACATGGTGTGTGTGTGTGTGTGTGTGTGTGTGTGTGTGTGTGTGTGTGTGTGTGTGTGTGTGTGTGTCGGAGGATGAGTAATGTGAAGGGGTTTTTAGTCTCAGACTGTTTTTAAAATTCTGGGGATGGGAGGACATGTGGGTATGCGGGGCCTTTTAATCCGTTAAGCACTTTGAGTTGCATGCAGTGTATCATTAAGTGCTATATAAATAAAGATTGATTTGATTTGACTGTACCATTTACTAACAAAATCTTAATTTCTTTGGCTTAAAAATCACCTCTCAACTGTAAAGGTTAGCCGTCTGCAACGAATTAGACCGAAATCCTGTTATTTCTTCATCCAACTAGAAATCCAGACTGCTCTGAATCTAAAGCAGCAGCTTCTCAAATCACAAAACACCAAGTGAAGATTGTTGTTTCAACATTAACTTCCTGTTTATTTGGCTCCGCTGCAGTTTCTGTGGCCGCGGTGGTGTGGCAGCGAGTTGAGATGTTGAATGTGAAGACACAGATGAGAGAAGGGGGGTGAACCTGAGAGACTCACAAGCGGTGATGAACACATCACTGCTCTAAATGTCTTATAAGGTTGTTTTGTAGCCTGTGTGGTAATTGGGCACATCCTTAAAGACCAAGTTCACTTGTTTTTCCATCCTCTAGTTTAAATGAATGCCTTGTGAGTCGATCTGTCAATTATAACTACCGTCTGTCTTTGTTTCTTTCAGGTCTACCAGTACATGCATGAAACAATTACAGTGAACGGCTGTCCGGATTACCAGGCGAGGGCCACGGCTAAGGTAGGGGCTGCCTTACCTTAGCTTCACGCTTCATAGGGCCAACGTCCATATTTAGACACTTCCACCCACATCATAAATTATGTCGTGTGCCTTTTCACAAACTCTTAGAATTACGGGATTTCACCCAAACAATCATCAGAGATCAAGCTAGTCACGGTTTGTGTCATGGCGCCATTCCACCAATCAGTGCAGGGCTATAAGATGCCAAATACTTGTCATGGTCTGCGTCTGTGTCTTCCCCATGTGTCTCCTTATGTCCTCCATCCCTCTTTAGATTCCCCTTTTGTGTCTCATAGCGCCCTCATGTGTCCTTTGTCTGCGTCCATTATGTGTCTTATGTTGGTAGTCGTTTAAGTCAATTCCTCCCAGGTCCTGCGTCATCTCATTCATCCCCAGCCCCTCCAGGTCTCATTTACATTCTGTGTCCTTGTAGTCCCCAGCTTCTTTGTCCCCAGCTCGACGTGTGTGTGTGTGTTTGTGTGTGTCAGTCCCCTGCTCAGTGTTTGTGTGTGGGTGTGTGAGTAGTGTCCTGCTCCGGTTCTGTGTGTGTGTGTGTGTGCTTGTCCATTCCCTATTCCTGTTTATATTAGTGCATTTGTGTGTGTGATGGTGTGTGTGTGTTAGTCCTTCCTGCAGCCTTTAGGTTTAGTTTAGTGTTTTAGAGTTTTTTGGGTTTATTTGGCCCTCCTCTGTTTCTGTTTGCCCATGTTGGTTATTAGATTCACCTGTCTTCCCTCCAGCTCTCACTTCACACACCTGCCGCCATTTTCCCTAATCACTTCTCCCTGTGTATATAAGCCCTGTCTTGTCTGTGTCTGGTGTCGGTTCATTGTTGTTTGTTTGTCAGCGTTGTTTAGTGCTCTGTGTGAGCTTCCGTTCCTGTCCCCAGTTTGATATCCAAGTGAGTTTTGTTTTTCAGCTTTCTGGGTTTTTGGATTTTGGCTCCCTGCCCTCTTGGATTTATTTTTTGTGTTTTACCCCTACAAATAAAAGTATTTTACTTTATATCAACTCCTGCCTTCATGTCATCCTGGGTTACTGCATTTTTGGGTCCAAACCATCCTTTCAACATGAAAATACTAGTGTGTCTGCAGAGCCAGAAAACCGCTCGGTCTCCTCTCGTGTTTACATTCAGATATCTAAAATTAACAACGCTAGGTTTACGAAACTCCCACATCACAAGGTTGACTAGTTGTGCCTAAAAAGGATAAATGATTTGTTAATGTTAAACTCAATGAACTTGGTGAAATCATCGCATGAAAATCAAACCTGCTATATTTGAACACGTAAAAGAAAAGATTCATATTTTTAGGTAAAATCTGTTGTTTTTAAGACATAATCTTAATATCCCTGGTAACAGTAATAATTATGATAATTAAATATACTTTGCAGTTTTTAACTAAGATTTCTCTGGGAAATGGAGGACAGTTATTGCACCAGCCAATTTCACCATCAGTGATGATAATAAACAGGAGGAAGATGATAACGAGGCATATCCTCAAATATAAAATATTCCAAAATATTCTAATAATCTGTATTAGATCAGAAATAGTATCCATTGTTCAATAACTTTTCTAAAATATTCTACAATAATCTGTTTTTATAAAAATATTCTATAATGTTTAATAATTGTGATATATTCTGTATTTGTGAACATTAATGTAATGTTCTAAAATTAGTTCAATTATTCTAAAGTGTCTTATAATTATCTATATTATTCAAAAGTAATGTTTATTTTACTTATTTATGTTATTTTGGGATTTCTTTTACCAGAACAGGGCCAACGTCCATATTTGGTCGCTTTGTTGTTGTAGTTTTTTTGGTTTTCTGCATGAAAATAAATGTTTTTGAAAATTGTAACAACAGAAATACACTTTGGTTATGGACTACAATAACACCCTGGGGTTGAAATAAAAAAAATTTAAATACTTAAATGAGTGCCCTAGAAATGGTTTAGGGCTGTTTATTAGGTCTGATGTTCTGCTGAGCTGTGGTGGCCTCATGGAGGGGGCCATCGTCTAGCACACTGCTGCTAACCACTTAAACATTCTCCCTCTCCTGATAATAACTTTTTGCTTTCCTTGACGTTGGATGTGCTACTACTAGTTTATCAGTTTAATTATAGATCCACTAGGATAAATACAATAAAGTTTATCTCTCGCCAAATAGAATGTTTACTAAGAAATCACAATATAACTGTAGACACATGACTTTTTCTTTGTGTGTGTGTGCGTGCGTGCGTGTGTTGTTTGTGTGTGTGTGTGTCTGCTCTGTCTTCTCCATCCCCAGTGAGTCGTGGAGGATGGCTGCTTATACTGAGCCAGGACCCTCTGGAGGTTTCTTCCTGTTAAAAGGGAGTTTTCCTCTCCACTGTCGCTGCATGCTTGCTTAGTATGAGGATTGCTGTAAAGTCACTGACACTAGTCAGTGACTTGATGCAATTTGCTGGGTTCCTTATATAGGAAACATTATTTCTGATTGGCTTAATGAACTGTCCTGAATTGGAATGTTTATTATGTGAAGTGCCTTGAGACGACTCTTGTCGTGATTTGGCGCTATATACATAAACTGAATTGAATTGAATTTATCTTATCTAAGCGATACACTCAGTGTCCCGCTCTAATCAGCTAATGATTCCAGAACAGCTGGGAAGGGTTCCTGAGCCTTTAGATGGTCTCTCAGGTTAAGTTAAATGACTGAAACAAACAAACTGTTGCACCATATTCTAGTTTTAATCCGCCTGTCGGTCATTATTCTGTTGGTTATAATAAGCCGTTTCACCACCAGATGGCACTAGATAATGTCCTCTGCTCTTTAACGAAATCATCAAACTTTGTTAAATGATGTACTCATATTTAAAAAAAAACATTAAAAGATGCTGTATTATTTGGATTTTGTTTTTATTTAAAATCTTGAGTTTATAAGGTCTATTTCTGACTGTGATCAAAGGATTTTGCATCCCACATCTAATCAATGAGCCATTTTAAAGTTAGATGTCCAGCTGTCATTAAAAGGAGCACATTTGTGAGGACAATCGAGTACATCCCATGTAGGATTGAAGAAAAGAAGTTACTGAGTTTTAAGTTCCTTACAATTAATGACAAGAGCATCAATATGTGCAACCATTTAAATAATAGATTACTGCAAATAAGGAAGGCTAAAATGCAGTATTGATGGCTACTGTTGGGATCAATAGAAAGAGTCCTAATGCAGGACACATACTTCCAGTGAATAAGAACAGATTTATTGCAAGTACTTAAAAGGTGGCTGGAAGCTTGAGGGGATGAAGATAAAGGAAAGTGAAGTCTGAAGGGAGCTTGTGGCTGGGCTAGGGAGCTGACAAGGATCGGACGCAGGGGAATGAGGGTTGTTGACTGAATGTGAAGCAGATGGGAAGGTCACGGTGGTAGGTGGAGTGAAAGCAAGGGAAATAACCAAGTGGATGGAGGGGAGGGAGAAGGTTCGGTGGACTTACAGCACGGACTGGACGGGATTATTATTATTCTTTCACGGACTGGACGGGATTAGAATAATTATTCTAATTATTCTATTATCTGACGGGAACAGCCGTCAGAAAAGGCCAAACCTTCCCGCAGTGTGACTGACCGCCCTGTTGAAACTGTAACAGAAAAAATGAGTGCTGAAACCTCTGAAAGAGGTTTGGGTGGAGAAGAGTCCCCGCTGCAGAGAAGCACACCGCCACAAATAACGAGCTCTTCAACCTATGACGAAACCAGATTAGCTCAGAATTCAGAGATTCGGCCAGAAAACGGTGGAGCGGAACCAACCTGCAGAAATCTGCTGCAATCTAGTTTTTCATTTGGAGGTGTGGAACTACGATTCGATGGTAAATTAACCGCATTCAACAAACACACAGAGCAAATGCTTGTCTGGCAGAAACTTTATTGCCAAAACCTGAGGTCTTGCTTTCACAGATGTATTTCAGGAGCTCCTTGCTACAGACGGAGATGTTTACTCGACAGCAACCAGAATGCAAATGAAACGAGTATGTGCAGTCCACATAGGTGCAGGAGTGAATTTGTATAGGAACTACTGTTATATATAGTGTCTTGTCTTTTTTGTTATTCTTTTTTTTTTTTTTTGCATTCTTGCTTAATTTTTTACTCCATTGCTATCTGTCTGAGCTGTGGTAACGCACAAATTCACCCACTGTGGGATCAATAAAGTCGTATCTTATCATCTCTTATTTCAGCAGGTCTATAAGTCCACAGCATCACCTCAGTCCTAGCTGGACTTCTGTGGAAGAGGTCTGAAAAAAAGAGTCGCCTCAGAACAGAAAACGCACGTATGATCCAGATGTGAAACCAAATTCCCTTGCCAAATCTGCCTGTACTGACCTGGATGTGAGGGCGATTAGTTCCTCATCCCGTAAAGGTCTGATTCGCTGAGAAATCATGTAAATATTTGTTCGTTCTGAAATACGATCGGGCACTCTGAGCTAGTTACACATTTATGCTGAGCTGCGTTAGTCAGGAAATAAACGGGAAAACGAGCCATCCTCTATTCGTCTCAGGGAAAACGATTATTCGTGGCCCCGCCCACCTTGAGTCGGCACCGCCCATGGGAAGGAGAGAGTAGAGCACGTCTCAGCTAGTAGAAGCTAACCATTAGCAACTCCACAACACCGCAGAACACGTTCAGGCTTGTGTTACGAAAGGAGATAACACATCATTGTTGCTTCTTCTTTTTTTTACCCAAGAAAGAAGAGCGATCACAAGCAGTTGTTGCTAGCTGCTAGCCCATCAGAGGTGATACATTTGCATATCATGCATATTAATGAGTAAAACTTGCCCCACTCCTCTGACGAACTTCTCCTTTCTGAAACAGGAACGCCAGAGCTTTTTTTTCCCCCACATGGAAAACACTGTTTTCCTTTCCCTTTATCACTGCTTTGTGTGTTTTAAGATTATTCAGCTCATTCAAATGTTAGTGGTCGGAGTAAAGGTGCAACCCGCACTTCGGCCACACAACAATAGTGGAACTGTGAAAAAATTCAGCTCAAATGCAGGAAAAACTTACAAAATAATAACAAATTATCTGGTAAAAAACACACTTTTTGTCTTTGTTATTAGGATTTCTGCTCCTCTGTTCAATTTAACAGCGTGGGCATTTGTAGGAGTGTAAGAAAAGCTGCTGCCTGTCATCTCAAACCCACTAAAGTAAATGGCAGAAACAGAAAGGATGAGCAGAAGACACGACAACCGTGGCTACTGGAAAACATACCTTTAATATAATAAACCAGAGATTTTCACAAGCACCTCCACCTCTGAGAAACACAAAGAATCTCCTCTCTTTGATTCTTTGAGAAGTGGAGGATAAGGATGATGAAAACGTGGAATAAGAGCCAGTTTCTCTTTGTGTGTCCCTCATTAGTTCAGAGTCCAGCTGAGTCTACTCCTCTTCAACTCATCATGAAGGGTGGGTGGAGGATAGGATGACAAAAACAAAGGAAGTGGGGTTTTTGTGTCACTCTCTGATTGGATGGGGCTTCAGATGACGAGAGCTGCTCAAGGGCTCTTTTGTCACCAATTAAAAAGGCAATCGGGCTGAGCACCATACAGTAAACAGGTGGTTAAATGAACGCTTTCTAATACATCTTTTCAGATGTCTGAAAAGAAATTGCTACTCCAAAAATTTGGAGGAAACCCAGACATGGTTAGCTTAAAGGAGCAATATGTGAAAATTCTACTGAGAAAATATTTAAAACTGTTTATTGTCTCAGTCATTTGGGAAGGAAGGTTCCTTCTCAGCCAGCTGGGAAGTTGTCAGTTTTCCTCCTTTCAAAAAAACAAGAGGGGCTTAGCCAGTGTTGCCAACTTAACGACTTTGTCGCCATTTCTAACGACTTTTCAGACCCCCTTAACGACTTTTTTTCTAAAAAGCGCCTAGCGATAAATCGGGCGACATTTCTGACCCCCCTCAGCTGCTTTGACTACAACTTTGTAGCAGACTTTACCTGCAGATTAGCGATGCATCTGAAGCGACAGGACCGTCCTTCCTTCCAGAGGATCAGAAAGAAAATGTTCTGCGCGTGTGCGTGCAGCATGATCACGCTACCCTCGTTGACCAATAAAACCTTTCGTGGGTTTTCACAAGTCCATTATTTGAGATGGCCACCGGAGCTACAGAAAGGGCGACCGCTCTTCGGCCGCTGAGCTCGCCTGGCACTGGCAGACAGCGTCGCACTCACACATGGCTTCTCGCACCACTTGTGGTGCATTCAAGGAACATTGGAACTCTATGATGAGTTCAGTAACGTAGCACATTTAAAACTTTTATAAAAAAACAGAATAATACTGCAAGACAAACACCTCAGGTCATTGGCAGTTTGCATGTAACGTTTCTGAATACTAAATACAGCCTGCTTCTACACAAAAGTACTAAAAACAACAAAAACAAACAAAAACAAAATATATATATATTATCTTTTAGGTCAAAATATAGCACTGAATCACAACAGAAGAATACATCTCAAGGCACTTGAAAACTACAAGAGAAAATTCATTTTAAGTCAATCACACATACATTCCTATCAATTTAATATTTTTGTGTTTACGAGTTCCATTCTCTTCAGACAAAATAAAAATAGTCCTTCCATTTTTTGTGCCATCTTTCCTTGATGTTTTAAAGGCCGCTGTTTTGTATTCTATGGGGTTTTTATTTTAATAAAATATAAAAAAAATTAAATTTTTTAAAAATAAAATCACGTGGGCTTTGTTTGATTTACTCTACAAGACCGGTGACGTCATGCGCAAATGTGGTGACATCATCACGCAAACCAGATGACGTCATTGTGTCGTATGCAAGTTAGTGCGTGACGTCATCTGGCGACATCTAGCGACTTTGGGGGGTAACTTCAGCTAGTTTCAGTCAAAACAGTTGGCAACACTGGGCCTAGCTACTGCTTACAATCAGTGAGGTTGCCGAATCTACAGAGAGCTAGCAGCTAACACCAGCAGGCAAAAAACTCTACAGTCATTTAAAGAACTGAAGCCAGTAAACAGGAGCAAGCCAGAAGTTATTTCTTGGACCCTTATAAGCCACGACGTATTTATGTTTTACTGTAATATCTGGTGAAGTAGTCCAGATGCTAATGTTAAGCTAACGATGGTAACAGGGAATTAGAGGCAACTAGTTGGCTGTAAAAACATCTCAAGGTACTTTTTCAATCACCAAAATCTCAATAATACAGTGACGTGTGTGTAAAGTGAATTATGAGTCAACGGTGGCGTCTTTCTTCATTTAATGAGTCGTTCAGAACTATAACAGCGAGCTAACAGCGAGAAGGCAAACAACTAAACTTCCTCTACTGCCGAGGACACTTTACCGTAGTAAGTGTAGTAAGTGCTCCCTTGTCATTGTCACACCAGATGTGACAATGCATTTTTCCACTTATCAACTTACTGTGATATCTCGTCTTCACTCGTCTTCTGATGCTGATCTGTAACTGCCGACAGCCGTGAAACTCACTCAGAGTCACGGGTAAAGTAACAGTTTGCTCAGAAAAGTGGCCTGCAGTAACCACGTTTGGCCACAGGATGTCATTCTTACTTCATTCTTAAAATGTGCATCTTTAAAATGAGGACTAGAAAACCCCGGAATTGTTACAGCCTCAATAAACCCTTTTCACTCCAAGCAATGAGTGAAAATTAAGCTTTCGTTGATCACGTTTGAGTTGATCTCCCTCTCAAGTGTTTTAAGTAATGAGATGCTAAATCTCCTGACAGTCGAGATTTGCTTTTAGCGCTTTGATCGCCTCCCCAATTTAATCAATTTCCCACCAAGAGAATGGAAACATAATAAAGTGACTGGATATGCTGAGCCGTCACATGAAGAGTGTGTGTGGTTTCCCCCAGCTAGCCTTTCATTTTCAAATCCCTCCTGTGTCTGAGAGGCGCCGGCCATCTGCCAGATGATGTTTTTGTTTGCAGAGACCCAGATAAAGTTGTGAAGGTCGATGTGCTGCGAGGCCTGTGAGGCGACGGCATGCATGCTGAGGAGCCGCCTTTACAGTCAGACACCGAGCAGAAGAAGAGAGGGCAAAGAACAGAGGAGAGAAGAAGGAGAAAGGGCACTTGTCATGTGAATGTTGAGAAAGAGGAGCCGCTTGGAGGCAGAGTCGGATTTTCTTGAGGAAAAATGGATGCACGTCTGCAAGGTTTCATACTCTCCTCTGTTACAGCTCCTTCCATGTTAGATCCGCATCATCTCTGATGAATGATGCTAACTTGATGCAAGCACATCTATAAAAAAGTGGGAACCGAGTGTCTCTTTCGTTGTTCGTCTGCCATTAGCTTCCCTAAGCTGGGCTTTAAAAGCTCCTTGGTGCTTTGTTCTGAGCTTGTGGTTCAAAGAAACCCCACAGCTGGTGGAGATAATGAAGGGAAAGCTGTCTGGCTGCTCCAGCGGTGTGAACTTGGATGTGTTAATCCATCCGCACTGAGAACCAGAAACTTCTCACATGGAGGCGAAATCCTCGGCCCTGACTAATTTCTGTCGCTTTGCAGAAACAAGACGGTGCTGACGCTTTGTAATATTTGTTTGAATGCAAAAAAAAAAAAAAAGGGAAGATCTTTGAAGGGAATTTCAAATTTTCTTTCTGCAGGCCACGGTTGCAGCCTTCGCAGCCAGCGAAGGTCACTCTCACCCTCGGGTGGTTGAGCTTCCCAAGACGGAGGAAGGGCTTGGCTTCAACGTGATGGGTGGCAAGGAGCAGAACTCCCCCATTTACATCTCTCGCATCATTCCTGGAGGCGTGGCTGAAAGGCATGGAGGCCTAAAGCGAGGGGATCAGCTGTTGTCTGTCAACGGTGTGGTAGGTGACGTCCAACCAGACCGTGCAGAATGAAGGATGTTTGATCTCAGGTCTGATATGTGAGTCAGCAGTCAGAGCTTCTGTATGAAGGTCGAAATGTTGCTCTCATCCTGAGTAAGAAGCTTTCCCTTTGATCTGATCATCATGAATGAATTAATATCTCCTCACCATGACTTCCTCTCTCTCTCACTCTCTCTCTCTCTCTCTCTCTCCTGCCCTGCAGAGCGTAGAAGGAGAACACCACGAGAAAGCGGTGGAGCTGCTGAAAGCGGCCAAGGATAGCGTGAAGCTGGTGGTTCGCTACACCCCCAAGGTGCTGGAGGAGATGGAGGCCCGCTTCGAGAAGCTCCGGACGGCCCGGCGGCGTCAGCAGCAGCAGCTCCTCATGCAGCAGCAGCAGCAGCAGAACCTGCCGTCTCAGCAGAACCACATGTCGTAGGTTAGGCGCTTCATGACTTTAAGGGTGGGGGGTTGCAGGAAGGCAAACATTAGCCTCCATCACTTTTTCTAGGCTATGCCATTCCTGCAACCATTTTTAGTTTAAGGAATTATCAAATGGACACGCTCCACATCTCTCTTCTCCTGTCAGAACATCTCTTGGTTCTGCCCAGACAATCGTGTCCATGTTGGTGAAACCAAGGACGTAATTTTCACTTTAGAAGTGGGGGGGGGGGGGGGGGTCTTTATAATATGTTCTAAGGGGAAACAGGCTTCAACACAAACGGTTGCTTTCCGCTTGGTCCTAGAGCTCAACCAGTGTCAATTTAATAAAGCGTAATATTGTTTTCGGATGGTAAAAAGTGCAGGGGTCAAAACTTGACTTTGGAAAAAGTGGGGGGGACATGTCCCCTCTGTCCCCCCCAAAAAATTACGTCCATGGGTGAAACTACCAGAGTGAGATAAAGATCTTGAGTCCAAAAGCAACTTCAGTTGAGGCAAGTTGTAAAGAGAAAGCATCCACATAGGGAGCCTAATGGTGTTTCTCAATGTCAAGGCGCCTTGCTTACGAGGACACTGTCCTTCCTTGGTCAATGAAAACGGTTAAATGTAGCAGACTTGCATCACGTGACCGCGGCTTCCACGGTGGTCACGTAACGTCACGGGAGACAACATTATATTTTATACATATAAGTTTCAGTATAAATATATAACGAGCCTTTTACTTTTTAAATTGTGTATATGTTTATTAAATTGAATATATAAGTGAGTTACTACCCGCTAGCCACCAAAGCTGCAACTAATGAGAAATTAACCAACCATCGATAACTTCTTTGGATCTAAAAAAACATTTTAAATTAGCTGACTTACTTTTAAACTTGAAAATTGTCCCTGAAGTAGCTGCCGGCTTCTGATCCACCGTCCTTTGGAAAATACCGCGGTGTATTCTGGGTAATTTTTGACCAAGGCTAGGCTACAAGACACCTCCCGTGTATCCTCGCTCAGCTAGCTAAACGGCTAACAAACGGAGAGCACATGCATCGGTAGAACATGAACACTGGAACACATCTTGGCAGCTCCTGATGGCGTATCTCCTAGGCAACCGGAGCGGGGCCAAGACATCAAGGCAAGGTTCCTCGGCTTAGAGAAACACATTCGTCACTTCCGCATCATGGGTCCCCGGAAGAACGAAAAAAAATGAATGCAAGTCAACGGGGCTAAAAATGCAATTTTTTAGCCCGCTGTGCCTTACTCCCTGGATCGCTCATGTGTTGTACTGCAATTTAAATGAAAAGTAATGATGGGTGTTTCGATCACGCCAGTCACGTACTTTGAGATTTGTTAGCTTGTAAAAGTTCATAATTAGCATGACTACAAAGTAGAAATCGGCAGGTCGCACATGTGACATCACCACATAATCTCCTCTCCACAAAGTGGCTGCTACTTACCACATGACCAGATTCATGGTGGTTATTTCCTACTGTGGGATGTTTGCTGAACTTACAACCCTTTTCCCTCAGTTTTCTCCGTGTCTGGTTCAATGACATCACTTTCGTGAAGCACATTTGTAGTTCTGGACTTATTTTCACACAAAACCTAAAATATTGTTCCCCCCGTTCGAAAATAAGCCCGTTCTTGGCATCAAAATGGGCCTTTAAAATTCACGGACATCATGTGTGAAATCCATGTCACAAAACAAGCGGATTAGAAAATAGCGTTTTTAGCCCCACTGACTTGCGTTCATTTTTTCGTTCTTCCGGGGACCCATGATGCGGAAGTGACTTAGGCACCCTATTAAATAAGGAGCAGGGCCAGCTCATCTGTTTTACTTTTATTCCCTTTAAAGTCTTCAAATCTACAAACTAAATATAACATTAATGTCATCATTTATTTAATGGGCCAGAAACTATCCCTAAAGTGTAATACCACCAGTGGCCAGTAGGAGCAGTAGTGTTCAAGCCATCAACCGTGAATGTTAATTAGCTAAATAGCAAATTAGTATTTAGAAGTTGAAGCAAAAAGGAAACAGATGACCCCTAGTGGTTGGTTTCAGAACATGTTTTATCTCCAGCCTCCTTCATGTAAAGCAGAATTTTCCTTTGTTCCAGGTGATGACTTCAGTTCATCTACTTTTCTTGCTGCTGCATATCTAAACACATTTAGTTGTGATCAGTCGTGTAAAAAAGTATCATGGCTTCAATTTTCCAACATGGCCGACATAACTTCTTTACAACAGAAGTAGACAAAGGTGTGTTTTCTATCATTATATACGCCGATCATCCAAAAACTCACATTTTACAGCCAAAAAAGACTCATCTACACAAATACAATACATGTTTGTCCAGTCGGGTTGATTATGAATCAAAATGTTAACCGAAAAATCCAGAATGAAGCTTTTTAAAGATCCAGGTGTCATTATATTAATCCCTAAAAGGTTTTTCCTGTAAAAATAAAAATCTTTAAGCAAAGTTTGCCTGCAGCTGTTCCTGTTGTTGAGGGGGTTTACTTCATAAAAAACGGCTCTTTTTCTTATTTTGATATCTATTCTCTCCTTCCTTCTCCAATAAATGGGATTTATTTTGACACTCTTTGACGTCCCTCCCCTTGAAGCTGCTGAAAGTGTAAAGTTGTGCAAACATAAACATCCAGAAGCAGGAAATAAAGACAGTGTGTTCTGCTCTACCTTTAAGCTTTTATTCACTGTGCTTTGTTTTTTGCCTCGTAAGCACTTTTGTCAGCTCGAGTTCAAACTCACTATCCTTCCCAACATAAACCGTTTTTTTGTTGCAAACTGAGCAGCAGCAGCCGTTGGTCTTTACACCAACACTACTGCTCCTTGTGTGTTCTGCTGGTGATTTTCTTATCGGGGTCATGAATTATTCAGGTTGAAGCTGATTACATCTGTGACTCCAGCTCCGCAGGTAAGTCGCTTCAACCTTCAGTGTTTCAAGCCGAAGCACGGATGGAGCGAAACTTTAAGCTAAGCAGAGAAAATTCACTCTTTTGCTGCAGAAAACCTTTCAAAGCCATACTGTGCCACTTTTTCCCAATTTTAAATCGTTTTCTTGAGCCAGTATGTGCTAAAATAACTCTTTATAGCAGGGCTATTCAATTCCAGGCCTCGAGGGCTGTATCCAACGCGTTTTAGTGATTTCTCTGGTCCAACACCTGTGCAGCAGCTCATCAGGCTCTGTAAAAGCCTGGTGTGTTGAAGCAGGGTTCAAAACTAAAACGTGCCGGATACCGGCCCTTGAGGCCTGGAATTGAATAGCCCGGGTTAATGAAATGTCACTCAGACCCCCACCGCCCCCTGTGGCCAGAACACCGCATTTGCAACTTCAGAGTGACGGTCCAGTCAGTTGGACTTAGAGAAAAGTGGATCTGACATACCTGGCACTGCAGCCTGCTTCCAGCATGTTTCTTGCATATTTTACATCATGAACACAGCTGATTTGTTTAATTTAGTGCTGAATCACTTGTGTAGACACTAATGAAGGCTGGGAGACATTTTAGCTGTTAGATTAAGGTGTTTAAAAAGACAAACGCACAGCGAGGAGATAATTTTTGCTTTTGGTTCCACCAAACGGACATTTTGGCTGCTAAAAGCAAGCAAATGTGTGTGCCTTTAAAGTGAAAATCCCATCAGTCATCATCATCTCTCTGGTGAAACTCATCCCCGCATCTGACCCATCCCCACTGGGCTGCAGCTGTGACTGCGTTTGGGAACTATTTGGTGGTTTAATCCCCAAATGTCTTAATTTTTTAAGGTCTTTGGTATGACCCGACCAGGATTTGAACCTTCATCTCCTAATCCCAGGGTGGACACGCTACTACTAGGCCACTGAGAAGGTTTGAGGTAAAACATAACAGGGCCTCTGATATCTCCCTAATCTGCAGGATTCAGGGTTATCGTTGTCGTACCCGATGCAACAATAGGCATGTTTCCACTACCGGAACTTCCCGGCAAGCCGCCACTTCACCCGGACGGGCGATTGGCCGTTTTCAGGAATGTTCGAAGTACCCGAACAGGAGTACTCGTAACGACCCGGCGGAGTAGCTGAGTGGAACCTTTGGTTAACTCACGTTGACTGGTTGAAACTCAGTAGGAGACATCAACATATATACTGGACAATGCGTTTCCATAGGCTCCAATTATAAATTTTTGTGCCAAAATGGGAGGTTCCCACCACCGCCATTTTGACCGTGTCACAGGTTCCGTCAAGCCCAGACAATTCCAAAAAAGGGAAAAGAGGTGGAGCTGAGGGTGGGGCTGTAAGGCTGGGATCAAATGACGACACCCGTCGAACTGAAGCGATGTAGCTTCAAGCTAACTCAAAGCTAACGCGGAGGTAGGAGCTAAGCTAATGGAGGTAGCAACCTAGCTACAACCGGAGTTAACTGTGCACAACACCAGAGCTTCTGAGTCAGAGATGCGCTGGGCTGACCGCTGAGTAAAACCGGGTGGAACAGTGAGGTCTCCCGAGAGCTCCACAAGCCGGCAGCAGACAGGCTCCTCTGCGGTCAGACATGTGCCGAGCTGCCGCTGAGGGGAGGGGACCGTACCGATAGTGGGAACCCAGCTCCACCAACATGTTATATTTCAACCCATTTTCTAAAGTGCAGCATCATGTTAAATGCACTGGGTTTTACCCTATTACATTTAAATTTCATGGTTAAACAGTACATGTTAAAATCTAAGCTCAGCTCGGCAGCAGAGCCGGATTAAATAAATGGACTACACTAGGCAGGCTGCATTTTTTGCCGCCCCCCCCCCCCCCCACCACCACCACCACCACCACCCCCCTCCATCAATGTCATTTTATGAAATGAAATCTGAAACTTACCAAAGTTACTAATAAAAGTTAATTCACATTTTACTTAGAAGTCTTTGGTTACAAATTGGTTGCTTGTATGCCAAAATAAGTCATGTGTTGTACGTTAGATAGGAGTCCTATCCACAAATTCTATCATTGGACATTTGTACATTTTATTTTAATTTATTTATTTTTAATTTCGTCCCTCTCATCTGGGCCCCATCCAGCCAATCAGGCCCTAGGCATGTGCCTGCTTTGCCTTTGCATTAATCCGGCTCTGCTCGGCAGTGACCTAAAATACATGAATATAATTTTACTTACCAAATAAATGAAGTGAAGACTCCTTGGACGCTCTATTAGTGCAATTAATGCCACAGCAAGTCATTTTGTCCAACAATTGCACAAATAATATCCAAACAAGAATACACAAACACAGAGACTCAAAATCCTGGAACAGTTTCCAGGCCAGACCGAGGCTCTACTGAGGCCTTTCCACGGAGCTAGCTCTGTGGTCACGTGGGTCTGATGCTCATTAATTATACAGAATTGTAGGCGTTTAATACACTTAAACAGAAGAGTGAGAAAAAAATTCACCCCCCTCAGAGTTGTCATGAGTATAAACTAGATCATTTAAACCAAAAACATGTTTTGGTACCAGGCTGTAAACATGTTTATTTCTGCTGTGAAATTGGTATTTTTAACATGGGAGTCAATGAGGATGTGCTCGCTTCTGACACCCGCCCCTAGTGGATGAGGGTGGAACTGCAATTTTTGTCACTTCCTGTTTTGCTTCATATCCGGACCCGAATTATGTGGACTTGGTAGGAGATGAACATCAGCAGACGTCGTCTAACACAACTGGCATTAGTAACATTAGAAGAGTTGCTTGAGTAGCAAATAAGCTTCCAACACCGAAAAACATGGTGGAATTCCCCCACAACAACACAATTCACAGCGCTTTCTTGTCTCACAAAGTGCTGTAAAAAAAACGAGCCTCTGCCGGTCATTGAACACAACATTTTACATCACACAGCAGCTCTCCCGGTCCTCTGAATGGATTCAGGTGCCATACTTCAATTCAATTCAAAGATACTTTATTGATCCCAGAAGGAAAACAGAATAAACCTTTTAATGTTCCTGTGGGTGCTTTTTGGCGCTGATCAGTGACATCACTCACTGATGACTGAGCAAAGTCCTTAAAGGTCTGAGAGGACCAGGCCATCGAATCTCCCGGCCACTCTCCCCTGACGGGTCTGACAATGGAAACCAAGCCCCCATAATGCCGCTCAAAATTTGAGCCCAACCCGGAAGTACCAAAAATTGCAGTTCCACCCTCATCCGCTGGGGGCTGGTGTCAGAAGCGAGCAAATCCTCATTGACTCCCATGTTAAAAATACCAATTTCACAGCAGAAATAAACATGTTTATAGCCTGGTACCAAAACTTGTTTTTGGTTTAAATGTTCTAGTTTACACTCATGACAACTCTGAGGGGGGTGAATTTTTTCTCTCTCTTCTGTTTAAGTGTATTAAAAGCCTAAAATTCTGTATAATTAATGAGCATCAGACCCACGTGACCACAGAGCTAGCTCCGTGGAAAGGCCTCAGTTGAGCCTCGGTCTGGCCTGGAAACTGTTCCGGGATTTTGAGTCTCTGTGTTTGTGTATTCTTTTTTGGATATTTTTTGTGAAATTGTTGGACAAAATGACTTGCTGTGGTATTAATTGCACTAATAGAGCGCCCAAGGAGTCTCCACTTCATTTTTTTCTGTAAGTAAAATTATATTTATGTATTTTAGGTCACTGCCGAGCTGAGCTTAGATTTTAACATGTACTGTTTAACCATGAAATTTAAATGTAATAGGGTAAAACCCAGTGCATTTAACATAATGCTTCACTTTAGAAAATGGGTTGAAATGTAACATGTTGGTGGAGCTGGGTTCCCACTATCGGCTTGTGGAGCTCTCAGGAGACCGATGTTTTCCACCCGGTTCTCCCCTCCCCACAGCTCGGCGCATCTCTTGTCTGCTGCGCGGACTGCCGGCTTTCAGCAGCTTTCGGGAGACCTCTGTGTTCCACCCGGTTTTACTCAGCGGTCAGCCCGGCGTATCTCTGACTTAGAAGCTCTGGTGTTGTGCACAGTTAACTCCGGTTGTAGCTAGGTTGCTACCTCCGTTAGCTTAGCTCCCACCTCCGCATTAGCCCTGGGTTAGCTTTAGGTTAGCTTGTAGCTAGTTCGACCGGGTGTCGTCAGTTGATCCCAGCCTTACAGCCCCACCCTCAGCTCCACCTCTCTTCCCTTTCGTGGAATTGTCTGGGCTTGACGGAACCTGTGACACGGTCAAAATGGCGGTGGTGGCCACCTCCCATTTTGGCACAAAAACGTGTTATTGGAGCCTATGGAAATGAATTGTCCAGTATATATGTCGATGATGGAAACACGCCTGCTGCAGCGAAGCAACAGTAACGAGCTGGCGTTTTACACCATCTGTGAGCGAGCGTGATGACAATGCCCTCAGATTGTTTTCTTGTTTTTTCTCTGATCTGCAGGTTGTTCCAGAAGAAGTAAAGGAGCACTTTCGGGTGGATCTCCATGTATTGGAAACCAACAGGTGGACTTTTTTACATCCTCGTCCTCCCTTCCAGCCTTCACCGATCATCGAGCAAAGAGAGAATTTGAAATTGGTGCTTAGTTTAACCTTCCTTTTATGGTTTCTCTTCTTTTCTGTGAGTTTCGGTTAAAGCTCCCTCCCCATTTTTACTGCTTCCTCCTTCCTTTGCCTTTTTCCCCATAGATATTGTTTGTGAAGTGGTGTTTCTATTGATTCTTCAACTGGTGCTGGTGTCTCGTATGAATGATCCTTTGGTTTCCGGTCCTTTTTTTGGATAAACTCTTTTTTACCTTCGAAACTGTAGCAAGAAAATAATTTTCTATCCTGTAGGTGTAGCAATAACACATTCTTGGGTTTTTACAGTTGGCCACTGAGCTCCCGATCACACCGACTTTATTTCACGTAATTCACTGTAGAGAATATCGAGTTTAACTCAAAGTTCTGGCAGCTTTCGAGTCCAAATCTATGCCGTTTAAAGAGATTATCAACAACATGTATGATTAAAGTTTAATCAAGGTCACTATTAGAGATATTTATTCATTTAATTCAAGGACATTTTATGTAGAGAATATATTAGAGATTATTTCACTCTGCAGAGATGCTAAATGTGTCCTGTTACTATTATAAAAAGAATGTCTTTGACTTTTATTTGCATTAAATTAAATAGAATTATGCTCAAAGCATGTTTTTTAGAATATTGTATATTAAGAGTTTTATCATCATCTGATATTTATTTATTCTCAGATAAACAGATTGTCATTTAAACTCTGTTCAGATTCTTGACATCATTTCCTAGCTTTGTTTCATGGACATTTATTTTGAATTATTTTTCTGAAGTGAGAGGAAAGTTTGATATTTTGTTCGTTGTTTTGTTTAAATTAAATCTTTTCTCCTGAACAAACATGCCCAAATTTAAAGCTTTCCACCTGATCTGAGTTTATTTTGGTTTTTGTCTTTGCTGCTGAGCACTTCCTGTTTGCGAGATTTTGTTTTTATTTTGCTAACCGGTGAAATCTTTGATATTATCTTTTATTCAGTTCCAAAACCTTGAAGCCCAATCAGAAAACAAAACGTAATGTTTTTCTCCCCTTAGTGAACAGACTGTGTAAAAGAACAGTCACAAACTCACATTCTCGTGGAAATAATCCAGATTAAAGCTTTCCATTGATCTGCTTTATACGATGAGGTCATTGCCGAAATAACCTGCTGGCGTTGAAGCTCACTTAATGCCACAGCTTTGTGTTAAGTGAGCTTAAAGCTCAGGTTTTATCTCAAATATTTTTCTTCCTCCAGTTAAAAGAATAAAACATTAAAGAGCTTTTTTGTATCTTTAATGACTTTTTTCCTAATTGACTCCGTTTTGATGCTAATAGTCCAGGGGTGTTTCTCAATGTCAAGGAACCTTGCCTTGATGTCTTGGCCCCGCCCCGGTTGCCTAGGAGACACATCATCAGAGCGCCGTTATGGCTGCTCTCGTGGTCTGCCTGTATCTGTTTTGTCTACGTGTGTGTGTGTGTGTGTGTGTGTGTGTGTGTGTGTGTGTGTGTGTGTGTGTGTGTGACTTTGGTCAGGATGTGCTGCGGAGTCAAGTTCCTATGCTTTGGGACGCTGGATCACTGGCAATAAAGCTGATTCTGATTCTGATCAGGAACCGCCAAGACGTGTTCCAATGGGTTCCAATGTTCATGTTCTACCGAGGCGTGTGTTCTCCGTTTGTTAGCCGTTTAGCTAGCTGAGCAAGGACACACGGGAGGTGTTTTGTAGCCTAGTCTTGGCCAAAAATTACCCAGAATACACCGCGGTATTTTCAAAAGAACGGCGGATCAGAAGCCGGCAGCTACTTCGGGACAATTTTCAAGTTTAAAAGTAAGTCAGCTAATTTGAAAATGTTTTTTTTTAGATCCAAAGAAATTATCTATGGTTGGTTAGTTGCTTGGTAGTTGCAGCTTCGGTGGCTAGCGGGTTGTAACTCACTTATATTTTTTATTTAACAAACACATACACAATTTAAAATGTAAAAGGCTCGTTATACATTTATATTGAAACGAATACGTATAAAATATAACGTTATTTCCCGTGTCACATGACGTTACGTGACTGCCGTGGAAGCTGCGCTCGTATGATGCAAGTCTGTTCCATTTAACCGTTTTCTTTGACCAAGGAAGGGCAGTGTCCTCGTGTCCTCGTAGTGTCCTCGTAAGCAAGGCGCCTGTTCTTGCAAGACATCGCCTCACAAGGCCAGGCGCCTTGACATTGAGAAACACCCAAGGACTCCCCGTGACAAGAAGACAGCAAACCGTTGATATGCAATTGTTATACATACTATATTTGTATTAATAAATCTATGTGCTTGTGTACAGTGACTGTTTTCTTGACTCATTTTTCAAGTACATTTTCTTTCTTGAGTTTTTTTAACCCTGAATTTTTCACAGAATTGTGAACAACTAAACAGATTTAAAAAACACACACACACAATATTAGGAAACTAGTTCAATAAAGTAAAAAGACCTGGATCCTGTTGTTTCAAAGCAGCAATCAGACACTTAAAAATCTCAGGGATGATTGATTCATCGAAGACTTTGGATTCCCTCTTGAACAGTTTGTCCTGTTACCAATAAAACACAAAACTGTCAAGATGCTGTTCAGGAGGAGAAACGAGGAGAGAACGTTCTATTCTTAAGGTGGTACGAGCTGTGGTAGAGCTTCAGGCTAACCTGGAGCAACCCGAAACCGTGCACCACGCAGAGGAACCCGCAGGGACAGAATGAGAGCGTTAGAGTTGGCAACAAACTTCTGTCTCATAAATGATGGAAAAACAAAGTCTTTTTATTCTAACGTCCAAAATCACGAGACAGAAAGAACCAGTTTTACTAAATACTACTTAGAGCCACAAAGTCTACTTGACCCTCAGAATTAAGAGTTTGTTTTTGTAGAAAACTGAGTTACAGGCTTCAAGGTTCTCCTCATCCAGGTCATGGTAATCCAAACGGGTTAATTCTGACTGGAAGATGGGAGAGTCAAGCTTCTAAGCTGTAACTGTCCAATGGTGCATAAAGGGACAGTGCATAGCTTCCCTGGTGATAGGGGGCAGTATACTGAAATGATTGCAAGCAAGCATAACTTTTGTGTTCAAGTAAGACCGTACCAACGGATGGCCATTAGGGTCAAAAATCCCTGGGAGCACAACCTCCAGCTAAATAACAAGAACATCAGATTCCCTTTCATCACTGGCAATGAGTGAAGAGGTAAATGTGTAAAACAACATTTATGAATGGTGAAAGCTTTGGAACCATTTTTTACAAATCAGTAAATGTGTTTTGTCCTCATGGGCTTCCATAAAAGGAAGCATGTCATCCAGTATGGCGTCGCCTTGTGACTTAGGCCCAATGCGCCCTGCGGACTTCAGCAAAGTGCACTTGGAGAAAGTGTGCAGTAGGGTTCGAGTGCGTAGCACACAAGTGTGCAAATAATTGCCAAATTGAGACAGGGAGCGTTGCGTCATCGATCTCAACACATGCCGTAATGCTGGTCGCTGTGAAACTTTTTTCAAAAGCCTTTATTAACAACTTTCAAACAAACAATAAAGCAATTATTTGAAATACATTTTACTTCATTGCTGCTTTGTCTAAAACGTTTAGAGCATCAAATAATCATCCTAAAATGAACTAATTTCATTAGAAAATACACATTTTCAGAAAAGGAACTTGAGCCTTTCCTCCTGCAGCAATGACTTGTGGGTAATACCCTTGCTCGAGGTCCACATCGCTGCGGACTTGGGTGAAGTGCTGATTAAGGGTGCAATGGTGGCATGGTCAACTTCCGCACTTGAGAACTGGGACAACCTACGCACTCGCATCCCTGGCCAGGAATGCCCAAATGAAGGGCATAAGTGTGAGCATTGAGATTGGGCCCCAGGCTCGCTCCCATGTATTTTTATGGTTATATGTTGTGAAACTGCCAATATTTTTCATCAACTGGGCATCTTGTAATTAATTTTCAACAACATTTTGATGGATATTTCCAGAGATTAATGGTAAAAACTACACATTGTCACTTTAACAAGCTGAAACTGCCTATGAATATCCCTCCTCTCTACCCCTGATGAGTTGTTGATGTCGTTAGGCCCTATTGTGCTTGAATAATTCTTTTGATTAGATGCAGAAGGATGTTTACCTGAGCCGTTTCTCAATATGCCTACTTGTCTGCACTTTTGTACTCGCGTTCTTGTGAAACATCATCGTATGCCCAAGTACTGCTCCAATCATAAGAACGCTTTCATGCAAGTATGCTTTTGAGCTCCTGGAGGTGTTTTTACTCTGCTCAGTATATCAAGGATGCATTTGATGCATCCTTCTTTGGACTTGGCCGGTGTTCTGAGAATTTCTCCTACCCGGTAAACCGTCCTTCCCGTTGTTACTGAGCATGCGCAAACATGCGCACAACACAAAAGGGAAATGCTACTCCGTTGTCATATTTGCTGGAAAATAGATAAGTAGTAAGTATTAGTACTTCTTTTCTTTGGTTAGGGTGAGGGATAGGGTTTGTGTCATGTAAAACACCGTGAAATTCGCCTACGGGTAGGACGTTTTGCCAAAGTAGGACGTTTTCTCAGAACACCGGCACAGTATCCCACAATGCATTGTGATGCAAACCGCTTTGAATGGCAGAGGAGAAAGTTCGTATCTAGCGTTTAATATGAGAAAAAAAAAATGTAAAGTTGCCTGTTATTGTTAATTGCATGTAACCTGTATACTTTGCTGTGTGTTAAGCCGGGCGTACACTGTGTGACTTTTTCACTCGTAGCACTCAGTTTCAGCTCAAACTGTACGACTTCCTCGCAGGGCAGATCTCACGAGTCATGCGCTCACACTGCACGACCCAGTTCTCGCATGCGACCTGACTGGTCACACTGTACGTCTGGTAGCAACATGTCGGCCCTAAAAATGTGCTAAAAATAGCAGTTTTTACTCAACACGTCAGACTTTTTTGTCTTGTTTTGCCTGTTGTCCTTCGGGAGTGCTGCAGGAGCACACACAGGGATTTATGGGGGTTGGATGAGACGAAATAAAGAAAGTAAATCTGTGTTTTGTGATCAGTTTAATTTGACATGAACACGACAAACATGCTTTCTAGACAAGCTTTGTGAGTAAAAAAAAACGTGTAGAAGCAAAAACGAACAACGTGTGTTATTAAGGAAATAGCGAGCGGCGTTGATGCAGGATTGCGCATGCGCCGTGCGCGGTTCTGATACTTTTTGGGTCGCAGCTGCTCGCAGCGCCGCTTCAACAGTGCGATACCCTCACGAGGGACGAGCAAAATATCAAACACTCCAGAAGTCCGTGCGACCTCATGACTGCTGATCGGCAGCTGGTCACGTGGTGTTAATCGCCTCTCGTAACCCCCTGTACACTGCACGACCGCTCGGCGCAAAACTCACCCCGATGTCGTGGATTCTCGCACGACTGGAAAATCGGCTCAAAAAAGTGAAAAAGTCGCACAGTGTACGCCCGGCTTAACTGTGTGTGACTTCACAGTCCCTCTAAATATTAAATACCTGTCTCACAGTGGCGGCTGGTGAAAAATATTTTTGGTGGGGCTGTGCTTTTTTTTTTAAAACAAACTTGTGCTTTCTGAGCTTTGTGCACAACTTCACTATTTCCTGAATTAAGCGCAGCTCTTTTATTCCCTGTCTTACATCATTGGACAAACTGATTAATCCAGGTGTGTCTGACTATTGGCACGCTGCCTTGCGGACCAAGGTTGAAAAATACTGCATTAAATTGCACATAAAATAACACGACCATAAATGGTAAATAGGCAATGCAAGAGGCAAGTAACAAAAACATTTTGTTTAATTTCAACATTTGAGTGAACACGAAAAATTATGAGCAGGTCACTGTTACAGTAATGGTAGTAAACACCACATAGACAAAATGCCAGAAATTTACACTGTTAAATATTTCTGGAGTGTTGTGCCAAGGTCAACTTTATACAAAGATCAAGTGGATGCATTTGTGTGTGTGTGTGTGTGTGTGTGTGTGTGTGTGTGTGTGTGTGTGTTACCTCATTTGTACAGAAATTTTGCCCTTCTGTCCTTCTGAGTGGCAAAGCTCTCGATGACCTTTTTATTGAAGTCAGGAATGTTTGGGACAAGCTTTTTTTTCCATGGAGAGCATGGCAAGAGCATTCAGCCCATCCTGTGTCATGGTGTTCCTCAAGGAAAGTCTTAATCCTCTTTAAAGTAGATAAATAAATAAAAAACAACAGATAAGTACATAGGAAACACTTTCATAGGAAATAATGTCATCAGTATCCTCTTACAAATGTCATATTTCCCAGTTTTTGGGACAATAAACATTTCTGATTCTCAATCAGATGTTTTTACATTTGAGGTAAAAACATCTAAATGAGAATCAGAAATGTTTAATTGTCCCAAAAGCTGGGAAATTTGTTTGCTGCAGCAGAAGTGTAACAAGTAAAATGGAATCAGATTGATGTATGTACAAATTTACATGAAATACACATTTACGTGATTAAATATGTATAATAAGTATGCGTGTTGAAATGAGTTTTTACAGTTATTCCACATTAAACATGTTATTAAACAAATGTCCCGGTTTGTGGGACAACCAAGGATTTTTGATTCTGATTGTCTTGTTCACAGAAATGTAATGTACAGCTTACCTCTGCACCCAGCTGCTGTTGTTCTCCCTGTCCAAACGTCCTCCGTTTCTTCGTTTCCCTCGTCGAGCTGCATGGCAATGTTAGCTCTGCCTAGCATGGCTAGCTTCACCGTGTTGTTGTCCATGTGTGCCCGGGATGACTCGTGTTTCTTCACCTTCTCAGAAAAATGTTTCATGTCTGTAACTCCTGACTCATCCATGCCTTATCTGTCCCAGCCGTTTTGAATAACAAACACGGAAAGCAAAATAACACATTAGCGTGATTGCATCCAGCTAGCCAAGCCTTCCTGGTGTACCAATTTCAGGAGAAGCCTCGTGTGTACAGTTTACCTCTCTCCTTGTCCTGCTGGCTTATCTTTACGTCGGGCTAATCTGGTCCAAGCTCTTTGACATTGTTTTTCCACGATAGTTCTCCTCTCCAACGGATACTGGAGAAGAGACCGAACTGAATTCAGTGGCTGCTGAGATCCAGTATCCATGCTGGTTGTAGTCACAGGCGGCGTCCATGTTACATCTGCGTCACGACCTATGGTCACGACCATAGACTGTACATACGACCAAAAACGACTCTGCCGAGTTCTACCGAACACCAACGAAAGCCTTTGGCAGTAGCTCTATTGCCCATCATGCTTCTGAAACAACATCGACGCTGATTGGATACATTCCCATTCCTACCGTTTGATTTTCTTGTCAGCAATTGGTCGGCTGGTTCAGTGCAGTTTGGGCGATTCAAAAACAGCGTACAGCCTTTCTGTCGCCTCCACCGCTCGGCAGAGAGCTTCTCATCAATATAGATATATAAATATATGATTTGTTTTTGTTACAAAACACACAATTAACTTAGAATGTGATTATTGTTAATTTTATTTATTTATTTTTTTAAATAAAAATTAAAAACACTGGGGAAAACTGGGAGGGTGGCGCCCTATCGCCCTCTACTGGCCAGCCGCCACTGCTGTCTTAATATCAAAATAAAAGCAGCGTTACCTTAAACAAAAATGAACAATCATGAACAAGAGTCTGGTTCTAGAACTGCAGAAAGAGAGAAGAAATGAAAAACAAAAACAAAAGAAAATAAAGGGGGCACAACAACAATACAACAAGATCAAGCTATCACTGCGTCAACTTGAAGAAATATATCATCAACATTGTTTAACTGAACAATCACACGATAATAAATCACAGTGCATTTAGTGGCAACGACAGCCTTAAGACGTGTTGAACGTGCCCAAGTCCATACTTATGAGAGCACCATGTGAGCACCTGTGTGTGTACACGCGCTTGTTTATGTAAGGTTTCTCTATAGGAGCGTCCAATAGAGAGTGTGAGGGGCCACAGATCTGCCCCCTAAAGATCTGCAGGAGATGGAGGGAGCTCCAAGTCCCAGAGATCCAGGAGCTGCGCCAGAGCACAGGAATCCCAGGGAGACTGCGACCAGAAAAGCCCCCGCCCCCCTCGAGAGGCGCAGAGGATCGCCCCGGGGGGGCCACAACCAGCAGCCAAAAGAGTCCCGGGAGATATCGACGGCAAGCCCACAGGCTCGCCCGCAGCCTCCCACCCTCTAGCCGGCTGAGCCGGGACCCAGGGGCGACCACCCCCACCGTGGACCCAGCAGAGCCCAGGGACCCAGACCCCACCAGGCAGCCACCGGATGGGTCAGGCAGATGCCAAAAATCTTAAACTCCCTGACCTGGGAGCCACAACCCAGGCGGACCAAGGCGCCGCACTCCACACCAGGCGTGGCAGGGGGAGGGGAGACAAAGATCTAATCCAGATGAAAGGTGAAACATCTACAAAAGTGTTAAAGCTCATAAACCCAAATGTCATTGTTAGTATTTTAAGATAAAAGACGTAAAATATTCACAACAAACTATTTTGATATTGAATCTTTTGGGTGTCAGAATAAAGTTTTTGCCATTGAGCATGACAGAAGATGACACACAACACAAACCTCACAAGTTAATTTGTGATAATAATAAACGAAAACAGGAGCTTTTATCAACAAAAGTGTTATATTTAAATGAGTTAACGTTAACAGTTCCCACCCGAAGTCTCTCAGCTCTACTTGGCAGCATGTTGCCTTGGAGCTGTTTCAGTGGATCTGAGTTAAACGCATCCTGGGAACCGCAGAGCAACACGAGAGGAGTGTTATCAGACACGTCAGGATTTCTTTGGGACTTTTGGAGCTAATCTGCCTCCAAACTCCAAAACTGTGAGCTAAACAGACCCTGTGCTGCATGAACCCTCTGGAGGCAGGCGTTGCAGATGTGCTACGTTAAAACCTACCTACCTGGTTACTCCATGTACGTATTTCATGAGCATTTTTTTAACTCAGAAGTACCCCTGAAGGATTTAGTTGTTTGTCCTTTTATCTAAACTTATTTAGAGCCCGGGAGGGTTAATGTGGGATGCACACGAAACACCTCTCTCTTGTGGCTTCACAGAGTACTACAGTACCCACAGCAGCAAACTTTGTCTTCATTTTAAAATAAAACAATTAAAGCAGAAAAATACATTTAAAAAAAAGAAAAAGAGACACTTTGGGAATCATTTTAGTTTTATTGAAACGTTTGAGTTTGTTATTAATACAAGTTATTGTGTTTGAATCTAAACTATAAAAAACAAATTGGTTAATTTAATTACCTCTCATAATCAACAAATAAAATAATAAAAGTCTCTAAATAACATTTTAATGCAAACATTTATCCTAATTTGAAAATATTCTCAAACTTTGACCATTTAAATGATTTTATTTGTTTCTATAATGATGATTTTAGTCGTTTTTTTTCCTGTTCTGTAGATTTGATCTTTCTCCTCTTCTCCACTTCCTTCTATAAGTGTCATAAATTCTTATGTTTGTTAATAAATCAGATTTATTTTCCACTAACACAAAATTTTACACTTCAATTTGTGAAAACATCTCTTTAGTGGTTTTTTTTATACTAAAATGTGTTTTTTGTTGTTGTTTTTGTTTATTGTATGAAATTTTGCATTCTAGCCAAGAGTTACACTATTTTAGCTGGATTTCCTAAACATTTAATGATAAACTAATGTTGACTAAATCAAAGATGGAATCAATTTAATAGAGTTTATTAGAAGTTTAATTTCTTGATTAATCAAAATAAACACGTTTAAATCCGTGTCATTGGAAAGAATTAGCAGCTGCACAAATCTGGCTGTTTTAGATCTACGGTGCGTTAACGGCTTTGTCACTCATCCTTTTGGTGTTTTTCTACTTGTTTGGGTGTGTTTGAACCGACGTGTCCAAATGTATTTTACAAGAAAAACCTCAGAATGAATGAATGATGAGAAAACTTCTAAAATAACAAAAATCACATTTTATTTCCATATTCTCAATGATTTATAAACTATAAAAAAACACAGTTTTCTTGCAGCACAGACGTAAAAACACACGTAACAACCCCACCACCCTCCTCCTCTTCCTCAGCCACGCGATAATAAGTACTATTAGAGGCCATCTGTTCTCCACATGGGTGTTGATGGTGCAATCAAAGGTGTTAATGATGACTCACATTTGGTAGGAAAGGACAAACAGGTGGAGAAAAGTGGGAAAACACACAGCAACACGTCAAAACACAGAGAAGCTCAAAGATCACTTAAATGTTTGCATTTGTTGGTTGATTCATCCTAAAAACCTACAATTCACAAAGTTCCACGTGAATTTGCAGCAAAATGATAAATATTATCAGCTGACCTCTGATGTGATCCCTTTACAGCCAAGATGAGGACATAATAAATAACCTGCGCTTTTATTTTGAAATCTGCAACAGACTCCAATTTATCATCATGCTAATGATTGTGTCTGCTGTCAGCGATTAGACTGATGAACCATCTTTCGGCTTTATTTGGCTCAAAAAGGAAACTTCATGGAAAAGAAACGCATGAATTCAAGAAATAAATTTAACTTTTCAACTATTTTGAACAAAAACATAAAAATAACCAACAATCAAAACAAAGGAGTGTCAAAATTTGTTTAAATATAATCATTTATGAATAATTCAGCACTGCATCAAATATGTTCAGTGGAGCGTTAAAGCATGTGGGGAATAAACAGGCCTTATTTTACATATTTACAGTCTCATGTACAGTATTTAACGATGGTTGTTGCGTCGCATGAAAGCTGCTTCCCGTGGTTTGGTTGCAAGCGCAGCTGGCGTCTGATGACATCAGAGCGAGGGCCCTGCTTCACAGGACGTGGTACACGGGCCTGGTTCCGGGGCTCTCGGGTGTGCGCGGCTGAGAGTCGGAGCTGCCGGGGGAGAAGGTGGCCATGTCTCTCAGGGCAGAAGGTCCACAGCTGGACTCCACCGTGGACAGGCGGTCCACGATGCTGGACAGGCACTCCAAGCTGGAGGTGCCCATTGGTTTGTCATCCAAACTCTCTGAAACATGAAAATGAGACATTCACATCACTTTTTAGGGATAGTTTTAGCTCTCAAGCATCTTAATTGACTAAAAATGAAGAAAAAGCTGCAAATTTGTAAAATTTCTCTCTTCTAAATCTGGTTTCTGTGTGACCTCCAGAGGAAAACAGACACAGAATATTTCACCGACACGTTCACATCAGAGGCTCTCACCGTTCTTCCCATAGGAATAGCTGTGTGTGTAGTTTGCATTCAGCTGCTGCCACACAGGACTGTTGCCTCCAGCCTGTAAGAACACGAGAGATCAAATTTACCCTCGCACCGCTGCAACTTACAAAAACACACCAACAGAACACGTTAACGCAAACATCAAACGGACCGAGGCAGGAAAAAGTACTACAAAACGAGTCTTCATGTCAGTCAGGACAGGCCAATAAATCCCAAATTCCAAAGTTATTGGCTTCTTTATTTCACATCCATCTTAAAGTCAAAGTGGCGGTGCACGCTCCCCGCTCCTCCAAACCCCCCCTTCCCGGCCGAATCCTAGCGTGGCGAATCGATTGTATCAGTGGAAGCAACACCAGTTTGTGCAAGATGACACTTTCTCTGAGTAAATCTGCAGAAAATCCTGGCAGCGGTGCCGAGCATGCAGTCAGGATGGAATGCAGAAAAGCGCCCGGGTTTTTCAGTGAGGTGGATTTAGTTTGGTTTATTGGTGCGATGCAGCGTTCAGTGGTGGGAAGGCTGAATTATGTTACTCTGTTGTCTGAGATACGGTCAAAGACGAACCATCAAACAGGAAGTACGGAACAAAATCAGACTAAAAACTCTCCAGGCTGCAGATCAGATGATTGTTTACAGGATTATGCACAGCTCTGCTGGCAGGAAGCACTCCCGCCCTCTTTAACTGATGAAGTCTTGGGTTCACAGGCGTATCTAGCAGCTGTGGGCTTCAGCTCAACCAGATGTTTGCTTAGAGAGTTTGAACATGAGGATTAGAGGTCTTACCATGCCATCAGAGCAGCTGGACAGCGGGCTCCCCGGCTCAGAGCTGCTCTCTCCGGGTAGGCCGTAAAAGTTCTCCACCTGTTCTCGCAGAAGATCCTGCAGGCTCTCGATGTACTGGATGGCGTTGCGCAGGATCTCCACCTTGGGCAGGCGCTGGCTGGGGTTGGCCGAGGTGCAGCGCCTCAAGGCCTCAAAGGCATGGTTGACTTTCTTCAGCCGCCGACGCTCGCGCATGGTGGCGGCCCGCCTGCGGTCCACAAAACTGGACTTGCGCTTGCAGGCCTTGCAAGCCCACTGGAGGCAATGTCCGGGCTGATGGGGGGCTCCAGGAACTCGGACGTGCTCGTCTTCCTCAGAGCCGGCGAGCTCCATGGTGGGACCAAACTCCAGGCTGTCTGGAGACGAAGCGCACGCTCTGTCAAAGTAGACCTGCGATGGCGAGAAGACGTCCATGGCTTGGTGAAGAAGTGAGTCTGAACGGACGAGCACAAAGGAAGGAAGGAGGGTAAAGGTGCTGGGTGAAAGAGAGGAGACCTCTGAGTGATATGAGGGGTCTGTTGCCCCAGGCCCCCCTTATATGCCCCCTGGCTAAAGCCCAGGGCCTACATTGGCCGGATCTAATTACCATGGCCCATTGGCCCAGCCAGAAGGCAGGCTGGAGTTAGATCAGCTCCCTCCCTGCCCCATCCCTACCCCCCCAGTACCCTGCAGAGTTTCTCACATCTGCACTTACTGGCGTTTTCCAACTCATCCCCATTTTCTCCGGCCCTTCTCTGCCGAGGTCACAGTGAATGTTTCAGGAGTTTGTGGTCAAGGGGTTAAAAAAGAACCAGAGTCTTGTGTTTTTGCCGGTTGCATCTGTAAGCGGCCGGGTTTTGGGCCCCCACCACTGAGATGACACTTTGTTATGGAGACATAATTACAACAGAGAGTGCAATTTGTTCAAACTGAGCAGAAAAGCAGACCGGCCCCTCGCAGGAGCATGCAGGCCAATTTTTACGGTGGAGACAACAGCGTTGCAGATGCGGCCCAGCTGCAAAGGAAGGTGTAACATTTCAAGCCCCGCAAATTCACAGGACGGCGGCAAGCCCCCTCTGAACGGCCACGCTTGTCATCTGAGAGGTGATCCGTGTTTGCTGAAGCTCATGAAAGCAGCAATCACACAAATGTCAGGGCGGCTCGTCCGACCTCGAACCAAACTTTAACCGTCGCCGACACAAGCCAGGCACCGACAGACCACGGTGACCCTCGTGGACGAGGAGGGATCCGAGGGGCTTCCAGAGGGCAAACTAACAAAAACACAAACAAAACTAGATTCATCATGTTTTTTTATTTGATTTTACATCGAGACATTTTAGTTTTCATTCTGCTGACTGAAATATTTAAAAAACATTTGACATAAAGCTGAAGATAATGTATATTTTTAAAGAGCACCACGTACAGAATATTTGTTCAAAAACACAACTCGTCTATATTTTTATTTATTTATTTTTATTGCTCGTGAATACACATTTTACCTTCCGTTAGACGATTTAGCCCCTAAAAGTTTATTTTTAAGCGAGTGTTTTTTTTTTGCACATTTGCATTTTTAATGCAAAATAAACTTATCATTGTACTAAAATGTTTTTATAAACACCTTCCATTAAACAAAAACCAGGATTGTGGACTATTTACAAAATGAGGTGGAATTAAACGTATTTTTACATTCCTGCAGGTAATCGTGTTGCTGACAGCTCACAAGGATACAATGCGGATATTTTCTCACAATGTGTCAGAACGTTTGGCGCAACCCCTTCTCCCTGCATGGGAACGTTGCGCACCTAAGAAAACACCAGAAGCGGCCGCGACTGCGTCCGCACAACTCGGCGGACTTTGGCTGCAGGCACAGCTGAAGAAGACATCGGCGGCTCGTTTCCGCTGAGAGGATCAAAGGCTGCGAAGCACGTCTTCAATGAGAAAACCTGCCATCAACCGGGAGCTGATTGGTCCTGATTGGCGCAGCACATGGCGCATAATCCTGCTTGTAGTGGCGCAATGAGTGCGCACAGAGCCGATGATGTGATCCGTGTCCCGGGCTGGTCTCTTGGGAACTCTCTGAGGTTGCTTTTCTGTTGTTCTCAAGGGTCAAAGGCAGAGTTAAGTGAGGGGCAGGAGGTGAGCTTTTATGCCCCTCAGGTCTGAAAACCTTATTTCTTCTAAATGGCCTCAAAATGCTGCCACTTCCCAGTCCCTTAGTCTGCTCTCCCGACAGAATCAAATCGTGCAATCATTTATGTGACCAAAAAAATGTGTTTTCTGCACAAATGCATCTACATAAAGGCCCCAAAAGAAGCTGTTTCTCAGTCTGATCTTGCATAAAAACTGCTCCCTCAACTAAATAAAATCATGAAATAAATAAGTTTAGCTCTTTAAACTCAAATGGGGACAAATAATTTGAGTTTTCTGCACAAATGCATCAACAAAGAAGCTCTGAAGATGAAGGAACAATGCAGCCCCCTTCTCTCCGCCTAAAGTCCACTTTACTTTCCCCACAGGAATAAATGAGACAAAAAAGAAAGAAGAAAAAAACTTTTTTTTTGAGTGGCAACACCATTTGTTTGGCACTGAGCAGGAAGGAGTGTGCTGCCAGCCCTCCAACTCTGCACGCTTCTCATGGCGGGATAACTGCAGGGAAATCTGGCTAACCCAGAGCGTTCATCGTCCAGGTTGATCCCCCTCGGATGGCGTTCCACCTTTCATCAGCTCTGACTTTTACACCGCCGGCTGGCCTCCCAGCCAATGGAGAGCCGTACGGTGTCATCGGCAACACTCAAACCCCTGCAAGGTCAGAAAAATGAAGGTCAGGACGCGGAGAAGTGAAGCTGCTTTCCTCTACAGAGAGAGTCTGAACGTGAAATAATCATAATACTAATCATATAATCAGATTTGGAACAAAGTCCATGCTGGGGTCAAGCAGCGTTGTGGATTTGTGTCACTGTGCATCTTCACTCTTAAAAAGCAGTGAAAACTACAACAGTTTGAACAAGGCAGTTTTTTCTGCATCAAAGATTTTATAGTTGAATAATTTTAAACCGTCTCTGAGATCAGAGGAGCTCATTAAAGTCACATCAGTGTTTGGAGTGATCAGGCTCCTGTTTGGATTCTGGCAGAAATATAATGCATTTGGGTTTATCGGGTGGTAATGAAAGGACTGTATGTGTATTTCTTTTTATGAAAATGTAATGACGACTCCAGGGAGAATGGTTCGTGTTCAAGGATTTCTGCTTTTATTACAGTTATTTTTTAATTAGCAACAACATTTAATGCTGAAGAGCAGTTGAGCAGAAGGCTATGGTGGCCCTAGGGTTCAAATTACGTTAAAAAACATACTTAAAAGCAAAAGAAAATATATGCCTTAAAGCCTGAAATATGAAACAAGAATCTAGATGTTTTTTAAACTAAATTCCTTAGTTCTTATTTTATTGTGACATTTATTTTAAAACAACATGACAGGAAATGACAAAAAACAGAATTGGACGTTGCTAACAGCAGATCCTCCACCAGAGGGCAGCAGACCTGCATAGGGCTGATATGGTAGAAGGTACTAATCTTGATACTACATGCTTTAGGTTCAGGAGTGGTCTGCTGTAGCCTGGCCTCCAGACTCCTCCTCTGTTTAATTCTGCACAGAGAAAGGGTCTGGGAGCTCTTCCATTCAAATGACCCCACCCCCTGAGAATTCTAACCGAGCCAATCAGCGCTGAGTAGCGTACGTCACACACCGCAACGCCGAGTTTGCCATAAACATGGCGACTGAAGCGGCGTTCGCTGCGGCTCTTTCCGCTGTTCTAAATGATTTGAATGTCTTCAAAACTACAACAAGTAGAAGTGCCAAAAGCATTTCTTCTTTAAAAAAATGATGTTTGCACCGTCGCCAGATGCAATTTTTGTCTACAGCTAAAAAAAACGACAGCGTCGCACGAGTCGACATTTCCGTCTTTTTACTGATTGGTTATTTTTGAGCTGCCTAGTCCCGCCCCTCATGTGCCTCTCTGCCTGTGACTCTTTCTCTGTGCAGAATTAAACTGAGGACGAGTCTGGCAGGCCAGGCTAGGTCTGCTGAGGATTTGAGACAAAAGGGGTTAAAAATGCATCTTCTGACAATAACGCCAGTGGCGTGTCTAGATCTATTAAAATGGGGTGGCCCAGGTGAGGCACAACTTTGTGCATGGGTGGCACCAAAGGTTATGTTTTTTTGTTTTACCCCCAAGCCTTTTGTGGGCAATGAAAAGCCTATTTAAAGGTAAATTAATGTGTTGGCACCTGGGATGGCCAATCAGATTCCAAGGGTGGCATGTGCCACCCCAGGCCACTCCCTGGACACGCCCTTGAATAACGCAAATTCACTTCAGTTATATTATTTATTTAAATTACACAATCCAGACAAAAAACCTTAGAAAAGATTTTATTTTTATAAAACAACACCACGACAAAATACTTGACTTTGCAGAACACATAATTACATTTTAGAAAGTGTTTTCTTTTCTGCGTTAGGTTTTCTTCTTTCTTGTGTTTACACTCATTTTAATAATCGGGTTTATTGCACAACGACACAAAAAAAAATCCACTCAATTTGGAGAGAAAAATAAAAAAAGACAAGCCTAACCTGTGAAAAGGCTCTTCCGACATCCTCGACCAGTTATACTCAACACATCAAATTGCCAGAGGAGGGATGGAGCTTCAGGCTTAGATACACTTCGCTCTAATTTCCTGCTTTTTTCTGATGAAATGTAAATGCCACAAAAAGTACTTTTGCTATTATTGGTCAAATAAGTCGGTGTGAGGTGTTTTGTGTACTTATGTGTTTAGAAGATGCTTCCTGCAGGTCAAGCAGAGCTTTGTGACATCTGCGGGGCTCAAAGCGAGCCACGTCCACCTCCACATCGTGCACCCCCACCTTCACTTCCATGCATGACAAACGAGGCTCCGTGGATTTCCAGGCTGCTGGCGTTGAGCCATACTTTTAATGTGAAAGCCTTTGCCATGTGACGAAGATGCGAGTGACGACGAATCAAGACCTAATGGCTTAAATAACTTTGTAAACCCGCTGGGGTTTGCACCCGTGCTCGCATCCCAAGTTTCCGTGTTCTCAACATGTGATATGGGGAGGAGTGTGGAGGCACTCTGTGTTTGGAGGAGACTCGGATTACTGCTGTGGGCTCAGGCCTGCTGGTGAACAAAGACAAGCACGTTGGCAGCAGACTGCTCCGCACCAGTTCAGACCACTTTTATGGACGTCTAATAGGCGTGAACGCTGGTGGAAGTGGTCGATCTCTCATTGAAGTCTATTTTTCTTTTCAGGAAACATTCGGGGAAAAGCTGCAAACAGCAAAATCAACTCAAAAGTCTGGTTTTTCAAAATAAAACTTCTGCTTCAGCTGCGGTGGAATGAATGAGAATGACAGCATGAGTGTGAACTTGAAAAACACAGAAACAACAATCCTACAAGGGAGTGTTTTATTCACTTGGTCATATGTACAAATATTTAAATAAAACGTCAGTTTGCTCCAAAAGCTCGTCAGCCATTGAACACATAATAAATACCCTTCTTTTCAATATAAAATATTTACAAATGCATTGCTTCCCCTGTACAAACGAGGACTCCAGAATGCTTGAAAAACAGAAAACATTTTGAGGAAAAGCAATGGAAATTCTAAATCTAATCCTTTAGATTAAACTTCAGTTTTCGGAGACGTCTGCAGAGAACTTGACTTTCTCATCGTTTGTGATGCTGTCCACAATGGAGGACAGATGCAGGAGGCTGGACGACGCTGACGACTCGCTGGGTCCTGGAAGCAACGAGAACTGGGCTCATTTTTCATTCTTTATCAACATCGAAAAGATCCTAAACTGGGCTAGTAACTTTAACGGAAAGCTATTATGACTTCTACGGTCGATCCTAAGCGTGTATCTGAAGTTCTTTACAGAAAATCCCCCTTAAAAAAATACATTTTTAGTACCTTCCAGAATGAGCCATTTCAGGACTCTGTAATTTTAGGTAAAATAGGCTGTTGCTGGCCACACCCACCCATCCCCTGATTGGCTACTACAAGCCGAGGAGCTCTATATTGGTAGAGCCATTGCTCCAACATCAGCAGCTGCTCTCCTCCTGGTGCAGGTGGTTTTATGCTAACTCCCCAGGTTGTGACATCACAAATGAGGACTTTTTGAAACAGCTTATTTAGTCACACGATTCCTAAAACCAAACACTGACAGAAAACATATGGATGTTTTTTTTTTTAGGTTTGGAGTGTTTACAGAGGCAGCAGGGTTAACAATGGCAGCACACAAGGATACTGAGGCTGTTTGGTACTGAACTTGGTATCTGCTGGTGCAGAGACACTGACCCTGACACTATTGTAAGGAGTGAGATGCTTCTCCTCAACCATGATCCCTATCAACCTGATGGTGGTATCAGGGTGAAGGCTCACATAAAGGCCCTTACATGACTCTTGGACACATGCATCCGTTTATTTTCAGCTGCTTCTACAAGGTCACATTGTGGTGGCAGCAGGTCCAAGAGGGAAACTCAAACATCCTTCTCACTCATCTCTTCCTGGGACGTTCCCACAATGTTGCCAAGCCAGAGAGGAAATATAATTCTTCCAATGTGTTCCGGATCCCTTCCTACACGGGTTAGGGTTAGTAACTGGGAAACCTCTAAAGACAGGCACAGGGAGATTCCTAATCAGATACACAAACCACCTCAGCTAACACCTTTTGATGAGGAGCAGCAGCTATTACGGCTGAAGCCCTTCAGCTGCTCCTGTCTAGGACTTCCATCCGTAAGGGAACGTTCAGAAACTAGAGCAAACATCAGCAACTTACGGATAAAAGACATTTTAAATATTGTTCTAATGGACAACAGTGCTGAAAACCTACTGAGTGATCTCTAGTGGCAGCAAAGTGACATCAGACTTCATGAGTGAAGTTCAAACACACGCAGCGTGTGGTGAAACAACGGGGACTTTCCTGCACCTCTGAGAGCAGATGTGAGAAAAGTCAGCGGAGGAATCCCGCTTGTGCTCCCAGATGGAGACAGTGGTCAGCTCTGTGGTGGCTGACGCGGATTAGAACGTTCACAGTTCCAGATGCTGCTATTTAATTTGGTAATCGTAGATTAGGAAGGATTAGGAACAGGTGTACCTTCTCTCTGGTTCATTGCTGCACTGGAATGATCAGCGGAGGCTCGCCAGCTCTCAGAGGACTTCTTCCACTGATACTCATCATTGGCCACCTGTTGAAACAAAAACACGTGTTATTCATGCATTTTTGATGCTTTTATTAAATGCAACGGCACACAAGTCTAACTCTCGGGCATCTGAGATATCGAGTAACACACTCAAAAAGCAAAGAAAATGGTTTATTGGTCTAGCAGGACATCATGTGTTATTATCAGAAGTGTAGTCCAAGAAAAGGTTCGGATGTCATTGGAAAGTCCTTCAGGTCCAACTTGAGTCCAAGTTCATTCAGGAAGGAGGGTTTTCTAAAGGATTTCTTTTGGCTTACGTTGAGTTCTTTGGTGTTAAAGGAAGACCGGTTTTGAATTTTCTCCTGCTCATCCAATGTCTGCAGCAGGTCCTGTAGCCTCTCAATGTAGTTAATGGCGCTGCGTAAGATCTCCACCTTGGGTAGTCTCTGGTTAGGATTAGCCACAGTCTTCCTCTTCAGCGCATCAAAGGCCTCGTTGATCTTCTTGAGCCTTCTCCTCTCCCGGAGCGTCGCGGCCTTGCGTCTGTCTGTCGGCGCCGACTTTCTCTTACAGATCTTACAGGCCCACATGAGGCACTGGCCCTCGCAGTGCGACTGAAGACCCGGGGGGGCGAGCACATGCTCCTCTCCGCTGCTTTCCCCTCCTGTCTCGGACGGGACATTCTCCTGGCCATGAGACAACGGGCTGTCGTTGTCGTTGTACAGAGGAGACTCCCCCGCCATGTCCATGTGCTGTAGCGGTCCATGATCCCCGTCCTCCAAATAGCGTAAATCACCGAAAAGATAGGTGCTGGTCTCAAAAAGGTCCATCATATTGTGGCGTCCTTCTCTCTGTTTTGATGGTGGAACTCTGGCATTTAAATAGAGCAGCAGGGACACGGTCAACAGGCTTATATATAGAACATGAAACTCTACCCAACGCTGGCTGTCACACTGCAACAAGCGTCTTCCTTTTGAATGGGTCTTAACTGCATTCTGACTTTGTGTTGGGAATAAATACACATGGAGGCATTCAGGAGTTATTAAAGAGTCACCTCGAGTTACACAACAGCTGCCGGACGAAATGGCTCCATTGTGATATTTGTCCATTTTTAAAGATCAACTATACTAATACACTTGTAGCGGTCTCTAGTAGGAATGAATGCCTTGTGAGTCGTACTCGGGGAGAAAAGCTCCAGTTTCAGGAAGTAGAAATGAGCCACATTAGAGCTGAGCTGAACACAGCAGGATTTGGAGTTTTGTTTCCTGATAGTCGGACATCAAGCCATCTTTCTTTGCAGCGCTGATATTTTACTTCTACAAATAAAACAAGCCTGGAGGATTACTGCTTTGGGGTGGAGTTGCTAATGCTAACAGTTAGCTTGTGCTAGCCGAAATGTTCTCTGCTGTTTCCAGGAGACTAAATCAACAACAGTCTTTCCCGTCTTGAGCCAAGATGGGGGAGACAGTGTGACGTAGATCTGTCAGGCTTTTCTAATCCTAGAGTTTCATCAGAAGCTAAAGTAGGAGACAGGTGTAGGAGACTGTTGTCATGTTCAGCGTGATGATAATCAGAAGTAATAAATGTGAAGTTGGCTTTGAAGGGTAAAACCAAAAGTTTTGCCTTGAAGCAACGGTGAGGTTGCCAGGTTAGCATAAATATGGAGTTTCTTGCATTGTCCGTGTGTGTGTGTGTGTGTGTGTGTGTGTATATATATATATATATATATATATATATATATATATATATATATATATATATATATATATATATAATGTATATAAACATATATATACATATATATATATTACATACATACATACATATATATATATATATATATATATATATATATATACATACACATATATACATGATATATATATATATATATGTTTATATATTACATGTATAAACATATATATATATATATATATATATATATATATATATATGTATGTATGTATGTGTGTGTGTGTGTGTGTGTGTGTGTGTGTGTGTGTGTGTGTGTGTACAATATATCTATTGGTATATACAACAATATTTAAAATGTCTTCTATCAGTAAGTTATTGATGTATGCTCTATTTTCTAAACGTTCACATATTATACATATACATGATATATACATATACACACAATGTGCACATAGTATTTAAATGTTTATTTAAATATGTTATTATTAAACCTTTCACAAATAAATGGGAAACAAGCAAATCGGCCCTTTCACGCTGCAGAAACATTTTCAGACATCCTCTGAAAGTTGAGAGAATTAGAGTCGTCAACAGTCTGGCTAATTAACGTAGTCTGGTTCACTAGAGTATTTCATATATGTTTCACAACCAGTGACAATTGCATATCCAAATGTGACTTCCCAACATAAATAGCCTGGAATGTGCAGAGTCATAACAGCTTAGAGAAATGTATGCATGCAACATTATAAATAGACACTCGTCTCATTCATTTCAGATTCAGTAAAGAGATAAAAGCCTGTGAGGAGGTGATGGATAGCCCGTGGCATTTCTGCCGCAACCTGAAAGAGCCACAGTTGGAAACTTCCCAGGCAGGAATGTCGGGGATTCCTATTTTTGTTTGGCTCCATGACCTTGTGAAATGAAATTAAACGAGATCAGGCCGCAGCTCTGGTGAGAGACAAGCTGCTTGCTGCACAAATCCTGATCACTGGAAGTTGTTTTTCTGGGAGACGAACACACACACAGTTAGATCCTCAGTGGGAGAAACACTCAGAGCTTCGGTTGTGTGTTGCTCAAGCGCTTCTAATTATTGTTGTTGTGACAACCTGAGACTAGATAGGGCCTTTCGTCACTGGATGTCTGAGATGCTTCAAAACAGCACAGTGGATTTAACAAAGCAACAAACAAACAAACAAACAAACAAGCGTTTGGACAAGTTCGAGTTTTTTGTTGGTCCTAAATGAGCAAGAAGGAATATGCATTCGTTTTTTAAAATCTGTTCTTGTTTCACGCAATTTAAACCTAAAAATATCATATTTCAAGTTTATTTGACCAGATAAAAATAATACAAATGCAAAATCTTCCACTTTTAATGAATTATTCAGCTGAAAAGGTCAAATATATATTAAAATTGTTTATTTACAAAAACAGAATGGATCACAGATTTCACCTCAAGCACATAACATAAATGTCTAAAAAGGTAACACTTTACTATAAGGGTCCTTTTATTAACATTACTTAGTGCATTATTGAGCATTAATAAATGTTTATATAAAGTATTAGCAACTGCTTAACCATTTTATGTAACGTATTTCAACTTTAAAGGTGTGGAACACTGAAAAACAATCATTTTGTTATTATTTCTGATTCTAATGGGTCACTCTGAGTTTTCATGCGGGCTGAACATGAAAATAGTCTCCTACACCTATCTCCTGCATTAGCTTCTGGTGAAACATAGCGTTGGAAAATCCTGACAGACCTGCGTCACACTGTCACTTAACATTCATGGACTCACCCACTCTCTAGGAAACATCAGCGATTGTCTTGACTAGTAGAAGCTAGCCGTTAGCATTAGCAACTTCACCACATGGCAAAACTCCTCCAGGTTTGTGTTATTTATGGAGATAAAACATCAGTGTTGCAGAGCAAACCGAGTCAGTGGTAGAGTTGCGTTGCTGTTATCCAATCAGAGGTGAGATGTCCAAATATCAGGAAATAAGACTCTAAATCCAGCCATCTGAAGCTCAGCAGGGATGTGGGTCACTGCTACTTCCTGCAAATGCTACACCAGAGGCCCCCCACCAAAAAAAAACAACTTACAAGGCACTAATTCCTACTAGCAACCACTTCAAATGAACTAATAAAGGACACCTTTAAGGGCATCTTTAGGGAAACTTTAAGGTACACTAATGTTTCTGAATCCTCTCCATGTTGCGCAACACTCTCCCAGCGCCTGTTTACAAGTAGCCGTAATGTGTAATACGGCTCTAAAAATAGCATGCAGAACGTTAGCTTAACTCTCGAGCAGAAAGCCGGCAACAGCGGCTTCTGTGGAGAGCAGACTGGACCGCGTTAGCCTCTTCCTGATTTCCATCAGGGTGCGGGGGTGCACAGAGTACGCATGCGCAGGAAGTGAAAACTAACCAGTGTTGGGCAAGTGACTTCAAAACTGTAATGCATTATTTATTACTTGTTACCCTCATTTTAAAGTAATTCATTACATTACAATAGTACTGATTTTAAAATGTAAGGCACTTTTGCATTACTTTAAGTTACTTTCACCAAAACAACTTCAATATGAATCTGGTCATGTGACGCTCAGTGAGCTCATGACATATATGTGGAAGGTGATGTGGTGTCTGAGCTAGGATTGCTGTTAAAAACAGTCAGATATAATAACAGTGCTTTAAAATGACTGTTTATTAAATAAAAGCAGCAACAATCTGTACTCTCAACACGCTGCCATCTTATATTAACTGAGCAGGGGGTGAGGTGGTGGGGGCTCCAAGCCTTTATTTGCCTTGGTCCCCAAAGGCCTTGATACGGCCCTGGATGTGGGACTGACTTCTGGGGTGATCTGATTCTATCACATGTATAAATATTAAATGCTTATATATATTATTGCTTTTCACTGGTAAACATGTGTATTGGGGATAAATCTACCTACTTTTTTTCTTTTTTTTCTTTATTTTATTTGAATAATTTCCTGCCCTTTCTCTCTCTAACCTTCCTGCATGCTGCATGTTTTCTCCATCTTCCAGAAAAAACTGTTTCCTAAATTTCCCACTTCATGACTAATCAGCCAAAGGGATCTACCGAACGCAAAAAAAAAAAAATTAAATTAAATTAAAAAAAAGCTGAATATGCGCTGCGCTCCAGCAGCAATGAGTTGAAATCACCGGGGCACAGATTATGAACTCAGCATGAAGTACAGCATGGTACATGAAGTACCAGAGAATATGGGCTGATATGAACGATCGCAAACGAATGACTTTGTTTTGGTGGAGGGATTTTGTGAATATAACAGCGGCTGCGCGCAGGATGCAGCTGGAGTATTTGAGCCATTACCACTGCGTCCTCTCTGCTCATAGAATGCCCGCAGAGTCCATAAATGACGTCATATATGTGGATACTGGATCTTTTTTCAGGCTTCCCGCAATTTGAATTTTTAGGAAACCCACATCTTGATTCTGGGTTTAAAAATGCATTTTAATTACCGCGTTACTGACACCTGTACAGAGTAAATATTACCATTTTCTTTCCCTGTAATGCCTTACATCATGGATGTAATTTTTTTTTGGGGGGGGGGGGACAGGGGGGACATGTCCCCCCCCCCCCCACTTTTTCCAAAGTCAAGTTTTGACCCCTGCACCTTTTACCATCCAAAAACATTACGCTATATTAAATTGACACTGGTTGAGCTCTAGGACCAAGCGGAAAACAACCGTTTGTGTTGAAGCCTGTTTCCCATTAGAGCATACTGTAAAGACACCCCTCCCCCGTGTCCCCCCCACTTCTAAAGTGAAAATTACGTCCATGCCTTACATTACCACATTACAGCAAAAAGCAATGCATTACAGTAGTTAATTACTTTTGTACTGCGTTACTCCCAACACTGAAACTAACCCAGGATTGGCTTCACCAGAAATTGACATTTTTTGCGGACCAATGGTAGACGTGATCCACCTGGAAGAAAGACATTGATTGCTATATCTTTAATAATTAACAACAACGTGTCAATAAAGAGGCCCCCTGTTTCTTAATTAACCATTAAATGCTAAATGACTTGCTCTTATACAGCGCCTTTCTGAGTCAGAGGACTCCAAATCACTTTATACTACAGCGTATCATTCATCTAGTCACACACACATTCACACGTTGGTGGTGATGAGCTACAATGTAGCCACAGCTGCCCTGGGACGCACTGACGGAGGCGGGGCTTTCCAATAACAGGCACCGCCGGTCCCTACGACCACCACCAGTTAGCAAAAGGTCCCTTATTGTAAAGTGTTACCTTTAAAAATGTGTAAAACTGTTTTTTTTTTTTTGCAAACAAACTCTGCATAAATAGATATGATAAAGAAGATCCTGCTATTGCAAAGGTAGCCTGTGCGGGATACACGAGGGAGCGTAAATAAATTATTCTGGGTTCATTTATGCTTTGTCAAATAAAAACTTTCAATAAAAGCAACAAAACCATTCACTGTCCCTGCTGCTGAGTGATGATATCTGAGAGGTGGTGAGAGACAATTTGGCTCACAAATATGATAAAAGTTAGATGCAGCTTCGTGTCAGACTATAACGGGCTTTAATCACGCTGCGACGAAACCGTTCACATCTTGGAGATGAATGGAGTCGTGTCCCTGCTCTGCCCTCATCGTGTATTCTCTCCCCAGGGCTCCTGCGCATCCTGAACCTGATCATAAATTCTCTGCAGTGCCAAAGGGTTGACGCTTCAGCTGTCAGGAAGAATCATGGTGTAATCTGGACAGAAACTAAAACTGAAGGATCCGACTACTCGGGGAAAAAAGGAGGAGTCAGAATGGACTGCGGGAAGTGTAAATCAGGCCAAAGTGAAACGAGGCATGGAGGGATCGGCAGTCTCGACAACAAACGTCAACATACAGTTAAAAATGTCCACATATCTTTGGAGAGTTGATTTTGCAGCAACAGCAGCGAGATCTTACCTGAAGGAGTTGTAAAGATAATGAGAAGAGAGTGGAACCGACCCAGAACTACTGTGGAGGAACGTGTCAGTGGTCTCGATGTAGCGGTTACCAAAGTCACCAAATAAGTCATTTATTAACTCACTTTAACGTCAAACAATTCAGCAACTTAAGAAAAATTATTCCTGACTGTATTTTACTGCTTTTATTTACCAGTGAATCCAATTTAGTTCCTTTCCAACCCCTACATGGGATGTTCCACTGACAGATAACTGAAGTGGCTGATAGGGAAATCCTACTAATGGCTAGAAAGAGCTGGTCTGAAGGACAGCACAGACACTCATCATGGCTGCACAGGAACAGGCCCTGAACACCAGAGCAACAGAGGCCAAGATCTACCACACCAGACTAGACCCAAGCTGTAGGCTATGCAAAGAGGCCCCTGAGACAATCCACCACATAACTGCTGGGTGGAAGATGCTGGCAGGGAAAGTAGAGATGGAACGCCACCACCAAGCAGCTGACATCGTGTACAGAAACATCTGTGCAGAGTATGGACTGGAAGCCCCAAGGTCAAAGTGGGTAACCCCCCTAAAGTGGTAGAGAACGAGAGAGCCAAGCTCCTGTGGGACTTCCAGATCCAGACTGACAAAATGGTGATGGAGAACCAACCGGACATTGTGGTGGTGGACAAACAGCAGAGGACAGCCGTTGTGGTTGATGTGGCAATACCAAGTGATGCAACATCAGGACAAAGGGACATGAGAAACTAGAGAAGTACCAGGGCCTCAGAGAAGAAGTTGAGAAATCCTGGAGAGTGAAGACATCCGTGGTGCCTGTAGTCATCGGGGCAGTAACCCCCAAACTGGAGGAGTGGCTAAAGCAGATCCCAGGAAAAACTTCAGACATCTCAGTCCAGAAAAGTGCAGATCTAGGAACAGCTAAGATACTGCAGAACCTTCAAGCTCCTAGGCCTCTGGTGGAGGACCCGAGCTTGGAAGGATGAGACCACCCGTGGAGGTGATATATATATATATATATATATGGTTAGAGCTGTTGCCTTGCAGCAAGAAGGTCTTGGGTTCGATTCCCAGCCTAAGATCTTTCTGCATGGAGTTTTCATGTTCTCCCAGTGCATGTGTGGGTTCTCTCCGGGTGCTCCGACTTCCTCCCACAGTCCAGAATCATGACTGTCAGGTTAATTGGTCTGTCTAAATTGTTCTTAGGTGTGACTGTGTGTGTGTGTGTGTGTGTGTGTGTGTGTGTGTGTGTGTGTGTGTGTGTGTGTGTGTGTGTGTGTGTGTGTGTGTGTGTGTGTGTGTGATTGTTTGTCCTGTGTGTCTCTGTGTTATCCTGCAATGGACTGGCTCTCTGTCCAGGGTGTACCCCGCCTGATTGCCCGTTGACCGCTGGAGATAGGCACCAGCCCCCCCGCGACCCTGTGTGGGCAAAGCGGGTTCAGAAAATGGATGGATGGATTTACATATATATACATATATATATATATATGATTTTTGTCATAAACTATTCAAGATTATTTAGGGACTGCAGGAGAAAAAATGGCCTTTGGGCCCAATTTGGTTAATTTTCAGTGATGCTATTAGTGTACAAAGTCCCTATTGAATAAACCTATTCATCATCATCATCATCATCATAAAACATTTTAATCTGTTTCAGCCTCCAATAAATGTACCCACACCTGTGTCTATCGTTACTGAAGTAAAATGAGCTTTTATTGGGTATTTTTTTTTTCAATTTTTCTATTTTTCAAGCTGTCATTATCTGAGTAAAGATGGCTAGTGTTTTTTTTTTTTCTTTCTTAGACGTGGCTACATGAAATTCCCTGCCTACTTAATCATGTTTAAGGTCAGAGGGGAGGGCTGGAGCCTACCCCAGCTGTCACAGGGCTACAGCTGTCACAGCACTACAGAGTCAGTGTACAACCTGGACAGGTCAGCAGTCCATCACAGGGCTCGCATGACTCTTAAAGAAGACGAAACATTCAAACGCTTATGGTGCTCTTTTTGCTAAGCTGACACAATTTCCTGTGTTACTGAAATCATACATGAAATCATTCTTGGCTCTTTGCTCAGCAGCCATGATGGGTTCCCTCCTCCTGGAGGCCAGCTTCTCCAGAGAGCATCAGGACATTAGCATGAAGCTAATGTCTGAACAATGTCTGTCTCTGAGCATGAACGATTATAGTTTTATGGAAATTTGACAGTAAACGGATTGGTTCAGATCTTTTGAATTGGTTAGTATCTTACCTGTTGTAGATACGTCTTTGAATGACCCCAGCTTAGGGAAACAGAGATGAGTTCTGAATGGGCTGAAGAGCTACTGACTAGTCTAAATGTGGCCATGGCAAAATGTTTCTGCTCTGTAAACCACCCTAAAATAAATAAATAATTTACTTTATTTCATTCAAATATATATACACATTTATAAAAGCAGAAAACACATAACAAGCCTAACCCAACACAGCCAAGAATGAAAAGGAGCAGAATATAGAGATGACTCTTATAAATCTCTGTCCCTTTAAAATAAATAAAACAAAACAAAATAAAATAAAAACAAAGCAACAGTCTCAGTGTTTAAATGTTAGAAAGGCTTTGGATTGGAGTTTGATCCGTTTTATAGCCCAAAACGCATTAAGTCATTTAAACCTAAATTGAAATATGTTAAAGGCAGAATGTGTCATGGTCTGCATCCTGCGTCCCCCTCTTGTGTTCCCCAGCCCCACTCCAGGTTCTCCCCGTAGGTTTCTGTGCCCCTTTAGGTCTCCAGCTCCAGGTTTTCCCAGGTTCCCTTATTCTTTAGTTTTCTTTGTATTTATATCATCTAGCTATTTTTTCCCTGTAGTTTCTTAGGTTCAGGTTTTCTTCTAGGCCCTTCCCCACCGGTTTATTAGTTCTCCTTTCCTCCTTAGATCATTAGTTATTTGTCTTGTTCTTCTAGTCTTTAGGTTTGGTTATTATTCATAGGTCATGTTTTATTTCTCCTCCTCAGCTGAGGCCCTGTCCGCACGTAGCCGGGGATCTGCCAAAACGTAGATATTTTTCTACGTTTTGGCCTGTCATCCACACGAAAATGGAGTTTTTTCACACGAAAACGGATCTTTTTAAAAACTCCGGCCAAAGAGAAGATCTGCGTTTTCTCCGTTTTGGGTGTCTGCGTGTGGACGGACAAAACCGGAGTTTTAAGGTCCGCAACGTCACTTTCCGCAACAAAAAAATGCTGACATCACGTGTGCGACCTGTGTTTACACTAGCCGACAGCATGGTTGAGCCCTCAGAGCTGCGCTCGCTTTATCAATTGTCCAAGCGCTTTTCGCTTGTTTGTTTTTGCAAGCGGAATTACTGCTCCTTGCGGAAGACCACAGACGAAGGACGAGGTTAAGAACGGGGGAAGTACTGCCACCTACAGGTCTGGCATGTCCTTAACAACGTGTTTATCCGGGTACGTGTGGACAGAGTTTTTTTTAAACGAGGTGGTGTGGATGCAAGTTTTTGGAGGGGCGGATATTCGTTTAAAAAAAAACCCCGGCTACGTGTGGACTAGGCCTCAATTTCCTCTCCCTGATTAGTAGATTGTTTTCACCAGGTTTCTCTCTCCCCACGCACCTGCAGCTCGTCTCCCAATCATCCTGCCCCTGTGTATAAAACCCTGTCTGCGTCTCAATGTGTTGTCGGCCCATTGTTTGTGTCAGAGTTGTCTGTAGGTCTCCTGTTTTTTTTTTTCATACTCGGATTTTTGGATTTGGACAATCGCTCCTAACAAAGGATTTTACGTTAATTCCAACCCCTGCCTCGTGTTGCCTCGGAGGGATCTTTACAGTATGCTCTAATGGGAAACAGGCTTAACGGTTGTTTTCTGCGGTACTGATCGTCCTATCAGGGAAACATTTTTAGCTTGTTGAAATAATCATGTGCAAAACCACGTGACGACAATTAAATGTATCTTTTTTTGTTGTCACCCACAAACTGAAGAACAAAGTACTCATTATTTATTTTCCCACTCTCACAAGTAAAATGTAAACAGCCTGTTTTTGACATCAATTTTGGGTCTGGAGGATGGGTATCCAGCAAATTTTAGTTGTTTCTCTGCTCCAACACACTTGATTCAGTGTTGAATCACCTGTGCAGCAGCCAGTTAATTACCAGCTGATTGCAATCAGGTGTGTTGAAGCAAGGTTAAAACTAAAACGTGCATTATCATCGAGAGGAGCCAGTTCTCTTTTAAAACCAGGCTTTTCTGAATGGTTGGTCTCAGGTTCTATTTCCAAACAAGACCTGAAGTGTTGATCAGGGTTTGGAGGACCTAGCGTGGCGGCGCCACCTGAAGAAGGCCACAGACGTTAGCTGAAACTTGGCAGCAAAATAGGTAAAAACAAGCTCTATTTAATCTTTGTATAAGGAACCAGACAAATGGAATCGGATAAGGAACGCAGAACGAACGTAACAAAGATCTTCATGTGGGTGTTTGTTGTTTTGAACGTTTCTTTTTGCTCTGAGACGTCAGAAGAACAAACACCAGCATCCTCTATAGAAATGCTGATGTGTCCTTTTCCCTCATTTTTCTTGCTGTCTTTAGCGCTTCTTAGCATTTCACAGACTTACGAAGCTGCACACCTCCTATCAAGTTCTCTCACATTTAACGTCCTGCACGCTCGTGTCACATCCGTGTGATTTTTCTCCTTCAGCGTGTTAGAAGTAGGATCCAGTTAGGACCAGTGCTGACATGGGGGGGTCAGAGAAAGAACTGATAATTAACATGAACTGTAGGACCACCCCCACACACACGCACATGCACGCACACACACACACACACCACCCCGCTCAGCTTTCCCAACTCCCCCCCCCCCCCAGTCTTAAGTGCACCCCCCGCCTCAGACAGGCTGCACACTCGTTGTGCTGCTCGGGAGGAAATGCTGAGCACCGTGACGAACGCACAGCATATCACCCAGATCCACACCTGGGATATGAATTAGCCAATCAGGGGTTAAGTACTCTGGTCATGGGCCTGATGACAATGCTTCACCTGAGATCACACCCTTTTGACCCAAAGGGTCGCCGCTCCTCCGGCTCTGGCTGTGAAGGAAGCCTGTGGAAAGATCATATCTCAATAAAGTTATGAATCCGAACCCGAGGGTTTTAACGGGATTTTAGGTATTTACATGAATGTATTCTTTAAGGTCTCTGGAGACACAAAGGGCTGTGGGACTCTAGTGTTGCCGCCATTTTATTAAGCTTTAAATGAGACGAGGAATTATCCCAAAAATCTAAATATCAGCTTTTACTGTTTCGCCAGCGTTCAGTACAAGCTTGTAGGACTCAACACGTTTTTCATCCATTCCTTGAAAAGTATTGATCCCGTATTATCAAACAGATGTTTCTTTTATGATGGAGTGTTTGCCTTGCTACACTTCCGTCTTCTCCTCTCTGCAGCTTCAGCAGGAAAGCTAAAACCCAGCTGGTGGAAGTTAAAGTAAGGTTGCAGGTGCTGTTTCCAGGATCACTTTCCGCCTCGGTAGTCGCTACTTTTACCAATAAAGTCTCCTTTTAGGCTGCCACTGCAGTAATTATGTTATGATGAACAAAAGAGTCTTTTTTTTTGAGTTATTAGTTCAAACTAAAAACAATAAATCTGCACTAGTGTGAAAACAAAGCTTAGATGGGAGTTTGTCTCAAATACCACATTGTTTAATCAACTCTTTTAGGTGATTTAAAGGCCGTTTTAGGTCATTAGCTCCATTAGCCTGTAAATAAACATGCTGTCTGATAAACATTGAGAGTGTAACAATAAATCAATACATCAGTTATAGCAAGGATCATGGGGTCTTTATTGTCGGGGGGGGGGGGGGGGGGGTAATTGTGCAGCCAGCAGTAAAAATAAAAAAATACACAAAACAAACATTTACTCTAAAGAACTCTAAAGAACATGAAATGGGCCTCGACCTCAAATGCAAAACAAGATAGAATAACTGTTTATTAAAAGCGTTTTTATTTTGTTTTTTTATTTGGAGGTTTCGCCAACATGCCGTTTTCCACCTGTTCCTGCACCAAACGTGTTCAAGGTGTGGTTGACTTTTTGGGGGCGGTCTGTCTCAGGAAGTAGAAGTGAGCCACATCAGAGCTGAGCTTCAGATGACAGGATTTGGAATCTTATTTCCTGATATTTGGACATCTCGCGTCCGATTGGCTAACAGCAACGTGACTCCGCCGCTGACTCTGATTGCTCTGCAACGTGGATGTTTTATCTTCTCTTATAACACAAGTCTGGAGGAGTTCTGCTGTGTGGTGGAGTTGCTAATGCTAAAGTTTAGCTTCTACTAGCCGAGTCATTCTCTGCTGTTTCCTGGACGCTAAAACAACAACAGCCTTCCCCGTTGTGGGTCAGATCCGAGTGACTTTTCTAAGCAGCATCTTTTTCCTATCAGAAGCTAAAGCAGGAGATAGGTGTAGAACAGCCTTTCTGAAATGGGGGTACGCGTACCCCTGGGGGTACGTAAAGAAACTCCAGGGGGTACATGAGAGAAGCAGACTGTGTCTAAAAAAGAGCTTGATCACAGCAGTTGCCTCCCTGCCACCAAGGATGAAAAAGATCCTCAGTGAAGCACAAGCCCAAGTGTCTCACTAAAAAGTCTGTAAAAACACTCCGATCAGTGCAGTAATGTTAAGATTTCAGTCTTCTTTTTGATTTTTAAAAATATATTTTGAGATATACATTTGTTTTTAGCAATTGTTATTTAAAATGACGTTGATGATTTCTTTTAGAGAACAGATATACTATGATCCCAAAAGAGAACACTTTATGTTGATATGCTTTTTATGAGCACAAATCTTTAATTATAATTAGCTCAATAATTTCTTTGGCCTGTATTTGATATATATTTTTTTAAATATTTCTAGATATATATATTTTTTCCAAATAGTTCAAGAAATACTACAAAAAATGTGCAGTGTTTTGCACATTTATGGATTTTTCAATGGGTAATCTTATGGTTTTAAATAGTTTTATGGTGACTGTTTTCAATTAATTAATTAGAATCACATTTTAGTGATGAAAAATATTTCCATTACATTTAGTTATGGAGTATTAACATTTAAAATATTCAAAATAGTTTTTTTTCCCAAATGGTTGAATTTTGTACTTGTTTATCAGTTTCAAAGTTTAATAAATCAGTCACTGAAGGCACCTATTTAAGGTCTTGTTTTTTTACAACCAAAAATGTTTTTGCGCTGATTAGGGGTACTTGGCTGAAAAAAATATTTCACAGGGGTACATCAGTGAAAAAAGGTTGAGTACCACTGGTGTAGAAGACCATTTTCACGTTCAGCCTGCATGAAAAACTCAGAGTGAACGATTATAATCAGAAATAATCATTAAAACATGTTTTTCAGTGTTTTGCACATTTAAATGAAGAAATGGTTTCTCCCCTTCAATTATATTGTATTCAGTCACTTTCATTTCATATTGAAATCAAATCCAATTTGGATTAATTGACTGAATTTGAAATATCGGCAAACTTCAAATCACAATTTGCTTTACTGATATAATACCATAACAAAATCAAGCTGGTGGTTTACACCCCTGACAAATATACTGAGAGGGTCCAGTTTAAATCAAGCCACGGTGGTTCTGGTTTTAGTCGGTCCCCTGCTTCAGAATCAAATGAACTGGGTTCCTATCTGTTTAAATCAGGCAGGGGCAGACTGGGACAATAATTCAGGCCTGGAGTTTGAAACCAATCCAGTCTGAACGTAGTCAGCCATGTTGTGCTAATGGTTAGCTTCTGCTAGCCGAGAAGATTTATGCTCTTTTCTCACCACAAAATCAGTGCAGCCTCCTGTGGTCACAAGCCAGGGTGGGTGAGTCCATGAGTGCGATTTGACTGTGTGGTGTAGAGTTGTGTCAGGATTCCTGACTGAAAATCATAGGATCAGACAGGAAGTGTTTCTCCCCAGCCCTTCCTCTTCATAATTCACATTTGCCACCCAGCTCAAAGGTTTAACTCACAGCGTTTTTCCTAAAATAGATAGCTGCCTAAAATTACAGGACAGGAAAAGGCTGAAGATGACTACTCAAGCGTAGAAGGCCTTTAGGATTGTTCTGAAAATGATCATTATACTTCATCAGGTTTAAAGCACTTTGGCTGAGATGAGATTGTCATGTTCTGTGTCCCTGTGGTCCCCAGCCCCCTCCAGGTTCCCTCATGTGTCCCCTTGCTGCGTCCCCCCTCAGGTGCCTCCTTGTGGTCCCCAGCCCACTCCTGGTTTCCTCTCAGGTTCCCGTCTAGTCACTTCCCGTAATTTTCTATAGGTTCAGGTTTTCATTAGTCTCCTTTAGTGTGTGTTTTCCTTCTCCACATGTTTATTCCTCCCTCACTCCTCAGGTCTTAAGTTATTTATATTTTGGTTCTCCTGTGCCCTGAGTCTTTTAGGTTAATTTATGTAGTCTCATAGGTTATGGCGTATTCCCCTCCTCTGCTTAGTTTTCCCTTCCCATTTTGTTTATTGATTTCATCAGGCTCTCCTCTGGTTCTCTCTCCCCACGCACCTCAGTGGCGGTGCCGGGGGGGGGGGGTGCTAGGGGGCGCTATGGCTACCCCTGGATTAGTCATTGCACCCCCATAGCACCCCCAAGTAAATATTAGATTTTTTTTTTTTGTTTTACAATTTAATTTTAATTAAACGTGTGGATGCCAAAACAGGAAATTGATGTTAACCTTTGACTTAATTTTCCACCTGTGAACGAGTGAAAGGTAGAGCTAGCGGTAAAACGGATCGGTGTTTGTTGCCCAAATTTCCACAGGTGCAGTCAGGAACGAATGAATGTTTGGAAGTGATCTCAGACTCACAAAAACCTACGGATCTGAATGAAGAGAGTCAACCCTCAATCGCCGCAGCAGTCCAGGGTTTTGCCGCTGGAAATGCTAACGCTAACGTTAGCTAACCTTGCAACACTATAGATGGTTTTCTGTGTGGCTGTATGTGTATATGATTTCATGGAAAAGTCAGCGATTGTTCATATGTTTATGATGTTTATTAATGATTGTTTCAGGTGTTGCTGAGGTTTTGTGCACGCATGTGTATCTGCTAGTGTTGAAGGTGTTTTAGAGAGCAATAGGTACGCATGACCACTTCCTTCACAGCACTGTCAATAAAAAGACTAGCTCCTTCACAGCACCTGCAGAAAAATATTTCTGGCACCCAAGGACGTAATTTTCATTGTAGAACTGGGGGGGACACGGGGGGGGGGGTATCATTTCAGTATGTTCTAATGGGAAACCGGCTTCAACCCAAACGGTTGTTTTCCGCTTGGTCCTGGAGCTCAACCAGTGTCAATTTAAAATAGAGTAATATTGTTTTTGGATGGTAAAAAGTGCAGGGGTCAAAACTTGACTTTGGAAAAAGTGGGGGGGACATGTCCCCCCTGTCCCCCCCAAAAATTACGTCCATGCTGGCGCCGCCACTGACGCACCTGCTGCTCGTTTCCTAATCACCCAGCCCCTGTGTATAAAACCCTGTCTAGTCTCTCGGTGTGTGTCGGTCCATTGTCGTTGTCAGTGTTGTTCTGTTCCTCCTCGTGAAACTCTAGGTTTTGCTCATCAAAGAGCTTTTTGTTTTTCTCAGTCGGGTTACTGACTTTAGGCTTGGCTTCTCGCCCCTTCTTGGATTTTTGGACATTGACTCCTAATAAAAGGATTTTACGTTTTGCTAAGCTCCTGCCTTGTGTCGTTCTGGGTTTCTGGATCTTGGGTCCTGACCTCCTCCTGGCTCAAACGTGACAGAGATTAAAAGTCATCTGAGAGTTGTGCAGAAAGAATTTAAATTTTCACGTAAACCTGTGAGAGAGCTGAACTTGTTTCTGTGCCACGTGCGCACGAGAGGGCTCCTGCGTCGGAGAAAGCCAGAAAAGGCTGTTGGACAAAGCCCGGCTGCTGGTCTTGCAGCATCGGGAACTCTGAGACGTTGTCGCAGGTCTCGCTGCCTGTGCGACACCATCTTCCTAATCTTCCTGCCTGCCTCTAACTCAGCCTAGACTCAACTGGTGGTATGGTAACAGAGAGAGAGAGAGCGAGAGAGAGAGAGAGACTGCCTCTTGAGCTAAGCTAACAGACGGGACCTCTCACTCGTGGCCTAGGCTGTGGTTTAGATGGGGGGGTTAGGTTTCAAAGACTGAGAGGGGGGTAGAAACGCTGATGGCATCTGCCGTCTCTCTAGTGGGCGATGCAGGGATTCTGTTCAAAGGCACAGCGGCTGAAGTGCATCAATTAGCGAGGAGAAGACTTGCCCAATCGCCAGCAAACTCTGAATGACCTCAGAGCGCTGCATTATGAGGCACAATGAGTGTGTTGCACGCTGATCGGAGCGACGTCAATACCCCCCTGGCAAATGGCCTGGTAGTGATGGACTGGCTTAAAGGGCTGCTCCTGCAAATGGATGTAAAGAATAATAATAACTGTTTGGTATTCTGAAAGCACCAATAAAGGGCCAGCAGGTTTTTCCAGCTGTTCCCGTCCTGCTGCTGCTTCCACTGGCTGTAATAAACTCCGAGAGTGACCCTTTGCAGTTTATCACCTGACATCCAATGGCAATTTAGTTCGGAGTGATCCGAAAGCCTGTCCTGATTGATTCTGTCCTCATTCAGGAGATTGATGGATTAGCCTCTTGCCACTCGGCCAGAGTGTGTTTAGTGTTGTCTCCCCTCGTCCGCCAGACAAAGCCACTGATAGGGATGGGGGAAGGGGGGGAGGGGGGCACTGGCCTTGACCCGGCAGCAGACGATAGGAGATCTTTCGTCTGGCCGTCGAGGTGACACGCCGACCCCGCTGCCCTCGGCTTGTCTGACTCTCGATCCATCCCTTCTCCGCACGCTCCCCGACAAGCGCCTTGTGTTGCAAAGCAAGCACTGTGAGAGAAGTTGCTTGAACAAAGAAAGTGGAAATCGAATCCAAATCGAATGGAGAGCGTGTTTTTAAGCGCGGCGCTGCTTTGATGTAAACGATATGATGGAGCGTCATTATCGTGAGCATCACGCCGCCTCTGGGAGTCGGAGGATGTGGCCAGCGATAACACAAAATGAATCCAGTCATCAGAGAGTGTGACTGTTGCCACGGAAACCCCCCTGTGACAACAATCCGCCAATATTATTTTTTTTCCGATGCGCCTGAGCCGAGAACAAAGGGTGTTTTCTTACAATGAAAATTACACTGGAATAACAACAACAGCAGACGTTCTCGGAGGGATGGAGCGCCTGGCTCCAAGAGAAACTAATAGGATATTGATGAATGTCGGTGTTGACGACTGAGAAGAGGGGCGCTGCTGCGCTGTATAATTGGTTATATGGGGTTTATATCATTAAAACAACAGATAGAGCCACAGTGGCTAAGGAGCACAGACCAGCTCTGCTCTTGCAGGGAAACTTTGTCCTTTTCAAATACATGTTTTCTTACGTCTGTTGTAAAGTATTTATCACAAACACGTCTTCAAAAGCAACTTTATCTGGCATCTGCCTTGAAAACACGCGTCTGCTGACCTGCAGTACGGAGGTTTAATCGTTTATAAGGCAAAATAAAACTTTTCGGTTCCCCCAACGATGAGGACATGCTGCTTTTATGTTTGTAAGTCAGATTATGTCAACATGAAGTGTCTTCAGTTGATCTAGGGCATACAAAAACAAACAAAGATGGAAAATCAATCGATCAATCAATCAATCAATCAAAGCTTTATTTATAAAGCGCCTTCCGCAACCCTGTCAGGAAGCCCAAAGCGCTGAACATGGTACAGTTGTATGTAAATATATTGAATAAATCAACAATAAAAGAAATTCAAATTACAAAATACAAAATGGAAATTACAAGATAGATGAAACATTCTGGTAAAGGACAAATGTGTGAAACACATTTGGATTGAGTGGATGGATTGAGTGTACCAATGAAAACTGTGGAATGGATACAACATAAAAGGGGGCCAAAATCAAACATGTTCTGGAAACGCCAAGCGGAGGAGGTGTGTTTTTAGGTGATTCTTAAAGACTGGCAGAGATGGGGACAGCCTAACTGAGGGTGGCAACTAGAAAATGTCATCAGCAACAGGGAAAAACAAGAAGATGTGATAAATAATAGGGGCGACGGTGGCACAGGAGTTAAGTGCTCGGCCCGTACTCGGAAGGTTGCAGGTTCGAGCCCCGCTCAGTCTGTCGCTGTCGTTGTGTCCTTGGGCAAGACACTTAACCCACGTTGCCTGCTGGTGGTGGTCGGAGGGACCGGTGGCGCCAGTGCTCGGCAGCCTCGCCTCTGTCAGTGCGCCCCAGGGCAGCTGTAGCTACATTGTAGCTCATCCTCACCAGGGTGTGAATGTGTGTGTGAATGGGTGAATGACTGATTGTGTTGTAAAGCGCCTTGGGGGGTTCCATGACTCTAGAAGGCGCTGTATCAAATACAGACCATTTACCATTTTTACCATAAGTGCTAGAATGTTGTCAGAGATGTCTGAAAGATGTTTTTGTTTGCTGTTTCAGGCTTTAAATGGACTTAAAGAGTGAAAAGCAGAAACTAGAAACTAATCAAAAAGGTTTAATTTTCAGATGAGAAATGAATGTGTTTTTGTATTGTGACAATAAAGTTTTTAAAGATCAACTTCACTCGTGTTTTTAACACATTTGCAGCTGTCTCTAGTAGGAATGAATGCCTTGTAAGTTGTACTCGGAAGAAAAAAAGTTCCTGTGCGCCTGTTTCAGGAACCAGAAGTGAGCCAGATCAGAGCTGAGCTTCAGACGGCAGGATTTGGAGTCTTGTTTCCTGATGTTTGGACATCTCTTCTCTGATTGGCTAACACTAATGCAACTCCACCACTCACTCAGTTACATCTGTGACTGTGTTTTATCTCCATAAATAACACAAGCCTGGAGGAGTTCTGCTGAGTGGTGGAGTTGCTACTGCTAATGGTTAGATTCTGCTAGCCGAGGCGTTCTCTGCTGTTTCCTGGACGCTAAACCAACAACAAGCCTTCCCCATCGTGAGTCATAACGGGTGAGTCCATGAATGTTGAGTGACAGTGTGACGTAGATCTTTCAGAATCTTCCAATCCTAGAGTTTCACCGTCTGTCGTCTATCAGAAGCTGATGCAGGAGATGGGTGTAGGAGACTATTTTCATGTTCAGCCTGCATGAAACACTCAGTGACACGTTGCAATCAGAAATAATCATAAAAAAATTGTTTTTCGGTGAAGTTGATGCGTCTTAGCTCATTCTTTGGTCCAGAACTTTTTGCTCTGAAGTTTCGGAAATGTAAGAAATTGGTGAATTTTCTTAAATTCACAAACTCAGACCATGCTTCCTGTGATCCAGACCCGTCCCCCGTTCGGCTCACTTTGCAGAGAAACACAAAACCTAACAGTTGCATGGCTAAATGTGTTTTTAAGCCAAGAAAAACTAGAATCTATAAAATGTTTACGACTTTAAACTTCAGAACTCTTGAGAAGGATTTTTCTCACAGGATACAAATGAAAAGACCTCAATAGTAAACACTCCAGAGTTTCATCCTTTGTTTGGTTGTTATAAAATGCAGCAACAATTCAAAAATGGTCAGTTTCATTGTTTGATTTGGACAAATATTCAATCATGTTGCAGCTTTTATTGTTTTATCTTCACTCCAAATCTTTAAAATCTTCTTTAAAACACTTCCTGTTTCTACTTTGAATGATCAAACATGGATGATCAGACTCCGTTACGTTTATGATGACCCGCAGCTCTCCAGACCCTCTTGGCCTGATTATTTACGATTCTCTGACTTGGCTAAGAGCAATAAATGAAAAGGGATTTACAATTGATCCCTGCGATGCGGACAACTGGGGTCCGTCCAAATGTGTGTGGCCCTGAAAGGTAAGGGAATCCTCAGATTCTCACTTTTGACACTCGCGTGAATTATTCTCAACAGGTTTGTTCTCCACACCCAGAAGCTTTTGGACTAGCGTTACTATCACAACAAAGGAGGGAATCACTGACGCAGTGTGTCCGCACAAGTGGGTGCTGAACGCGTGTGTGTGCGCTTGTCAATATAAACGTGTATTAGTAAATCCACGGAGAGGGCTGTAGACGTGTGTGTGTGTGTGTGTGTGTGTGTGTGTGTGTGTGTGTGTGTGTGTGTGTGTGTGTGTATAAGGGTGTATAAGGGTGTGTGTTGATGCGTGCATATGTGTGTGTGTGTGTGTGTGTGTGTGTGTGTGTGTGTGTGTGTGTGAGTGTGTGTGCGCGCGTGTGTGTGCGTGTGTGTGTGTGTGTGTGTGTGAGGGTGTGTGTGTCAGAGGGGCATGTTTGTGTGTGTGTTTGTGCGTGCATGTTTGTGAGTGTGTGTGTGTGTGTGTGTATAAGGGTATGTGTGTGTGTGTAAGGGTGTGTGTTGATGCGTGCATATGTGTGTGAGTGTGTAAGGGTGTGTGTGCGCGTGTGTGTTGATTCAAGTCCATTCTTTCAGTTTGGTCTGACCACACTCACACACATGCCCCCCCACACACTCACTCACTCACTCACACCCACACACACACACACTCACTCACCCCCCCACCCACCCACCCACCCACACACACACACACACACACACACACACACACACACACACACACACACACTCACTCACCCCCCCACCCACCCACCCACCCACACACACACACACACACGTGTGGTCACGAGTCACAGAGCATGCCCACTGCCATGCCTGAGGATCATCACCACCTGTTTGATACAATAAAACATCTTGCTTTAGTGTTGTGGACGTTACTGCAGGTCAGATTTCATGACGTGTGTAAAAGTGTGCAGGTGCATGCTGGGAGACGGTCTGCATGGTCTTATTGTGAGATTCAACCCGGAAGGCATCGACAGAGGCATGTTTTTGTAGAAAACAAATCCTAATGAAGCGGACGGTGACTCATCCTCGGCTGCAGAAGCCGGGCCAGCTCGGCTCTCCAGCAGAACATCATCTGCTGAGAAAAGAGATCTTTTCCAGAGAAAGTCCCTGGCTGAGCTCTTGGGGAACGGTTACTCTTAATGACTTAATCCACGTTGGGTCTCAGTGGTCTGATTTCTTTTGCATGTGCATGAGAGTCTGTGTAATCCTCGCAGTGAGATGGGAGCCGAGAGCTGACCTCACTGTTTGGTTCCACAGGCTCTCCCGGGGCCCCTGGAGGTTCTGGGGCCACTTCTTACAGCAGAGCGGTCTGAAGCGCTGACATGCAGGCCCGGGTCCGCAGGGACCGCCAGTCCCCGGCTCTTGTTACCGCCGGGTTAGTCACGCTTTGTGAGATTTATGTGTGGAACAGTAGTGAGGGCTTGGGTTGCACAATACCACCAAAGTGTCGCGATTCTAATCCTCCCCAGACCTGAACTTGCTCCAAAGATGCCTGAGTATCAGAGCTTGGAACAACGGGACAGAGAACACACCAGCTTTGTTCATTTATTGTTTCTGCACCAGTGTCTAGTTCATGTAGGAAGTGTTGGGCCTGACTGGTTTATGTACAACTACTTTTCTCTACACACCATCTGCAGGTAACTATTGGCTTGAAGAGAATAAAACAAGAGATTCAGTCCTTTTAATTTTTGGATCACTATTTCATTTCTCATTGATTTTCTTGATTTACCAAAGAAGAGTTTGCTGGTTTGGCACAAAAAAGATCCAAACTCGAACTAGGGAAGGGCCTTTGGAAACTTAGAACCGTTTTTACACGTCTTGTTTTGCGATAACCTTTTTCTGAAACATCCTCATGTTTCTGGGATTTTTTTTTTTTTTTTGGTTTAGTATTTTTTAGGGTTGGAATCAAAAAATGGTTCTTGTTGAGAACCGGTTCCCATTGTATCAATTCCTAGGAATCGTTTGGCACTTTTGCAAACGTCAATTCCAGTCGGTGCGAATGATGTCACCAAGCATGTTGCGTGGCTTACAGAAGCAGGAAACATGGCGTCTGAGTGGCATAAACGCTTGAGCGTTTGGTTATATTTTACAAGAAAGCATGACAACAGGGTAACTTGCAAACAATTGCATAGTGGATTTCCATCAAGGGAAGGAAAAAGCATTTGGGCACAAAATACGCGATAACTTATAGTCAATGACGTGTGTAGACCCGCTCCGGAACAGTGAATTTCAACGCAGCAGCGGTGACGTTCTCTCGTCCTCTCCTGTTAATGCTACAGGTAACTAATCAACTAACACTGTTTATCAAGTTAGTGTCATTAGCCTCATATATTGACCCTTTGCACGTGATGTCACTCCACTCATGGGACCGCCCCATTCGCCGTGATGGACGGCAAAAAGACCGTTTACACACGTTGAAACTCTGGTGAAGCTAGTCAAAACAAGCCCGTTTGTAGCCTTTTATCGCTTTTATTTATTTGGTTTCACGGTAAAATGGTAACGACTCGCTACGTGGCTGGCTGCACTAACAGACAAGGATGTAAAGTCAACTCGTTTTATTTATTTATTTCAAATAACGTTGATCGAGACTGAGGACGAAGATGAACAGCAGCGGTCAATCAAATGGACTAGCAGCGAGCGTGTTTTTACCGGGTAAGATTAACGTTTATTTATTTCATGACAAAGACGGGGACAGGGACGAATGTGATGCGTTCTTCTGATGGATGGATATCCCACCGTGGACGCGCGGTACCGGCCACTGGAGTGAAATGCGAGATAATTAATTACTACATTGCTCCAATGTATGATTACGTGTGTTAAAATGACGTTATTTGGTACGAGCGTCGCCGTTAAGAGAGATCTTGTCTCATCCCGGTGTGAGAGCAGCAGCTGAACGCGCGGTGACACCACCAGCAACAAAAACTGGTAGGGATCCGGACATTTTTAAAATCGGCTTTGCTGTAAAGTGAAACGCTGTTTATAACATGATGTTATAAATCCAGTCGGGTGAATTCAGGCAAAGTAGGCAGCTTGTTTACATCGGTGAACAGCTGCAGAGAGAACTTAAGCTAACGTTCGCAAGCTAGTTAATAACACTTAACTTTTGTAAATGCCGCTCTATGAGCCCACTCTTGGTGCACTACTTCTTCTGATAACTGAACATGAGCTTGAACTAGTGGAGGGAATGCTAAAGATCGCAAAAACAGTTTTAGGCTCTACTTTTCCCTTTGTTTAGTACTCGTGTCGCTCACTGTTTACATGCTTTTGCCGTCCAGTATGGCGGACCCACGTGATTAGATGACGTAGGCGCAAAGGGTCAATATGCACCTCCACACTAGCAGACTCCAGCGACAAAAGTCCGATCTGTGGTGAGATTTTTCCTCCTTCTGCAAAAGCTACGGCAACACCGCGCCGAACAATAAGATGACTCTGGCTTTCACAGGGAGCATAAAGGAGAACATCTGGAAAGATCTTCCAAACCGATACAGGTGCAACTGATTGTTAATAATAAATGAAGCCGCAATTATAATGCAGGAGGTCATGTGCTATTAGTTTTTTGCCACCTATTGAACTACTCTGGAATTAATAAGGACTTGGATCAATAGACTGAATCAACAACGCCATTGATATTGATACACGCGTATCAGTTACCACCCCTAGTATGTCTGTTCCTGGTTTTGTCCAGTACATGCACTGGTATTACGCCGGTCGAAAGGCCAAAAAAATTCTTATTTAAAGAGCAAGTCACCCCCTACCAGAGTATTACTCCACTCCCACTTCCTGTTTGAAAAATGCAACAAATGCTGTTGCCTAGCAGACCGAGAGGGCGGAGCCGCTAACAAATACACACACAGACTGTTTCTCAATTCAGGGTCTGCATCCTTCGTCGGCCGGTTACGTCACAGCGCCGTGACTAGGCCTGTCCCAATTCGAAGACTCCTTCAGATGCGGTCAACGAATCCGACCTTCTTTTCGCCTACATGAAGGATGGGTCCGGTGTATCCTTCAGTGGTTTACATTTCCCAAGATGCCTTGCGGGTCAGACGGCAGAACTTTTAAAAACAATGGCGGACAGTGAAGCGGGAGCTGTCGGAGAGGATTGTGCACATAAATGTCAGTATAAACTTGAAAACTGTTAGGTTAAGGGCTTTTTGTGATGCATGAACGTTATTTTAGTTAGAAATGTAACAGTAAAAGTGCTTGTACTGCGGTCTCGGCTCGTATGTTCGGCCGCTCGGTGTCGTACTTCTCCTGCAAAGTTTTCCCCCTGATTTTATTAGGAGTTTGTATTTTAGGGACAAAAGAGAAAACCAGGGACTTTATTAAGCTCAGGGCGGAGATGGACCACATGATCACTGGAGCAAAGCATTCGGTGGCTGTGGCATGGAGGTACAATAACTTCTCATATTTTAAAAACTGTCGTTTGAGTTTAGTTTTATCTGCCAAAACATGAAAGGAATAACCCGTTGTCCTCTTTTCGCTTCCTGTTTTTTTTTCTTACATGTTTGTTAAGACTATTCTGGAGAAAATGGGCGTCCAGGGGAAGGTGACAGCGATGACCAGCTTCTGGAGCTGATCAGGAGGACATGAGGCTGCAGAGGGAGGCAGAGCAGCAGAGGGCACAGGAGAGAAGGGAGAACTTTGACAGGCTTGCTAGAAAAAATGGTTAAGAAAGATTAAACATGTACATATAAAAGAAATATCTAAATAAAATCAGTTCTGCATTAAACTCTTGAATTTTATTTTTGTTTACAAATGAGAATTGTTTACTAGAGGATATCTGCTGGGTCTTGAAAAGTTTTAAAAGGTGATAAATCGTTTTTTGTCAAATTAAGACCCTTAGAAAGTATTAAAAACTATTATCACATCTTTGCTCAGGCTCAGCTTGTCGAAAGTATTTTCTCTGAATTAGCTCTCCAACAGTCAAGGAAATGATTAAAAAGCGAAATAAAACTTTGAGCTCCATCGTGTAAAGTTCCTTCTCCCTTCTGCTCAGCGGTTCCTCGGTTGCTAGGTGACGGAACGTTCGCTGAGGGGGAGGCGGGAATTCATGAAGGCTAGGCCTGTCCAAATTCTTTTTTTTTTTTTTGGAGTCCTTACTCTGAGAGGTGTTAAACAAGTGCGGGTCATTTATCATTCATCATTTATCATTTATGACCACAGTGTACCCTTTTTTTGATGGATACTTCCACTAGGATAATGCACCATGTCATAAAGGTCAAATCACCTCAGACTGGTTTCTTGAACGTGACAATGAGTTCACTGTACCCAAATGCCTCTTCAGTCACCAGATCTCAGTCCAATAGAGCATCTTTGGGATGTGGTGGAACGGAAGTTTTGCATCGTGGATGTGCCGCTGACAAATGTGCAGCTATTGCTGATGCTATCATGTCAATATGGACCAAAATCTTCCAGTACCTTGTTGAATCTTTGCCACGAAGGGTTAAGGGCGTTCTGAAGGCAAAATGGGATTCAACCTGGTACTAGCAAGGTGTACCTAATAAAGTGGCCAGTGACTGTATTTTGTATATTTATCAGGGGCGCCTCCAGAAAAATTGATAGGGGTGGCCAGATGGGGCCAAAGAATTTTTTGGGATGGGATACCAAATTGGTCCTTGTGGTAACATTGGTTGAATTTAGTCTGTGGCGATGTGCTGCGTTGCAGCTTTATTCGTTTTTTATCCAAATAACAGTATGTATCCAAAACCTTTAACTTAAATTTGACAAACACAAACATGTTAGAAAAATACATGTCAGTCATTTAAAATTTTATCCCAAATTTAATTTAAAAATGTTTTTTATGTTAATTCACCTGTGTCGCTATGTTCACAAAAAAAAAACTATGGAGATCAAAACTTTTTTAAAATGGTGAGCAGCAGAAACGTGTATTTTTTCATTCTGATTATTTCTTTATTCATTAGTTTTATTTTGTTTTACAATTATGTCTTGAATAAACAAGATCAATATATGGTTTGACTGAACATTAATATGATTTGTTAACACTGCCTTTTGGGGGGGGGGGGGGGGGCAACCCTTGATATTTATAGGTGTGTATTGACAAGAATCTGGTCAAACAGTATGTATCTTAATGCAAGAAAGGGATATACTGCTATAGTAAAAGTCAGACTCTATTTGCAATTTGTTAGCCTGAACATAACTGAAAAGCTCCCATCAGACACATTTAAAACACATCCGGTGTTTTCACGAGATCCGGTTGTTCCATCAGACTGAAGGCGGTAAAAACTGCTGCCAGCTTGCAGTTGGACTGCAGCACACAAACGAAATAAAGTCAATGTCTGCATGCAAATCCTCAATAAACAATCACTGATTTTATATATCAACTCAACTTCTGAACACAAAACATTGCCATATTTTTCGGTTCATTTCTTCCTGCTTGTATTAATGTAACGGTAAATATCGGCTATTGACATCAGACTCATTTTCACATCGGTGCATCCCCGATCCTTTATCTTCATAACACAGTCAGCGATTTTCTTAATTCAGCTTTTAACATCATATCGTTTCATCTGCTGTAATTGGCTCAAATAAAATAGCTGAATGCGAACATCTTTTTGTTTTAACTCATAAAATTCACGTGAAACCACTTTAACACCAGTTTAACAGCTCTACGGAAAACAAGGATTTCTATTTGATACCGGGTCTGCTGGGGACCATCATCCAGAGGGTAAGTATGGCAGCTCGTCTCGCAGGTAAAACCTAAAGGGTTGTTTTATTCAAACACATTTATTGATTACAGGAAAATTTTATGTGAAAGACGTGCTGCAGGATGCAACCTCGATTCAGAGTTTGATTTGTTCAGCAGAGACATTCAGGAGTCCAGGCTTTCAACACAAAATGCATTTGTTTGGTCTCACACCAAGTTACTGGACAGCAGCGAGTGGATAACTACAGATATGATTAAAGAAGACTTTGTTTTGGAGAATTTTAGCTGGTTTTCTCTTGTGTTGGTGTCACGAGTGTGTGGACTAAAAAAGCAGCTTTTTGGCACAATGAAGTATCTTTTGCTACTTTTCTTTGTAAATGAATGAATCAGGACTCATTTCCAGCCCGTCACATGAAAGTATGAATTCTGATTAACTCAGAAACCAAGGTTTTCTAATGTGTGGATTTCTTTTTCCTTCATCCAAAACCACAGAAACTTTTATTTGTATTTAAACTCTGCGCAGCCCTTCAGACGACCAGCTTGGAACAACAACCCAACGCAACATCTAACGAGATAACTTTATGAGACCACACAGAAAGACAAATGGACGTGTGATGGTCATTTATAAAGCAAGCGCTTGTCCCGGCTGACATTTGGACAGGCCGCTAGTTAATGTGTTGTTTCACACTGTTTAGCCACGATAGGGTGGGCTGGTGGTGTGGATGGAGCCAGGCAGGACCACCTCTCTGGTGGCTGACCCTGGGTGCTTAGGGCAGGGGAACAGGTGGGACCGGACCCCCACAACACTCAACATCAGACCTCCAGCAAAGGAAGAGAGCGTAAATTCTCAGGTAGGTTTCATGTCAAAAACGTCGTACTTGTAGATGAATTTTTCACGCTTTTCTGTAACTTTTGCATGTTTGTATGGGAGAATAAATAATTATGTAAAACGTGTTCAGCCATGTTGGATTTCCAGTGCTGGCTACACAAAATCTGTGTCATAACATAATTCTTAATGTGGGAGGTTTCAGCATCCCCACGCTACTGCAGAGACATAAGGGCTGCACACACACACACACACACACACACACACACACACCCTCCTGCATGGATGCAGACCACAAAGAAGCAGCACAAACAATGCAGCGAGTCTGCCTTGTGTTTTATCTCCCTGCCACCCACAGTTCACACCAGCGGGGAGCTGAAGCCTTGTTCTGCCCTGGGTTCATCTCCGAGTCCCCCCGGCTAATTACCGTACCCGAGCAGGGCTCCACACCATCACAGCCGAACCATCCTCTGGCCTCCAGCCACATTATCCAAACAGAACTGTAACTTTAAACTTCTATGAGACATTATTTTAGTTTCCCACAAACCCAGGTTGGCTGTGGGAGTTTAGTCTGTATTCTGGCCACTTTGGAGGATTTTAGAAATAGTTTTACAAGAGCGGCCGTGATGATTGATACCCTTGAGCTCATTTGGACATTCTTTGTGAGTGAGAACTTCCTTAGGGGCCGAGTTTGAGTTTTGACTCATTTTTTCACAACTTGCTAATGGAGAAGCACCAACGTGATGAACAACAGCAGCAAACTGAGTCATCTCGACTTGATCAGTCCCCTAGCTGCTGCCCCATAACTGCAGCTTACTCACTTTTAGCACATCTTGAGGAATCTGTGAGGCTATGACTCGTCTCAGTTAATAATTTTGCTCATGAATTACTCTGTAAGAGATCAGCCCTTAATTCCCAGAGTGGATTTGGTCTTTCTGTACAGATGAAAGGTGACGCCACTGGTTGTTAATTGTGTTTGTCAGACATGTTTTCTTTGATTCCTGCTCCCCGTGTGGTCCCCTCTGGTCTGCTTTCACAAACAGCCTCCCAACTCAGGAGAGAAGAAGAAAAGAAGGTCAACAAGGAGATTGAGCTTGTGGTTGCAAAAGCACGGAGCTCCTCTTCATGGAGCAGGAAGGCATGAAGAAGAATTCAAACCTTTCTCCTTGTACAAACCTCAAAAATATATATCAACCATGAAACTCTATCCATCCCAGGCTATAACGTCAGTCAGGAAATTAGTACAACACCCGTTTGTAAAACCAGGAAGGTATCAGACGTAAATCCTGACCTCCTCCAGCCTGATTACATGATGTCAGGTGTCCCTTTGGTGTTAAAATACACTTTTAAACTATTAGAAGGCTTATTAGAGAGCTCATTATAACATAACAGCAGGAGTCGTTTTCTTAATTCAGTCTTTATCTCCTCAACAGCATCAATCACTACAGCATAACTCACAGAACATCCCCAGCCCTTCACAATAAGAGTCTCAAACATACATAAGCACCTCTGAAAATGTTAAAATGGTAAATGGCCTGATAAAGCGCCTTGTAGAGTCCTGGAACCCCCCCAAGGTGCTTTACAACACAATCAGTCATTCACCCATTCACACACACATTCACACACTGGTGGGGATGAGCTACAATGTAGCCACAGCTGCCCTGGGGCACACTGACAGAGGCGAGGCTGTCGAGCACTGGCGCCACCGGTCCCTCCGACCACCACCAGCAGGCAAGATGGGTTAAGTGTCTTGCCCAAGGACACAATGACAGCGACAGACTGGGCAGGGCTTGAACCTGCAACCTTCCAATTACGTGCCACCGTCGCCCAACATTGAAGCAAATGCTGTTGCTTCCTGATAAAACTCAGATTGCAGATTAAACTGCACCTAATTTCCACACCAATCCTAAAAACTTAACTTTTAGTCTCATCTGTCTCCACACATCACCTCCACGCGGTTTCATCTGTTTAAGGTGAAAGTTATTCACCTCTCCTTCAGGAGAGTGTGCTGCAGGTTCGCTGCCCGTTTCTTGATGCTAGCATCCACCTCTGGGTTCTCAGAGGAAACGTCGTTTTCTCGTCACTCCCTGGTGCCCAAACAAAAGCTTAACAGCATTGCATCAAATTCCAATTAGATTTTGTGATGAACATTTGAAGCATGAGTTGTCCCATATGCCTAGGGATGGGTACCTTTGACATTTGAATCGATTCGGTACTAATTCCCGGTACCTAGGAATCGATACCGGTACTTACCGGTACCAATTTTAGATAATTTTGAGTGTTTAATATTTTAATTCTCTTTTATAATTAAATATATATTTTTCTCAATTTATAACCATATTTGATAAATATCACGATAAATAACATACAACTGTTTGTATTTTAACATCGTCCTTGTAGTTTTATAAGCTGATAATTAAATTGAAGCAAACATCTTTACTGTGAACTACATTTACTGTGTATCTTCATTCCTTTTGCCGTCCTTTTCATTTGATTTTTCCTACTGGGAAGCTAGAATTTCCAAGGCGAAAGCGAACGCACCATTAGCTGATAAAAACGGTGGCAATGGAAGCTAATTTATCAAGCTAACGTTATCTTAAACAGTTTATTTAGCTGCTGGAGCAGATTAAAATGATGATGCCTCACACTTAGATCGTTGTCGCTGGTTTCATCTTCACCCAATCCCCCGTCGCATTTAGTAAAGTGAAGCCAAACTTTAGAGCGCGTTCATGTTCTTCTAGTCAGAAATTCGGAGTTCCGAGGAGAAAGCGAACGCACCAGTAGCGAAACGGAAGCTAACATATCAAGCTAACGTTATCTTAAACATTTTATTTACCTACCGGAGCAGATTAAGATGAGGATGTCTCACTTAGATCGTTGTCGCTGGTTTCATCATCACCCAGTTACCCATCACATTTAGTGAAGTGGACCCAAGCTTTAGCGTGTGTTCTTTCTACCATGCTGCTCTGTTTACAACTGGCTCGCAGCGACCGACGTAACGCTCTTGCGCATGCGCAGCTGTCTAGGCAAATTCTCGTTATGAAGGATGGGTACCGAAACGAGGCACCGTTTCAATTGACGTGAATCGGTGCTCAGTCGGTACTATGGAATTCGGTCGGTACCTTAAAGTGCATGTCAAGTGTGCCTCAGAGTCTTACCCCACCCACGTATCAATTTTGAAAACTGCAACATTAGTAGGCGTTGCCTGGAGGACCGAGAGGGCGGAGCCGTGGCAGTGACGAAGAGACGGCTAACTAGACGAAGCTAGCTCCCTTCACTCTGAGCAGTCATTAGAAGTGGAGGACGTTTCTCCCCCTCCTTACCCAGACACTCGAGAAGAAAGGGACCAAGTCTATTTGGAGGAGACAAGCGGACATGAGCCTTATTGTTTTGAGCTTGTGAGTTGCCTGAAATTACTGGAACCGACCCAACAGACCCATCTCTGAACGTAAGTAGCCGTTAGCCATAGCATTGGATTAGCTGCAGGGTTTGTCTCCATGGCCCTAAAAAGCTAGTATTCAGCATGTTTTAGAGATTTATCTGCATCAACACACCTGGTTTTAATCAGCAACAAACAGCTGAGCTGCTTAACAGCTTATCTAACCTGTTAAAGCAGGAAAATCCACTGAAACGTGCTGGATAGCAGCTCTCCAGGAGATCTAGGCTCAAGCTAGTCTGCTGCATAAAGTTATGAAAATATCCCATGAGAAAATTATTCTGTAATGTGTTCAGCCCATTAAAACTGCCCTGATTTCATTATTTATTTACTGATACTAGCTGCTCTTGGTTGCAGGTGATCCTCTGGTGTCTGCAGCTGGTCTCCTGCTGATGTCGTCGGGATCAGGAGCTTCCAGAAGAATGTGCCTTTCAATGACTCTTTCCCCCTTATTTGTTATATTAATTAAATAAATCTCAATTTATATATTTCCTGTTTTTGTTCATGTCCATAAATACTTAAACATGCTTGAAATTAAAACGAGCTTTTAACAGTGAGGTGCTAGTTTAATTCATCACAATAGAGCTAGTTAAACATGCGACAATGTGATAATTCAATTAATGTAATTTATAAATATCCATTAAAATATCAAAACTGGAATCAAAATGAGATATTTGGCAGCACAAAAAACTTGTCAAACACAATATTTATTATAATAATTGTAGGCAGACAGGAGACAGAGCTGATGGAGGTTCTCAGTCATCAAAGGATGGCTGAAGGCGTTCCAGGAACAGGAGATGTGGTGTTGTCTCTTCTCTCTCTATTCTGCCAGATGAGCTGGTAGGTTACAGGTGTGTGAGGACATCCTCATGCTGTCATAACCAGATGACAGGAGTTATCAGGTGATCAGCCAGGCTAATGATGAGATGCAGAAAGAAAACAAATCATGCAGAAAGAAAACAAATCCAGGACAGTGTACAGTAATAAAAATAATATGTGGTGTTGCTTACCTTATGTGCTCTTATTGAGTATTAACGTGTGCCTGCCTCATGGTGTAGAGTCCATATTTTGCTGAGTGTCCTGCAGTAATGCAGGTTATTAGTTAATTTACTTTTGATAGCAAAAACAAAATATTTAATTTAAAAGTTATTTACCAGGTGAATCAGCTCACACGTCACCACCTGGTGGTGACCACCAAGTGTCACAGGGCCAGAATCAGTAGCCTCCTTCATGATGTAATCACATACTTATTTAATTGTTAATATCTTAAAAATTCAGAAATGTTTTAATTTTTTTTTACCTTGAACAGTTCACTGAGCTTGCACTGTCACTGAGGTGGAAGCTGGAATCAACAGCAGACACCTCACACCGTGGTCTTTTCAGGAGGTGTGGATGCTCTGGGACTTTCTGGAAGATGAATTTCCATCATGGTCCCTGTGTCACAAGACACTGAGGCTGTGAGCTCTATAAAAACAAAGAAGCAGCACATTTATAAATGTTTAAAAGAGCATAAAATCACTTGTAACAATCTGTAAAACAAATTAAAACTAGAAGGTAATAAAATGTTTACATAGAAGATTATTAAAAATAATTCACCTTTGCTACGGGTAACACCACGTCAGCCTGGACAAGTGCATTCTTGCAGATTACTAAATCAGTCTGACAGCCAGTGTCTTGGGTAGATTTAGCCTGAAAAAAAATAGAAGCACATTGATGTTTATAAAGTCAGATAAAATACAAAAGAAACTGTCCCATATAGGCGCTTTATAACATTCCTAGTGTGTGATGTTATTATAAAGTAAAAGTCAGTCACATATGATGTGGAGACCCTGAAATGCGACCTCCTGAACAGAATTCCTCACGGAACCGGGTCACGCTGTGCTAGATTTCACGCTGTAATGCTGTCTGTCAACTAGTGCTGCGTCAGTTTAGAGTCACTGTTGCTGAATTACCGACTGACACAAAAACAACCCGAATTTTCTCTGAGCCTGACAGTCAGGTGGACCGTTTTGTCGGCCAGGGCTTCGAGATATGTTCCGATTCGCCGCTGATTCTACCCTTACATCCCGTTCCACATTTTGTGAACTTGACAAAATAGCCCGAAGGCAGTGCAGACTGATATTAGCTAAATGGAGTGAACCACGTCTCTCAAACTTTGCATTTAGGTAGGAAATTGTCTTTAGAAGATGTTAAAACTTTCATTTAGCTTACTCACCTCAGACTGTAGCCCGTCATGGTGGGGGAGCAGAGTCGGTGGGCTGCATCTAAATCGCGGAAGAGCCACGGTGGGCACAGCCTCCCTCTTGGAACGGAGACGTGCAGAATCGCGGGTAAAATGCTGGTTGCAAACTACAGCACCAGGCGGGAGCTGAATCTTTTCCAGACACGCAACCACTGGCGCCTAATTTCTAAGTCCAGCGGAAAGGAGTGCAACCCGACAGAGCTCCGCAACCATACTACACTACACCATCTCACCATGCTAACACGATATGGAGCACTAAACCCGAACTACTTTCCTAATTACACTAACAGCCAAACAGTAACTAAACTACAATATCCAACAGCCAAGCTAACACTAAATAAGTATGTATAACACTAAAAGCTATGCTAAAGACTAGGATATGCTAATGCTATACGCTAATGCTGAACTACGGCTAGCCTCCTACACTCTCATGCAAATCCAACTCCCAACTCGCCACAAGGCGTGGCCGAGACTCCCGATGCTTTTATAACGTTGACACAGAGCTGCTACGTAGTACTCTACTGGATTACGTAGTATCTTACTCTTTAGCCATTGGCTAAAATTTATTCAAAATGAGTCAAATTCTATGTTTTAAGCTGAAGGTGGAGCTATACTGTGGTATTTAGGCAGAATTTTTAATTTTTTAAGAAAATGCACCAAAATGCTAAAATAATGAATACACACATTTAAAACACTATTAGACACTCATTTATACAGTTCATCAGCAAAAAAAAGTTAATTTAGACGTTACTTGCTCTTTAAGAAGTACCAAATTTGGTACCTAACGCTACATACGCCTACAGCTCTCTTACAGGCATGCATGAAATCAGAGTCAATCATCCTTCATAACTCATTTCCTGTTAGTTTATATTTAGTTTGAACCACATCCAATCTCATATAAATGTGCATATTTTACATTTTAATTAGCATTCTAGTGGCTGATCCTACATTGTAGAACCCTCTTTATTATTTTTACCTGGTTGTGTGTGTTTGTACGTTAGCTAAAAATGGCTACGATCCCACTGCTGGTTAAATTGCATCAACTCTGACCCACACATGACCTTTTTTTATGACAGTATGAACAGTTTTAAAGAAGACCGTGGAGTGGCAGAGGAGTTAAGTGGGGAGGGTGTCGGCCCTAGAGCACAACGGCCATTCTGGGATTCTCCAGAACGTAATATTCACATTTATCTTGACAACAATCAATCAGTCAATCAATCAAATTTTATTTAAATAGCGCCTTCTACTACCTTTGCAGGAGCCCAAGGCGCTGAACATAACCACACCATAAAAATAAAACAAAAGAACAGGTAAAGAAAAAGGGTTAAAAAGGGCCAAAACAGAATAAAATTACATAAAATGGTAGAAGTGAGCCTTCAGGTGACTTTTAAAAACCTCCAGCGATGGCGACGGCTTCACAGCAAGCAACAACTGTGTGATGGAGGGGTAGGAGACTGGTGTAAAGCAGGAGGGGAACTTGGATAAAAACAAAAGGGTCATCTGGGGCAGCAGTGGCTCAGGAGGTAGAGCGGGTGGTTGCAGGTTTGATCCTGGCTCCGACCAGAGAATGCTGCCATTGTGTCCTTGGGCAAGACACTTGACCCACCTTGCCTGCTGGTGTTGGCTGGAGGGACTGGTGGCGCCTGTGCTCGGCAGCCTCGCCTCCGTCAGTGCACCCCAATATCTTATCATCACCAGAGTGTGAATGTGTGTGTGAACGGGTGAATGACTGATTGTGTTGTGAAGCATCTTGGGGGATAAACCATAAGAAGGCGCTACACAAACACAGGCCGTTTACCATCTGGGGTTCAAACCATATCATTCAGGTATCCCATAACCTTTAACCTTTCCTTCTTTTCATCTCTTAGCTTCCTTTTACTCTCAAATTCATTTTCTTGATGAAAATGTTCTATTAGACCCATTAAGCGTGCGCATGTTGGATCTCTGATGCTGACGTAAATCTGAAACCACTCCTGGACAGAATGTGAGGAATTCCAAAACCCATCTTCTTCAGCAGAGAGCATAAAGATGATTTGCACCCACTCAGTCCCGGCTTCATGTCGCTGCTAAGATTTTACTTCGCTCCTCTCGGGCCCCCCTGGAGTTAAAGTTACATGATGAATGACGGGGTAATCAGATCAACTTTCCAATGCAGCCAGACACAGCCGCCCTTGAGACGGCACTTGAGGAAGAAATGTTTGGTGATGAGGCCAAAAGGCCAACCCAGATAAAGATGAAGTAGCTGAGGACTCAACAACAGACAACAACAGACTTGCTTCGTCTCTTAAGGACAATTCGGTCTCATGATCCGTTTAGCGCATGTGGAGCACGAAGGAGTGCAAGGTGAAGTTTGTCGGGGGTGATCAGGTTAGACGGAGATCAGCGGTGTCACTGCTCCACAGAGCCTTCATTGAGCACTTGATGGATGCTCTGTAACCAATGGAGATGGAGTGCACCCATATCCAGGGTGAGCACACAATCTTCTCAGCAGATTAACTCCCATTGATTTATGGAGATTTACTTCAGGAAAGAAAACAGCTGGCAAAAGGACAAATACCAGAAGTGGCAAGGCATAAATTCAGCAGGCTAAGAGGATGATTTTTATCACCGTGAGGTGGAAACGGGATGGGATTACGTGATTCTGAATGAGGAAGCATTTCTATCTTCTTCCGGCTCTTGGAGAGTACAGATGCTTTTTTTTCTCCTCTCCCTCCCTCCTCATCCCTCCCTCTTTGTCCTGTCTTTGCGTGCACGGCGCTTTCTGCGTTTTTTTCTGGAAATTGGAAATTATTAAACATGGATCTGGTCAGTTGATGTCTCTCAACGTGATTGACAACATTTTTTCAACGATGAGAACGGGAGAAGGGGCTCCCGGATGCTCCTCTGGGACAGAGCCAGCTGGGTATATCATGGACTCCTGGAAACAGCGGAACCTGATATGCCTCTCTCAACTGTCTGTAGAGGACTCTGAAGATGTCTGGATATTTGTTGTTTTGGTGTCGGGATTCCTGCAGTTTGGCCTGAGCGGTTACCTGGCATACCGGAAAATTAACAAGCTGTCGAGGAATATTGGCTCAATCCCGGAGCTCAGGGATGGAATGCATCGTGCTGTGAACGTACAAACTCATATAATTGTCGAGATGAGTCGTAAGCTTGGAACTTTGGCTGAGATTCAGGCTCTGGCACAGAAGGTGGATTCCATCAAGGAGAGAGTGGACGGATCAGCACGGTTCGGTATAGATTGATAATGCCATTATTGGACCTGGATGGGTTGAAGACCAACAGAACACTAAGACAGAGAGGAAATTATCTCTGTCTGTCCCCAAAACAATTTTTATCTGAATCTGGTGCCCTTGGAGCCTGTGAGTCTGAAGTGAAAACTCCCCCCTCAGAAGAAATGTGGAATGCTCCTGTCGCTATGGAAACTCTTTCTCTCTATCCCAGCCTGGGCCGGACTGTGACCGGTGAAGGCCGTGGAACCGCATCTAGGAGTCACTGTGCCCTCTAACCCATTATCTCCCTCCTCTGTCCAAACAGAGGTGATTAGCACTGCTCCATGTGGCTGCACGCACTGAAGTGAGGAGAGTCCCAACCCTACCTCCCCACCTAGTGGACACTTATGTTGTGTAATGTCTGAACTTTGTGTGCATATCTGTCTGAGGTGTTTTTTTGCATAGCAAAGCTACCCTCTCTGTTGAGGGTAACTCTGAAGTAACTTTTTTTCCCCTCCCCCTGACTCTATCCTCATATAAGCCCTCTGGATCTATTACCGTAGCGCGACTCGGGTTGCGAATGACCACAGTCACCAATTCTTGTCATGTGTCAATGTACGTATGTCTGATCTCAGAAATGTGTGTACTGAAACTCTAATTTCCCTCTGGGATTAATAAAGTATTTTTGAATTGAATTGAAATTTGATGAAGATAAATAACTATTTACACATCTGGTACTAATTCAGCTGCAGAATTTTTTTTCTGAGAGAATGTTTTTATTTGTACTTTTAACAAACTTCATTTTAAGATTTATTCACATCTTTGCAGTAATTTTCTAGGTTTTCAGTTGTAACTCAAAATTTTAAATATCTTGCAAAAGTTCATTTATTTCAGTAAATCAACTTAAACGGTGAAACTAACCAATGAGACAGACTCTTTCCATGCAAAGCCAGATACTTCAAGCCTTTATTTGGTATAAATGTGATGATTAGGGCTTACAGTTGATGAAATCCCCAAATTCAAAATCTCAGACGGTTTGAATATTGTGGAAAAGTTTAATATTCTAGACCAGGGGTGTCAAACTCAAACTCACACGGGGCCGAAATGAAAATCTGGGATGAAGTCGAGGGCCAAACTTCATATTTTTTGAAAAAGTGACGGCAAATTAGCACATTTTCTTTATCAACATTTATGCAATTTTGAACCTTTTAATTTGGAAACAAACTTATTTTTGCATTAACACTGAATGTGGAATAACCAAATTACACACGAGCAAGTCAGTTTTAAATAAAATGCATCAGCGGTATTCATTAATTGTGGTATAATCAGCATTTTTAAAATCTATTCAGGATTTATGTTTTCTTGTTTATTCATTTTTCTTATTTTTTATTCTCCTTTTTTCTCCTGTAATACGTGTCATCGCTGCTGTGACATCTAGCTTTCCCCACTGAGGAACAATAAAGGGATTTTCTATTCTATTCATCTATCTGCAGCCTTTCCACTTCCTGTTTACTGTAGGTTAAATCTTTTCTCACGGCCCAACAACAAAATAATGTAATTTTATCTTAAATGAAAATGCAACATCTCACCTGTTAACTTTCATGTTTTGGAGCAGAAAAAGAGCATAAAACCAACATATTTAAAGCTCAGTTTGTTCCACTGGTTTACTGTGATGCTCACCTGTTCCAGCCAGATACCTGCATCATGGGGTTGATCTGAGCTGAGGAGGAGACTCCTGTTGTTTTGTTCATCTTCATCATAATAATGACAACATTAGATGACAACAGTTGCTCACATAGGTTTGTGCTGATGAACATGTCTGAGCAGCTTGACCACGTTGTTGTGCGTCGGGGAGGAAAAATAAAAACTACAGCAGCCACAGAGCCAGGCTGGTTTGAGCGTGTCGCTGCTCGCTGGAGGTATATCAGCTCTGTCTGGAAGTTAGTTGGAAAACTTTCTCTTTCAGTCGTGAACACATTACTGAGCGGTAAAAATCTCAGTTTCTGGGCTTCAACGTCGGCAAATAGCTGAGTAAACTCAGCGCTGAGTGAGAGGAGTGTTTAGTTTGTCCGAGATGCGGAGCTGCAGACACCGGCAGCAGACGCTGGAAAAACCACAAAGGAGGGGGACACTTCGGCTCCGCGCCAACACTGCAAAGCATCATGGGAGTTGTAGTCGTTGCAGTAAAATTGGCCAGCGTGTCAGTTTTAATATATTTATCTCTCGAGCCACATAAAAACGCTTGTGTCTGACACGTGTGTTCTTGTCACGAGCTGCTGTAGGAGGATGTTTAGGACCCAAAATGCAGAGAACCAGATGAACCAGGCAGGAGGTAGATGATGAAAAGTAATCCTTTATTTAGGAGTAATCCAAAGGCAGGGAGCCAAAAACCAAAAAATCCAGTAATCTAAACTGAGTCATAAAAACACTAGAGGACTAGAGACGTTGGAAACACTAGATGCTAGGAACAGGAACAAGACTGACAAGAACAACAAACAAGCAACCAATGGACCGACACAAGACAGAGAAAAAAACAGGCTTATATAGACTGGGAGGATGAGGGAGATGAATTGCAGGTGCGCAGGGAGAGGAACCAGGTGAATACAATTACCAAATCAGGGAGGAGGAAGAAAACACTGGTGGGGGGAAAAACACACTAAAAACTGAAAGGCTGTAACAAAGACAAATGACCTAAGGGAAAAAGCAAAAGACCAGAAGGCATGAACATGAACCATAACTAAAATACTAAGGGGAAGCTGACACTAAAGGAAGACACTACAGCAAGAAAACTACAGGGGCGTGGCTAAGAGGGGGCCAAGAGAGCACAGGACCTGGGAGGGGAATGTCAGAGGGAAGGGTTCACACACACACACACACACACACACACACACACACACACACACACACACACACACACACACACACACACACACACACACACACACACAGAACTGGGCAAGATACACACACACACACACACACACACACACACACACACACACACTGAGCTGGGGGAACAAGAGGCTGGAGCTAATATTGGAGGGGCTGAGGATGACCAAATGATCTCCCGACCAGAGGGAAGGAAATGAAGGCCTAAAAAACAGGAAACACATAAATGAGACGCAGACAAAGGACACATGAGGGCGCTATGAAACACAAAAGGAGAACCAGGAGTGGGAACTGGAGGGGTTGGGGAACAAAGGGACACAGAACAAGACTGTTCTAGACTCAACGTGTCACACTCCAATCAGCTGATGAATCCAGAACACCTGAAATGGGTTCCTGAGCCTTTAGACGGTCTCTCAGTCTGAGCTGGGTCACTGACATAAATGGACTTTTGCACCATTTTCTCATTTTTGGAGTTTTGTCCGAATTGTGTCACCATTCAAGTCCCTGAACTGTTTGCATGTCCTCTCTGTTCTGCACCAAATCTCAACCATGTTCACCTATGAGCTGAGGTCCCCGTGATTTGGGCTCTCCCTGCAACTTGGCTCTGATGTCACATCAGTCACGCATCATGCAGACCAGCTCACATTTAGCCAAACAAAAGAAGAAGACTGTTGATAATAAACAACTTGATGGATTTAGTGCAGATTTCGGAAACTAGTCATCACATCTAAAACTTGATGGCTGCTACAGTTACACAAAAATGGCTACAACTCTTTAAATGGTGGTATCCGAGGGTGATTAACATCACGTATCTGCTTGAACTTCGGAGAAAAAAAAAGCTTAAACACATTTGTTATTGTTTGTGATGAAACAAAAACAAAACACTTACCTTCTCTCCCTCTGTAGGATTTTTGTCTGGATGATATTTCAAGGCTAGCTTGCGATAGGCCTTTTTCAGTTCGTCTGGGGTTGCATTAGGCTTCTCACCAAGTGTGTCGTAAAAGCCTGTTTCCTTAACCATGTTTGACTTTGACAGATATTTCTGTTAAATTAAAAGTAGAATCAGATCCACTTTAGCTGCTGCAGAATGCTAAAATAAAGAAAATGGTGGTCATTAAGTTAAGTCATGGTTATTTTCCAAGCCAGGATACAACAAAAGCAACAAAATGCAACAACATTAGGTTTTAATGTCCATAAGTACAAGGACCAACATTCATGGGAATAAATGTTAACAAGAAGATTAATCACTAGGCAGCGAGGCACCAGTGAGTAAACAGACTTGATCGTTATGAGTGAAACGGTTTTCATGTCAAGTATTCATTTAATACTTTTTTTTCAGGAAGGTATTAACAAACCTTTCTTCAGTAATGGGAGGGCTGAATAATTAATCCACAGAGAGGACGCTGATCAATCTAGATTATCTGTAAAAGCTGAAGCCAAGGGGCGATAGATGAGTGAGAAAACAATACAGGGTTTGGATGAAAAGAGCATTTGATTTCTGCTTCCTGTATATTTCACACCATTAACTTCCATCCATTAAAGTGAAATATCTGATGTAGCTGAGCGTTAATGCAACTCCCATGACAGTGTTTTCATTGTTTCAGCCACAAAGTTTGAATTTGTGCCACAAAACAACTTTTCTACAGGTGCTGCATTTTGTACACAACGAAAATGAAAAGTGGTTAAACTGTGTTTTCACAGTGCACAAAATAAATGGTGTTTGTGTTTCTACCCGGTCCAGGCAAGTCAGGACGAGTCCAGGCAAGTCGCTTTACTGCATCAGTTCCCTTTAAGGCAGTGGTTCCTAACCAGGGTCCGGGAACCCCAAGGGGGTCCCCTCAAGTTAGCAAAAGGTCCCCCATAATTTTGTCTTTGCAGAGGTTGCAAGGTTATCAAGATTTTATTTGTAAAATTTACATTTATAAAATCTCAATAACACACCCTGCAGTAAAGTCAACCTCTGAATGAAAGTTGTAACTCTGTATGTCTGTATAAAGATTGTAAATGATTCAGTTTACTGTGTGTGCGTGTGTGTGTGTGTGTGTGTGCGTGCGTGCGTGCGTGCGTGCGTGCGTGTGTGTGTGTGTGTGTGTGTGCGTGCGTGTGTGTGTGTGTGTGTGTGTGTGTGTGTGTGTGTGTGTGTGTGTGTGTGTGTGTGTGTGTGTGTGTGTGTGTGCGTGTCAGATTTGGGGATCCTGGCTTGGTTTGAACATGGCAAGGAGGTCCTCAAGGAAAAAGGCTTAGGAACCGCTTTATCTGATTATTATTGTAGTACACGCAAATTATGTCAAGTTTTTATGAACATTGTGGAATTACATTGATTCACAAGGTTTTAAAATTGTTGATAACTATTAATTAAATTCAAGTTTATTTATATAGCGCCAAATCACGACAAGAGACGTCTCAAGGCACTTTACATAATAAACATTCCAATCCAGGTCAGTTCATTAAGCCGATCAGTAAAATGTTTCCTATATAAGGAACCCAGCAAATTGCATCAAGTCACTGACAAGTGTCAGTGACTTTACGGCAATCCTCATACTAAGCAAGCATAAAGCGACAGTGGAGAGGAAAACTCCCTTTTAACAGGAAGAAACCTCCAGAGAATCCTGGCTCAGTATAAGCAGCCATCCTCCACGACTCACTGGGGATCGAGAAGACAGACAGACACACACACACACACACACACGCACGCACGCACGCACACACGCACGCACGCACGCACGCACGCACACACACACACACACACACAAACACATATCCACACTCACAACATATATACCAAGTAATGTGTCTATAGTTACATTGTGATTTCTTAGTAGATATTCTATTTGGCGAGAGATAAACTTTATTGTATTTATCCTAGTGAATCTATTGTTAAACGGGTAAACTAGTAGTAGCACATCCAACGTCAAGGAAAGTAAAAAGTTATTATCAGGAGAGGGAGAATGTTTAAGTGGTTAGCAGCAGTGTGCTAGACGATGGCCCCCTCCATGAGGCCACCACAACTCAGCAGAACATCATTGTAGCTTCTTCTGGGGAGAAAAACACTTAGAGAAAAAATAAAGTTAACAGCTGAAATAGCAGGAAATAATACAGTTAAAGAGCAGATTGTAGAAGAAAGTAGTCGAGTGTGGAAAGTGGTCAGTGTGTCCTCCAGCAGTCTAAGCCTATAGCAGCATAACTACAGAGATAACTCTGGATAATCTATCCTATTTAGATGAAGGCATGTTGGAGGCAGGGCAAGGGAGAACCGTCTTAAGTGTCCTTAAAGTTAGAACAAAGGGCTGAGTATGGAGGCGGTGTCTGTAATGCATTACATAATAGGGTTACGCAGTTGTTAATAATCCTAACCCTAACTGGAGGAGAAAATGGCAGGCGGCAGGTTTTGGAGTCTTACTTCCTGATATCTGGACATCTCGCCTCTGATTGGCTAAAAGCAGCGTGACTCATACCACTGACTTTGAGTGCTCGTAATGTTTTATCTCCATAAATACTATATACCTGGAGTAGTCCTGCTGTGTGGTGGAGTTGCTAATGCTAACAGTTAGCTTCTACTAGCCAAGATGTTGTTAAACCAACAACAGACTATTTTCTATCAGAAGCTAATGCAGGAAATAGGGGTGGAAGACAGTTTTCATGTTCAACCTGCATGTTAAACTCAGAGTCATCATTTATAAAAATAATATGTAAAAAATTGTTTCTCAGTGAACTTGCTCTTTAACATAAAATCATGAAGGAGAAGAAAGTGTTTAGTTTAAAGATGCATCCAACTTGTTAGTTGTAATTTTAGAGTTGCATCATTTGTTTTAAGCTCATATCAAAGTGTTGCAGAATAGTTTATTATTTCAATTATTTATTTAGCACGTTTTTTTGTCAGTTTAGTTTTTCTGCAGCATTTTTATCTACTTTTTTTGTTTCTACAACAAACTCACTCTGCTTTGTACTTAGTGAAATCTGAGATCTTCACGGCCTGCCACAAAAAGGAGAGAGTGGATGAAAGAAATAACCTCACGCAGACGTTAGGTTGAAAATGTTTTACAGGTGAACATAAACGATCCATAAATGACCAGAAAATGCATTCAAAAACATTTAGAAAAGCCTGATTTACCACACGCATGCATGTGTGTCTAGTTTCAGACCGTGTAACAGCCCAGAACCTCAACTCAGACATCTCAAAGGAACCCATTTGAGTTCTGTCTCTCTCCAGTAAAGCCTCGTGTGGCGTTTTCTTCCGTGGCTGCAGCCTTGTAGATGCAGCTGCAGCTGCATTTAGATGTGCCTGTCTGGGCCCTGTGTGTAATATTATTACACGGCTACCGCTCGACAGATGTGCACCTTGCTCCGTCTGACGCGTTTCTGCTGAGATAGACAGAAAGATGCACCCCTTCTCCACCACCCCTCCACACCTAGTTGACGGGACCGGAACTTTCCTGTGTTTCACCAGGGTGGGCCCTGCTTGACTCATGGGGCTGAGTGAGAAGGGTCATGACCTGCGCTGCGAAGCGCTTCCTGTTGCTGTTTAGGGGGTCTTTCAAGACATGCAACGATCACAAGAGGAGCTGGTGGGTAACATCCGGTTTGAGGCGATGCTGCACCAATAAAAAACATGCATCAGCGGAGCAGTAGCTGGAACGGCAGAGAAAGACGACGGTAAAACACGATTATTTACTGCTCTGAGAGATGCAGCGAGAAACATGTTCACCATACGAGGAGAGAGGATGTTCAGCGAGGAGCACGAGGCAGCTGCAGCCTGGTGGTTTTATGGGCTCTCAACAGCGGCACATACACAGTTTATTCAAACTTAGCTACTTCAAGACATAATTTAATATTTGATTTATGATTGGGAAGTTTTTAAATGAATAATACAAACATAAAACAGCAGACACGTAAGCAGAAAGAAAGCAATAATCAAGTTATGCAATCATATCTATTTTTATTTCGGCGTTGACAGATGCCTGGTCTAGCATTGTTCTGCAGTTACAGTTTTAGCCATCGCTGAAGTTGGTCAGGACATGCAAATGAGAGGTGTTGTGTCTAAGATTATGACCTGTTTCACCAGCAACTTTTACGAAACAACGCCGTCAATTTGCTGCAACACCGAGGCGGCATCAGGGAGTCTCAGGTTGTTTATAAGTGGTCAGACTATGGCGGTAATGTTGCGCAATCGTATCCTTTTTACAAAACATTATGCGACGGCAGCATGAAGGGGGTATGGGGGCGGTCTCTGCACTGCTGCGGACGTCCGTTTATCGTGGACATGACTTGCTTTTAATTGTAATCGAAGGCGCGTTCGTTACGTTTTTTTTAAGAAGTCGCTGCTATAGTTTTCTGTCCTCCACAGTCACTATGCAGGTGATCTGAGCTCTAACGAAGAAAAACTCCAGATTACCATCTCAGCTGATTCTATTTACAAAAGCCAGACCAGCCGTCCTACCCAGAAATCCAAACCTCATGACCGTTGGTGAGGGTTGGTATTCAGACAGGCCAGCTCATCGTAGGCCTGGACGATATGCTGTCCAACAAATGATTGACGATAAACGATATTATTGTCTACATTATCGAGACCAAAATAACCACTTTTGTCATGTCAATATAATAATAATGCAAGTACACCCTTTAAAATGCAACAATTTAAACCTTTATTTAACATTGGAATGTCCAGAACCAGAACTTCTAAATAAATAAATAAAACAATAAAACAGAATAAAATAAAAAAAGGTCTTTCACTCTGTTAGAAAAATATTGCACCAAAAACAATAAAGTGAACCCCGTCTCTCTAAAACTATTAATACAATGGCTCATCTAGTGTCAACCAGAGGGCTTTATATAAAACCCTAAATGCAGTTTTGTCGAGTGATTACTCTCCTACGGTTGCAATCACAGATGATCTCTGCTCCCAATTTTTAAGTTTTTTCCTTGATAAAGTCTCCAATATTAGGAGTCTAATCATTTCCCCTGGAGAGGTTCTGCTACCTGCATCTGTTTGTACCGGACGCTTTGACCATTTTGAGCCGATCACACTGCCTGCCTTGGAGAGATTAATATCTTCCATGAAGCCATCAGGCTGTCCTGATGACATTGTACCAGCCAGACTCTTCCAGGAGGTTCTTCCAGTGGTAGCCCCTCATGTGCTCAACATTATTAACTCCAGCCTTGTTTCGGGAATTATACCCTCTGTTTTTAAACATGCCGTGCTTCAACCACTACTGAAAAAATCAGGCCTAGACCCAACTGACCTCGGGAACTTTCGCCCCATTTCAAAGCTCCCCTTCTTGTCAAAAGTGATGGAAAAGGTGGTTTATAATCAAATTATGCCACATCTGAACAATTTTGGGGTCTTGGATAAATTCCAGTCTGGTTTTAGACAATATCACAGCACAGAATCCGCTCACATCAGGGTTTTTAATGACATTATTTTAGCCACTGATTCCGGTTCCCATGTTGCCCTGGTAATGTTGGACCTCTCAGCTGCATTTGACACAGTTGACCATGACATTTTATTGTCCCGCCTTGAGAATTTGGTCGGTATTAAGGGATCCGCGCTTGACTGGTTCTGCTCCTACTTTGATAACAGGTCTATTAGAGTTAGAATGGACGACTGTTCATCTCCCTCTGCTGCTCTTCCTTGGGGCGTTCCACAGGGGTCTATCCTCTGCCCCCTTTTATTTAGCATTTATATTATTCCACTGGGACTAATCTTCAGGAAGTTTAACATTAACTTTCATCTTTATGCGGACGACTGCCAGATTTATGTTCCATTGAAGGCTTTTACCTCCATCCAGCTGCTCCTTGACTGCCTGAGTGAGGTTAAGGACTGGCTGTCAGCAAATTTTCTGCTCCTGAATGATTTTAAGACCGAGTTTATTGTTTTTACTCCTAATGGCTTGTCTTCCTCCGCTCCTGATTTTTCTGCTCTTCCTTTTAAAATTAGTCAAACAATTGTTAATCTTGGAATTAAAATGGATGTGGCTCTAAAAATGGACCCTCACGTTAATCAAATGGTTAAATCATGTTTTTATCAGCTGAGACGTCTTTCCAAACTAAAACCCATTCTGAATCGGCGCCACCTCGAGACAACCATTCACGCTTTCATCACCTCAAGGTTGGACTACTCCAATGCATTTCTGTTTGGCATTTCAAAAGCCGCATTATCTCGCCTTCAGCTGATACAAAATGCGACAGCAAGATTTCTGACCAATACTGGCCGTCGGCAGCACATCACTCCCATTTTAGCAAGACTTCACTGGCTTCCTGTGCACTACCGTATACGTTTTAAAATTTTATTGTTTGTTTTTAAGGCACTGAATGGCTTAGCACCACCCTACATATCCGAGTTACTCACTCCTTATGTGCCAGGCAGGACTCTCCGTTCAGGTGACCTACACCTATTAAAGATTCCCCGTCAACGCTGCAAAACCCGTGGTGAACGAGCTTTTTCTGTCTGCGCTCCAAAACTCTGGAATGATCTCCCGCTGCATATCAGACTCTCCTCCTCCATTGGGGTTTTTAAGTCTCACTTAAAGACTTACTTTTATTCTCTTGCTTTTACTACCTAGCTATTTTATCGATGGTTTATTTACACTGTTCTTTTACTGATTTTATTGACTTCTCATTGTTGGTTCTTTGTGTTTTGCTCTAGTTGTTTTATTCTTTTATATTCTTCTTTTAACCTTATATGTTTTTACCCCTGTACAGCACTTTGGTCAGCTCACATGCTGTTTTTAAATGTGCTTTATCAAATAAATGGAATGGAATGGAAACAACCAAAACCGCACTTCAGTAAAGATGATGATGATAGAATAGTACATTTCTTAACCTCGATATATTGAGTCTGGAAAAATATTGAGCTCATTTATTGTACGATTAATTGATTTATTGATTGTCGTCCCAGCCCTAGCTCATTGGGAGCTTTGTCTTTCAGCTGACCTCCTTCTTTACCACAACAGACAAGAGCAACCACACCCTAACTAGAAAATTCCTGAAGACATTTCAGAAAGGACACGCGGCTTGGCACAAGATAGCTGCCATGTGGTATAAAGGCCAAATAATGATGGTTGGTAAACATTGGGTAAACAACCCAAAATATTTATATTTAGGTGATTTGGGGGTGAAAATCTTGAGAAAATTATATTGGGTGTTGTTAGAGTGAACAACTCATACTCATGATATTCGGTGCTGTAGCAATTAAAACATATTAGTTATGACCAATAAGATGTGATGATTCCAGATGTAACGGAATGAAATGACTGTTTTCCACCAAAAGTCGTTTCCCCCTCTCCTCTGACACAGAACTAGTCTGCATGAGATATGGCCTCAAGGTCTTATGCATTTGTTATAAAACTGCTTCTTTTTAGCTCAACAGAAGAATGAAGAATGGACTCTCTCCTTTTAATACATCAAAGAACTCTATTTTTAACAAGCTAATCAAACAAAGTTCTCTCCCCCTTAGTGTTCGACAGGCCCCAGAACTGGGTCGATTTAAGTTGGTACTGAAGGCCTTCTTTTATCATTTAGCTTTTGTTCAATGATCTAGCTTTTAGTGTTTTTACATTTTATTGTGACTGTATTTTATTGTTGTTTCTTTTACAAATTTTTAGATTTGACCTCTTACCTCCTATATGACTTTATCTGTTTTTATCTTGGGGTTTGTCCTTTTTACTGTTCAGCACTTTGCTCAGCTGTCATGCTGTTTTTAAATGTGCTTTAGAAATAAACATGGTATGGTATGGTATGGTATGGTATGGTATGGTATGGTATGTCTTGTCTTCTGTATGTAACACACACTGAACAGAACCTTCTGGATTTAGAAGGCCAAATAGAAAGTGGATTCATGCTGTAGATCAAAGGTCACTATGTTGGTGAATATATAGGGTTAAAATTGACCCATTTGGTACGTTACAACTTCCCCCTTTCCAAGGTCACGGGGTCATGGCAGAAGACCACGAGGCGTTGGACAATCTTAGAGACCCTGAGGACTCAGCAGAGGAAGACAGAGTTAGTTCTCAGGCACTGACGCATCAGGAGTGAGGAAAAGCAACCCCCCACACAGAAGAATAGTCAATAGATATCCCAACAGTTATAGTTAGTGTGTGAAAAATCCCAAAATTGTGATATTTGGGTAATGCTGGTGAAAACCCCAAATACAGATGTTTGGGTGATGTTGGGGTGAAAACCCGACAATCATGATATTTGGGTGACACTAGGGTAAAAAAAATCATGAGAAACATTAATGTAAATAATAAAGGTTGTTAATGTCGAATACTCCCCAGGTGCATAACAATAAGGGCCCTATTTGCTGAAGCAGGTCCCTAAATAAAAAAGTGATTAATGTTGAAAATTCAACAACTCGAAAATTAAAACATTCCTGAAGACATTTTAAAAAGGGACCTGCCACCTGGCACAAGACATCCATCCATTGTCTGAACCCGCTTTGTCCACGTAGGGTTGCGCGGGGGGGGGGGGGGGGGCTGGGGCTGGTGCCTATCTCCAGCGGTCAATGGGCAATCAGGCGGGGTACACCCTGGACAGAGAGCCACTCTGTTGCAGCTGGACCACACAGTTTTTATGCAAATGTAAAAAATGCTACACACTCAAAATTTTAAAGAATAGTTCAATCTGCCAGAAAATGGGACCTTTTTTATGTTTTTTGCTAATTTTTTCATCATGGTAAATCAGATCACTTAGAAAAGTAATAGCACACCTGCCACTGCAGAGCCGCTCATTTTGATGTATAATTTGTGGGGGTGCACGCTGCCGTTTGAGCCGCATAAAAAAAATAATAAAGGCAATTAATATGAAAACCCTACCAGGTGCATAACAACAAGGGCCCTGCTTGCTGCAGCAGCAGGTGTCTTGATTACTGAAGACAAGACCCCAATCTACTGGTCCATCTCTGCTCCTTTCCATCATCACTCATAAACGACTCCTCCGTTTGATACAAAGTGACTCGGATGATTAAAGATACAAAGACAAGATGTTTTCCTCCACCTTCATTAAGTTTCTCCACATGTTAAAACAGGAACTCGCTTTCTGGTACATCCATTTCTACGGTCTTTCCACATGCAGTTCAAAAACAACGTGAAATTGGACATTGCATTTTCTAATCATCTGGAGAAGAACATCTTACTTCTTGAGCCCCAGGTTGTTATAAAAGTCCAGTATTGTTTTGCTTATTTAACAACCATGAGGTCAGAAGGAATTAGCTTATAACGAGTGTTGGAAAAGTACTCAAGACCGTATTTTGGCCCTTTTAGGGGGTGTCTATCTCCTCTGACCTTCTTATGGCCCACTGACAACTGTCATACATTGATTTAGGATTATTTTAAAATCAGGAGCTGTCGAGGTTTGATGAGACGAGGATGGGATATCCACACCCCCGGAGGCCTTGTAAATCACGACAGTTTACAGCAGAGAGGGGGAGGAAACTGCCCCGTGCTCTCCTCCAACAGCCCCATCCGTAATCTCACCACTTCCTCTCCTTCGCTCCTTTGCCAGGGCTCACGCCGTAATGCATTTTCTGTAACTAACAGCCGTTGTTTCCCGATTGACACGCTCCCATCCCAATCTCCTGGAATGTGTGTTTATACGTGTGTGTGTGTGTGTGTGTGTGTGTGTGTGTGTGTGACAAGACGGGGTTTTGGGGTTTAAAGCTTTCTGCTGGCCAGGGCGCTCAGGAAATATAAAGTAGACTGACCTAAAAAGGTCTGGAATTGCAGTTAATGCTAACACCAACTGTCCTACATCACCATTTACCACCCGTTCCTCCCCCAAAAGGGTCTTCACCCCGTGACTGCAGCCCTCACAGCCAGGCGGGGTGCTGCAACGTGGGCCTCCTGCTTCCGTCACGCTTGCCCCCTCGCTCTCTGGAAACACATGAGTGTCAAGTCCTCTCGTGCTGGCAAAGTCCAGCCCCTTTCAACAGCTTTTACTCCATTTAATTAGCCATGTCCCTCTATCTGCGCGTATGGGGGCATGACAAGCCGACTGAGCACGGGATGGCACACGGAGAGCGTTTTGGCAGCCCGTCAGAGGGCAATCAATTCACAGCCTTCTCCCGCCGTCACATCCTTCACAACACTTCCTGACAGGTATGAGTCAACGAGCTTGTGTTTTCCGCAACGTTTAGTGGAGCTGACTAGGAGGTCAAACCTCTCAGAGAGGTGAAGCAGCTTTTTGGAAGGATTCGCCAACATAGTGAAGAGAGCGTTGACCATAAAATTCACCTGCAGCCCAACGCCGTAAACACTGTCCTATGTGTAAGGTGTTAAAAAAAACTTGTTACAGCAATTTTATCCTTCTAATAGCTGTGGTTTATGTAAGAGGTCAGTTATTTGTTAAAGGGGCATTATGGAAGTTTGACAGCCAAAACATGTATAGAAATAATAAATGTCTTCTTCATACATTCTCCTGCAATGCCCTGGTCCTGTAGAATGAGCCCTGGCATTTTTACTGTGATTGCCTGTTTTTCTGTAAAATCACAGAAAAAGAGAGATGCTCGGGTCGAGCAGGCTGCTTCATGCGCGTTCACGCTCAGGCATAGCCCGTAGCATTTGCTATCAGTAGCTTTAGCAGCAGAGAGAGAGGCAGTGCCACTTTGTCGCTGTTCCTAACGCCTAGTGACAAAGCTAGCTACATTTCTGAGGACCCTTAGCTACTTTCTGTAGAACTTTCTTCTAGATATTTCCTGCAAATTAGCAACAAAATAGCCATTTTCGCTTCGAACCGTTCTTTGGTTTGACGTTGTTTCAGCTGTCATCAAGGATATAAAAGTTACAGATACTGTGAATGTTACTAGAGTGTAGCTCACCTTGTAAGATGTCTGACTCTCATGCAGAAGATCTGGGTTTGATTCTGGATGTGAACATAGTTCATTTAGAGTTTCTTTTTTACATTAATGGTATATTTTTTACAGTAAGATGCCCGAATGGCATTGAATTCACAGATAAAAAAGATGTGGGTTCAACTTTCATTTTGTAACAACTTTTCAAGCAAGGGAAGGGAATGATCTGAGCATGCAGGAGGACTGACCCATCATAAACCTTTGTCGGCTGTGCTGAAGAGAAAGCTACAGAACCAAATTATTTAATTAATTAGCTGCGCGTTTTCCTGTCCTCTGTCCTCCGGGCCACACACACACACACACACACACACACACACACACACACACACACAAGGGACTGTCTCAGCTGTTATTTTCATTAAGGAGTGTGCACGTACAGCATGCGCGCCTTGTGCACGAGCTTACTCTTGAAGCTGCCGTTACGCTTTTGGCCTGAGGGGGCAATCGCGAGCATAAAAATTCAAAAGTCCGTAAAGTCCCTTTAAGCAAAAATATGTTTTCTGAATACTCATTTCAAATTTCATTTGTTAGAAATTGGGATCGTGAGTTAATTTATACCAAATCCCTTCTCAAGCATTATAAAATTTCACTCAGATTTCCCAGATGTAACATGTTTAAAAAAAAACAACACAATCTCTTTTAAAGGGCCTATATGATGCAAAATCCACTTTTTAAAGTTTTTGACCATATTTTATCATTACTTCCTCGTGCATTTTCATGTCTCAGCTGCTTCTTTCATTCAGCTCTGTAATGTTTTGCTAAGCTAAAGCAGTCAGCTGTATGGGGTTGTTGCTGCATCATCGCAGCTGTCTCCTTCCTGTCCAGGTAGCCTCGGGCCCAGATACCTCCTCCCATGGACTGTAAACACTAACACCCAGTCTCTCTGCGTAGCTAGAGGGGAGTTGAATCTCCACAGTTGTGAAGAAGTGATTTATTTCTTAGTCTGAACTTCAAATAATGCCTTGTCCAGTTTTCCAGAAATGGTTGAATTTTATCTTCAGGAGCTCTCAGCGATCAAATCAGACTGTGAACATGATTTCAGGGACTGCTAGTTAATCCACCATTAGTACCAGAGTGGGTTTTCAGACTTAATACTTCTTCGGATGGACGATGGATAAGTCAGAGCAGTGAATAGCTGCTAGCTTAATGGCTATAAAGTGTGTGCTTGCTTGCACACGACTCCAGGACTGACAATTCTCCTGGGGGGTACTTGGCAATCACCGAGTGGGCAGGGTTTCATCTAAATCTAAATACAAGGGTCTTATGTCTTGGTGGAAGGAATGGCTCAAGAAAATAACTTATATTTCATAAAAATGACGCCTCAATAGTGCCAAGATTGATATGTCATCATATACTGTACCTATCTTTGCTCTGGAATGTGTAAAATAGCATGATGCATGCCCTCTAATGAGATTTTAGATTTTAGGGGAAGGCGTGCAGCTTTGTTTACCATCGCACATTTCATACACAGAGGCAATTCAATCTGAAAAATCATGATTAGCCCTAATCTTATAGGCCAGTGGTCACCTGTGGTGTACAAGTCTTTAGATTAGTGGGGGGTGGAGGGTCACGTTCATGAGAAAATCCGTTAATCGCTGCAAAATATCAATTTTATTTTTTACACTTGCAGTTTGAAACAAATCACGTTTTATTTCTGTTGCTTAAAACAATAATACAGGGTGGCCATTTATATGGATACACCTTAATAAAATGGGAATGGTCGGTGATATTCGTCCTGTTTGTGGCACATCAGTATATGTGAGGGGGCAAACTTTTCAAGATGGGTGACCATCGTGACCATTTTGAAGTCGGCCTTCTTGAATCCAACTTTTGGTTTTTTTCAATAGGAAGAGGGTCATGTGACACATCAAACTTCACACTCCAAAGCACTTTACACTACGGTGAATCGTTCATCCATTCAACTTCAGCTACCCTGGGGCAAGGCTGCTGGAGACAGGCACCAACGCTCCCTCTGTCCACCACCATCAGGAGATGAGGGTGAAGCGTCTTGCCCAACAACACTAGGAGCCTGGAGAAGAACCAGAGGTTGAACCAGCACCCCACTGGTGACAGGGAAAGTTCCTAACCCCTGAGCCACCATCACACCAAACTCCCCTCAGATGACAGCGCTGTCTACCTTTTCCTTAAGCCTAAGCCGCCATCAGGAGTACGTTCTTTTCACCACTTTAACCACACTACAACTTACTAAAAAGGCTTTTTTAGATGTGTAAACGTCATAAAGACAACATTCAAGGACTGTAGAACTTACTAAAAGGCCGATGAGCACATTGATGTAGACGTGACTGTGTCATTTTGGTTTTTAGGTCACGTTTGGCAAAATGTTTCACAGATTTTCGCTCAACAAAATGCATTCCAGCTCACGACTCACAATTACGGAGTAAAATACTTTTCACTGCAGCTAAAATGGCCCTTCAAGGTTTGATGAGCAGCTACAATTCATGCAATTGGGCCATGCTGCCGAGTATTGTTATTTTTAAAAGATCACATGAAAAAAGCAAAGCCTTCGAAGGATGCTTTGAATGAACTTACCAACGCACCATGAAGCCCCACAGCCACTGATCAAAAGAAACACATAGTAACGCAAACAGTCCCTGCTCTCATTGACAGTCCTGACGTATTCCTTTAATCATTGTGTTTAAAAGAAACAGCAACAGTGGCAAGATTGAAAAATAACCTCTATCGTTCAAATAGCTCTGGAATCCCGTCTCCCATGACCCTCTCTGCTGCTGCAAAGGCGGCGAAGCCTCCTGAGTGTTTTTAGTAGAACAGATCTGGGCTGACCCCTGCGGGGGGGGGATCACCAGCGGCCCTCTGCAGGTTGTCGTAGGGCATCAGAGCGCTACAGCCATGGGTTTAAAGGTTGAAGGGTGTGTGAGGCAGCCTATGACCCCTGATTTGGCTCAGCTCTTGTGGGGTGAAACCCCTACATGACCCGGCTCATCGAGTCCACA